>NC_052070.1:95668146-95978979 GCF_015852505.1 Tachyglossus aculeatus
GACATTCAGGAGAAAACAGTGCAGTAGAGGTGGTCGACCAGTTCCCTGCCTCAAATGAGATCACAGTCTAGAACCCACACATGAATGTTTAATTAGTACCACAAATTGGAAAAGATAACAACAGAAAATACAAGTCAAATTTTTCAAGATAATATGCATAGCCCTGAGATCCAAGACTGTCACGACCAAGCTGATTATCAAAAACTAAATATTAGATGTCATAGCCATGCCAGTGCCTTAAGCTTTATTTGGGAAAAAAATGGACCAATCAAAAAATAATCATGGAATTAACTCAATCTAGCTTCACTTTTCCCCCGGGTATTGCTTAGGCTGAGAGACAGATTATACTATTATACTACTGACTTCTCTGTCCTCGGATTTCTCATCTGTAAAGTGTGAATTCAATACCTGTCCACCCTCCTATTTGGACTGTGAACCTCCTGTGGGACAGGACCGTGTCCACCTGATTAATTTGCATTTATCCCTGCAATTAGATCAGTGTTTGACTCATAGTAAGCACTTATACCATAATTTTTAAAAAAAAATCTTCTGATTGGGTCTCAGGACATTGAGTAAGCAGATGCGGCAGCACAGCTAAGCTAAAAGGATCTGCCTTTTCTTAACTCTTCTCATGGGATAATATTTAGCTCCTCCCCTAAGGGAGATGGGCCTTCACACTATTGGGAGGGGAGTTGGTCAGACCTCAACATGCATCTTGGAGGTTGCAGGCAACTCTTCCTTCCCTGGAATAATTCTGTTTGGCCTCCTTAGGATTTCAAATCATCTTGCTCTCTAACGTTTGCAGTGAGGGAACTGAGGTGCAGAGAGATTACAAGATTTCCCCAAAGTATTTCAGCAGGCCATTAATAGAATCAGAACAAGAACCTGGGCTTTCTGATTTGCAGACTCATGCTCTTCCCACGAGGCTACAAGGCCTCTCACCACCACAGCAGCCAATGTCAGGATTGGGCTCAAGGAAGCCTAAAAAACAGGGCCAGGAAGGGACTTTGAGAACTTGAGAAAGGCACATCTGGGACAAGGGTCAGAGCTACTGAAGCTGAGAACCTAGAATAGGAAAGGAAAAAGCTAAATGTCATCATCAATAGTATTTATTGAGCACTTATTGTGTGCAGAACACTGTGCTAAACATTTGAGAGAGGACAATGCCACAGATGAAACAGAGAAGGAAACTTCCAAACGTGTAAAGAGAGGAGAGGAAGGAAAGATTATGTTCCTCACAATTCCTTCGTGGGTGTCAGCAATTAGTGGTGATATTGTCTAGACAGGATTTAAAAGGGGACTCCTATTTTCATGCAAATTTTTTGAGATTCATAAGCCTCTGTGACTACTGTCCTCTAGACTTGATGTGGGCAGAGAATGTGTCCATTTATTGTTACACTGTACTCTCCAGTGCTTAGTACAGTACTTTGCACACAGTTAGCACTCAATAAAGGATTGACTGACTGACTGATTCACGGTTAGTTATAGTTGCCACCTAAACCTTGATATTTTTGCAGTCTGGTTCCATGGGTTTGGGGGGCCACCACACAGGCACTCGTCATATTCCAGTCTTTGATGTGGCATCAGCCTCCTCACTAATCGCCTTGCTTTTAGTTTCTCCCATCTCCACAGCATTTCTCACTTTGCCACCCAGATCACTTTTCTAAAATGTCATTCTGTACTCATCTCCACAATCTTCAAAAACTTAATTGGTTATCCATTCCCCTTGGCATTAAGCAGAAACTCCTCACCATCAACTATAGAGTCCTTCAAATGTTCTCTCCCTCTAACTTACCCACACACTTTTCACACTACACCCCAACTCACACTATTTAACCCACTCGAGTTAATCTACTCAATGTGCCTTATTCTCATCTCCCCACCTCTGAACTCTTGCTTATACCCTGTTCCTTGCCTATAATACCCTCCTCCTTAAAATCCACCTGACCACAGCTTTCTCCTTCAAAATCCTTCATAAATCAAGCCTTTCCCAGGAGGTCCCCTGGCTAAATTTGTTTTCTCACTGGGTTATAGCCTTCCCATCTTCCACTTCACCACTTTTATGCCAACTATTTACTGTTTTACGCATAACCAACTGAAGTATTAATTGAATCAAGTCTGTAAAGGGCATACACAACCTAGCTCTACAGTACACATTCATAAACATTATCCACTTTTCCTTCTTCATCCTAACTGTAAACAATTTTAGTTCCTGTTCCTCAAGACAGATTATGAAATACTTGAGGGCAGGGTTCACGTCCACTTCACCATACTCTCCCAAACACTTAGAACAGTGTGTTGTTCACAATAAGTGCTCTATGCATTCTATTCACTGATTAATTGTTAGCCAAAATTCGCAATCCTTTTGGTATGTGCACCAGCTCAAGGTTACAGGCTTGCTCAGGGTGCAAAACATTTTCAGTTGAACCCAGCAAATGACGACTAAGAGCTCCTGAACATGATGAGTGAGTCATCCTCCTGGGCAGTGAAAGGCAGGAGAAACTCTGACTAGATGCCATGTTAGAGAGAATCCAGCTAAACAGTCTGGTTATCAAAGCCACTCATAAATGGCTAGTCATTAGGGAGATAACATGGAACTGCTTTCATTGCCAGCATCCTGGGGCTGGTTGGCTGGGTACCAATCAATCAATCATATTCACTGAGTGCTTACTGTGTGCAAAGCGCCATACTAAGTGCTTGGGAAAGTACAAATAACAGAGTCAGTAGACACAGTCCCTTGCCCACAACGAGCTTACCATCTAGAGGGGGAGACAAACATACATTCTGGAAATGCACATAAGTGCTGTGGGGCTGAGGGAGGGGTGAATAAAGTGTACAAATCCAAGTGCAAGGGTGAGGGAGACTTCTACCAGATTAGGTGACCCTTCCAAAGCACTTCATAGAAAGCACTAGGAAATTCCTAAGTCCTTCTCACAGGAGTTTATTTCCCAAACCACCTCACTAAAGGAAAACAAAAAGCATGAAATCAGAGAACTAGCTGATTCTTCCCTTCTGGACTGTAAGTTTGATGAGAGCAGGGAACACGCCTATCAACCTTGTTGGATTGTACTTGCCTAAGAGCTTAGTGCTGTGCTCTGCACACAGTAAGACTCAATAAATGTCATTGATTGATTCCAAGTGTAGTGTGCATTGACCTATGGTGATGGCCAAAGAAATTGCTTATATGCATTGTTTCCCCCTCAGACCATTTTTCATTCTAACACCCTCTTTCCTTGCCACAGGCTTTTTCCCATCAAAGAGAAACCACTGAACACTCTATGTAAAAATATTCAAGTTAGTGAATAAAGGTCCCTTGAGCAACAACAAAATAAAGATATTTCTTTTGCCCCCTCCACAACCACGGTGGGGCAAAATTCCTTTATAAAAAATGTGTTTAATAGATGAAGTAATAAAGACTTCAATAGTTCAGCTACAATATTTGCCAAACAACCCACTTTAATATGCTAATCCACCAAATGAAAATTCACCATGCAGGCCACAGATTTGTCTGAGAGATGCACTTACAAATTTCACCATCATCAATCAGTACTAAAAACTAGGCAGGGCAATCTTGACAATTTCTGCCTGGAATGTCCAGGATTTCCTGAAAGGTTCTATTCTCAACTCCTTTCATTTTAGTTTCCAAGTGTATGGTCCCAATTTAGAGACTAAAATTCACCAGCTGCAGGCTCCTTTCACCCCTCCTCCACTCATATGGAAAAGTGGGGTCAGTGTCACTCACTTAAAACATGAGACAATTATATGTTTTTCCTGACACCCTCTTCCAGAAAACAGGACAGGGTAGTGAGAGACAATCCTATATATATGCACAGGAAACTTAGCAAGCTTATTCATAACCAAAGTATTTCTTTCCAGATCAAACCTTCTGAAGAGAAACCATTAAGTCTCAAATACTCCTTTTTCCTTAGGATTTAATTTCTTCTGATCAGTAGTCCTTGTCTTCAACAATATATTACTCTCTTACCCTATCTAGCTGTGTTTACTACTTGCTTTTATAGAATTTCATGGCTGATCCAATATGCCCTCCTCTTCTTTGTTTCAGATTTCTCCAGAGTGCCTCACTCACTTGCCAACTTGTACTTCCCAAGTGCTTAGTACACTGCTGTGCACACAGTAAGCACTCAATGAATACGAATGAATGAACGAATAAATCCTATGCATTTCATTTGCCTTTTATCCTCCTTGAGACTGATTGGTATTTACAGCAGCTGGGCAATAGCCTTTCACTTGGTTAGTTCTGTTTGTTGCAGTGATCCTAATAAAGACACTTCAGCCTCACATTTTTTTTTTCAACACGAAAGACAAATTTACTCTTTTCCTTCGTTTCAGAAAAGTGAGGCCCAGAGATGTTATAGTTTGTCCAAGGCATACTGAAGGCCAGCTGTAGAGCCACTCCTTTGACCCCCAAGCCCATGCTTTTTCCACTGGTCACTCAGTTTTCAATGTTTCCCCAAAATAACTACTTCATGATGTGTTAACATCCTGCATTATGAAATTATTGACCTCAAAATGCTGACTAGGGAAAAAAGGGCTATTTAAACCTACAGAGAATAAAACCCTTGTCTCGAACCAGGGCTTTCTGAGGGTCCATGGCTTTCATGATTACATCAACTGGTTGCCCTGCAGAATAATAATAATAATAATAATAGTGGTATTTGTTAAGCGCTTACTATGTGCAAAGCACTGTTCTAAGCGCTGGGGGGATACAAGGTGATCAGGTTGTCCCGCGTGGGGCTCACAGTCATCATCCCCATTTTACAGATGAGGGAACTGAGGCTCGGAGAAGTGAAGTGACTTGCCCAAGGTCACACAGCAGACGTGTGGCGGAGCCAGGATTCGAACCCAAGACCTCTGACTCCAAAGCCCGGGCTCCTTCCACTGAGCCACACTGCTTCAGGGGGTGGGGGTTGAGCAGATGGGATAAGGCCACATACCCTTTTGCTGTTCTCTGCCAGTCTTTCTGACTTCCAGGACTGTGCTCTATCCACTAAGCCATCCTGCTTCTCCTTGAGGGTAGGGATTATGTCTACCAACTCTATTATATTGTACTCTCCCAAGTGCTTAATACAAAGCCTTTCACATACTCAAGGCTCAAAAAATATCATTGATTGATTTATCTGAGCAGAATGTGAACTTGTAGGCCAGACCAGACCTAGACCTCAGTTAGTTCCCTCACCTGCCATTTTGTCAGCCTACCACCATTCAAGCGCTTAGTACAGTGCTCTGCACACAGTAAGTGCTCAATAAATACGATTGAATGAATGAATGAATGCCAGGGATCTTCACTCCCCGCAAGCAATTTGCCTAGGGTAATGTTGTAGGCTGACAAAGCAGTCAGAGCTCTGTGCTGTCTGTCGGAGGGGGGTCTCACTCTCTCTCTTTTTCTTCTCTATTCTCTTCTCTCTTTTTTCTCTTCCCTCTCTCTTTTTTCTCTTCCCTCTCTCTTTTTTCTCTTCCCTCTCTCTTTTTCTTCTCTTCCCTCTCCTTTTTTCTTCTCTTTCCCTCTCCTTTTTTTCTTCTCTTCCCCTCTCCTTTTTTTCTTTTCTTCCCCTCTCTTTTTTCTTCTCTTCCCCTCTTCTTTTTTTCTTCTCTTCCCCTCTCTTTTTTTTCTTCGCTTCCTCTCCGCTTTTTTTTCTTCTCTTACCCTCTCCTTTTTTTTTCTTCTCTTCCCCTCTCCTTTCTTTCACTGTCTCTTTCTCTCTCAGCACCCCCTGACCCAAGCAGGGGGGCAGAGCAAGAGTGCCCTGAGACCTGACCAGGTGTATCCTTAGGACCCAGGAAGAAGCCTCTAATACAATGTGGTGTATTAAGCGCTTACTAAAGTCCAGGATATCCATCATTTATTTATATTCTATCTCCCCCTCTAGTCTGTAAACTCCGTGGGGGCAGGGAGTATGTCTACTATGTTTTATTGTAGAGAGCGTGGCTCAGTGGAAATAGCATGGGATTTGGAGTCAGAGATCATGGGTTTGAATCCCGGCTCTGCCAATTGCCAGCTGTGTGACTTTGGGCGAGTCACTTAGCTTCTCTGTGCCTCAGTTACCTCTTCTGTAAAATGTGGATTAAGACTGTGAGCCCCACTTGGGACAACCTGATCACCTTGTAACCTCCCCAGCACTTAGAACAGTGCTTTGCACATAGTAAGCACTTAATAAATGCCATCATCATTATTATTATTATTATTGTAATAGTAATAATAATTGGGGTATTTGTAAAGTACTTACCATGTGTCAGGCCCTGCCCCAAGCTCTGGGGTAGATTCAAGGACATCGGATTGGATCCGGTGACTGTCCCACACAGGGCCCATGGTCCCCATCCCCATTTTACAGATGAGGCAGCTGAGGCCCAAAGAAGTTGTGACCTGCCCAAGGTCACACAGCAGACAAATGGCAGAGCTGGGATTAATTAATTGTCACCTTTGTTAAAGCACCCCCAATGTGCCAGGCAGCATACCAAGCCCTGCGGGGGTGGGACACGGAGGGTGGGGGACACACAAGCTTAGCAGGTTGGACACACTCCCTGGCCCACATTGGCTTACTGTCTTAATCTCCATTTTGCAGATGAGGTAACTAAGGCACAGAGAACGGAAGTGACTTGCCCAAGGTCACAAAAACAGACAAATGGTGGAGCTGGGGTTAGAACCCATGACCTTGCTTAGTACAGTGCCTGGCACAGAATAAGCACTTAGCAAATACCATAATTATTATTCTGACTCCCAGGCCCATGCCATGGAATTGTCACCCAATGGAGATACCGTAGGTAGGCATATACAATTGCCCTAAAGTAGACAATTCAAAATATAGAACTGCATACCCATGCACAGAGAGCTTAGGTGTACACGTGTGTGCACGCACACACACACACACACACAAATATACTTGTGCCCCAGATATCCCCCTACCTGTAACTTTATTTTAATGTCTACCTCCCCCAGTAGAATGTAAGACCCTTGAGGGCAGGGATCGCATCTCCCAGCTTTGTTGAACCCTTCCAAGCACTTGGTAATGTTGTCTGTGTAAAATAAACTCTCAACTATCATCTCTACGCTGATGACACCCAGATCTACATCTCTGCCCCTGCTCCCTCCCTCTCCCTCCAGGCTCGCATCTCCTCCTGCCTTCAGGACATCTCTATCTGGATGTCTGCCCGCCACCTAAAACTCAACATGTCCAAGACTGAACTCCTTGTCTTCCCTCCCAAACCCTGCCCTCTCCCTGACTTTTCCATCACTGTTGACGGCACTACCATCTCCCATCTCACAAGCCCAAAAACTTGGTGTCATCCTCGACTCCGCTCTCTCATTCACCCCTCACATCCAAGCCATCACCAAAACCTGCCGGTCTCAGCTCCACAACATTGCCAAGATCCACCCTTTCCTCTCCATCCAAACCACTACCCTGCTCGTTCAAGCTCTCATCCTATCCCGTCTGGACTACTGTATCAGCCTTCTCTCTGATCTCCCATTCTCGTGTCTCTCCCCACTTCAATCCATACTTCATGCTGCTGCCCAGATTGTCTTTGTCTAGAAACGCTCTGGGCATGTTCCTCCCCTCCTCAAAAATCTCCAGTGGCTACCAATCAATCTGCGCATCAGGTAGAAACTCCTCACCCTTGGCTTCAAGGCTCTCCATCACCTCGCCCCCTCCTACCTCACCTCCCTTCTCTCCTTCTACAGCCCAGCCCGCACCCTCCGCTCCTCTGCCGCTAATCTCACCGTGTCTCATTCTTGCCTGTCCCACCGTCGACCCCCGGCCCACATCATCCCCCTGGCCTGGAATGCCCTCCCTCTGCCCATCCGCCAAGCTAGCTCTCTTCCCCCCTTCACCCTACTGAGAGCTCATCTCCTCCAGGAGGCCTTCCCAGACTGAGCCCCTTCCTTCCTCTCCCCCTCATCCCCCTCTCCATCCCCCCATCTAACCTCCTTCCATTCCCCACAGCACCTGTATATATGTATATATGTTTGTACATATTTATTACTCTATTTATTTATTTATTTTACTTGTACATATCTATTCTATTTATTTTATTTTCTTAGTATGTTTGGTTTTGTTCTCTGTCTTCCCCTTTTAGACTGTGAGCCCACTGTTGGGTAGGGACTGTCTGTATATGTTGCCAACTTGTACTTCCCAAGTGCTTAGTACAGTGCTCTGCACACAGTAAGCACTCAATAAATATGATTGATTGATTGATTATTCTTTCATTAAATCATATTTATTGAATGCTTACTGTGTGCAGAGTACTGTACTAAGTGCTTGGAAAAGTACAATGCAGTAATAGACAATCCCTGTCCACAACAAGCTCACAGCCTAGAGGAGGGGGGGAGGCAGCCATCAATACAAATAAACAGACATCAGTGTAAGTAAATAAAATGTCAGCTGTATACTTAAGTGCCTTGGGGCTGGAGAGGGGGGAAGAGCAAAGGGAGTAAGTCAGGGTGATGCACAAGGGAACGGGAGATGAGGAAAAGTGAGGCATAGTCTAGGAAGTCCTCCTGGATGAGATGTGCCTTCAGTAAGGCTTTGAAGGGGGGAGTAATTCTCTGGAAGATTTGAGGAGGGAGGGCATTCCAGGGGCCAGGGTTCAGCGGCAAGACAGGTGAACAGGAGGCATAGTGAGAAGGTTAGCACCAGAAGATCAAAGTGTGTGGACTAGGTTGTAGAAGGACAGAAGCAAGTTGAGGTAGGACGGGGCAAGGTGATGGAGCGCTTTAAAGCCCAAGGGTTAGAAGTTTTCATCTGATACACAGGTGGATAGGCAACTACTGGAGATTTTTAAGGAGGGGGGTGATGTGTCCTGAACGTTTCTGTAGAAAGATAATCCGGGCGGTGGAGTGACGAATAGACTGGAGTGAGGAGAGGTAAGAGGTTGGGAGGTTAGAAAGGAGGCTGATGTAGTAATCGAGATTAATCTCCCATGTGCCCTTTTCAGCAGTGTCCAGCCTGCCAAGCCAAACCATCCTCCTCTAGTTAACAAGGCAGGGAGAGGAGAGAGAGAACAGAAATCTGTTGCAAAACGAGCTGGCTCCCATACCCTCCCACATAATCATCATCATCATCATCAATTGTATTTATCGAGCGCTTACTGTGTGCAGAGCACTGTACTAAGTGCTTGGGAAATACAAGTTGGCAACATATAGAGACAGTCCCTACCCAACAGTGGGCTCACAGTCTAAAAGAAATAATAAATGTGGTGGCATAGAGAAGCAGTGTGGTTTAGTGGAAAGAATATGGGCTTTGTGGATTCTAATCCCAGCTCTGCCACTTGTCTGCTGTGTGACCTTGGGAAAGCCACTTAACTTCTCTGTGCCTCCATGACCTCATTTGTAAAATGGGGATTAAGACTGTGAGCCCCATGTGGGACATGGACTAGGTCCAACTTAATTATCTTGTTATCTATCCCAGGGCTTAATATGGTCCCTGGCACATAATAAAGTGCTTAACAAAGACCATAAAAAAGAAGGGAGAACAGGTATTGAATCCCCATCCTACAGATTAAGAAACTGAGGCACAGAGGGGATAAATCAGTTTACACAGCCGGCAAGTGGCAGAGGCAGGATTGGAACCCAGCTCTTCTGACTCCCAGATCATCACTCTCTCCACTAGGTGGCCTGCCATTCTGCTGTCACTGACAGCAATGGCCTCCCTCAGTTGAATTCTCAGCCTTCTGAGTTCCAGGGGTGGACAGAACAAGGCCTTGGGGCCCCGGTGGGGGGACAAAACTGGGCCACAGGACCCCTGAGGGACAGAACCAGGCCTCAGAGCTTCTTTTCATTCATTCATTCATTCATTCATTCAATCATATTTATTGAGCACTTACTGGGTACAGAGCACTGTACTAAGCGCTTGGGAAGCACAAGTTGGCAACATATAGAGATGGTCCCTACCCAACAGCGGGCTTACAGTCTAGAAGGGGGAGACAGACAACAAAACAAAACATATTAACAAAATAAAATAAATAGAATAAATATGTACAAACAAAATAGAGTAATTAATACATACAAACATATATACATATATACAGGTGCTGTGGGGAGGGGAAGGAGGTAAGGTGGGGGGGATGGGGAGGGGGAGGAGGGGAAGAGGAAGGAGGGGGCTCAGTCTGGGAAGGCCTCCTGGAGGAGGTGAGCTCTCAGTAGGGCTTTGAAGGGAGGAAGAGAGCTAGCTTGGCGGATGTGCGGAGGGAGGGCATTCCAGGCCAGGGGGATGACGTGGGCCGGGGGTCGACGGCGGCACAGGCAAGAACGAGGCACGGTGAGGAGATTTGCGGAAGAGGAGCGGAGGGTGCGGGCTGGGCTGTAGAAGGAGAGAAGGGAGGTGAGGTAGGAGGGGGTGAGGTGATGGAGAGTCTTGAAGCTGAGGGTGAGGAGTTTCTGCCTGATGCACAGATTGATTGGTAGCCACTGGAGATTTTTGAGGAGGGGAGTAACATGCCCAGAGCATTTCTGGACAAAGACAATCCAGGCAGCAGCATGAAGTATGGATTGAAGTGGGGAGAGACACGAGGATGGGAGATCAGAGAGAAGGCTGATGCAGTAGTCCAGACGAGATAGGATGAGAGCTTGAACGAGGAGGGTAGAGGTTTGGATGGAGAGGAAAGGGCGGATCTTGGCAATGTTGCGGAGCTGAGACCGTCAGGTTTTGGTGACGGCTTGGATGTGAGGGGTGAATGAGAGAGCGGAGTAGAGGACGACACCAAGTTTGCAGGCTTGTGAGACGGGAAGGATGGTAGTGCCATCAACAGTGATGGGAAAGTCAGGGAGAGGGCAGGGTTTGGGAGGGAAGACAAGGAGTTCAGTCTTGGACATGTTGAGTTTTAGGTGGCGGGCAGACATCCAGATGGAGATATCTTGAAGGGAGGAGGAGATGGTAGCCTGGAGGGAGGGGGAGAGAGCAGGGGCAGAGATGTAGATTTGGGTGTCATCAGCGTAGAGATGATAGTTGAAGCTGTGGGAGTGAATGAGGTCACCAAGGGAGTGAGTGTAGATCAAGAACAGAAGGGGACCAAGCACTAAACCTTGGGGAACCTCCACAGTAAGGGGATGAGAGGGGGAGGAGGAGCCTGCAAAAGAGACTGAGAATGAACGACCGGAGAGATAAGAGGAGAACCAGGAGAGGACGGAGTCTGTGAAGCCAAGGTTGGATAGTGTGTTGAGGAGAAGGTGGTGCTCCACAGTGTCGAAGGCAGCTGAGAGGTCGAGAAGGATTAGGATAGAGTAGGAGCCATTGGATTTGGAAAGCAGGAGGTCATTGGTGACCTTTGAGAGGGCAGTTTCCGTGGAATGTAGCGGACAGAAGCCAGACTGGAGGGGGTCGAGGAGAGAGTTGGTGTTGAGGAATTCGAGGTAGCGCGTGTAGACGACTCGTTCAAGGAGTTTGGAAAGGAATGGTAGAAGGGATATGGGGCGATAACTAGAAGGTGAGGTGGGGTCAAGAGAGGGTTTTTTTAGGATGGGAGAGACATGGGCATGTTTGAAGGCAGACGGGAAGGAACCAGTGGAGAGTGAGCAGTTGAAGATGGAAGTTTAGGAGGGGAGAAGGGATGGAGCGAGAGATTTCATGAGATGAGAGGGAATGGGGTCAGAAGCACAGGTGGCTGGAGTAGCACTGGAGAGGAGGGAGGAGAGCTCCTCTGGGGATACTGCTGGGAAGGATGGGAGAGTAGCAGAGAGTGTTCAGAGCCGGGAGGTTGGAGAAGGTGGGGGGTGACTTTAGGGAGGTCGGACCTGATGGATTTAATTTTGTTAATGAAGTAGGAGGCCAGATCGTTGGGGGTGAGGGAAGGAGGAGGGGGAGGAACCAGGGGACTGAGAAGGGAGTTGAATGTACGGAAGAGCTGACGGGGATGATGGGCATGGGTGTCAATAAGGGAGGAGATATAGTTTTGTCTGGCAGAGGAGAGGGCTGAGTTAAGGCAGGAAAGGATAAACTTGAAGTGAACAAGGTTGGCATGGTGTTTAGACTTTCGCCAGCAGCGTTGGGCAGCTCAAGCATAAGTGCTCATACACAAGTGCTGTGGAGCTCACTTCTAGACTGTGAGCCCGTCTTCTAGACTGTGAGCCCATTGTTGGGTAGGGACCACCTCTATACGTTGCCGACTAGTACTTCCCAAGTGCTTAGTACAGTGCTCTGCACACAGTAAGCGCTCAATAAATATGACAATGAATGAATGAGGGGAAGAGGTTAGGGCAGAGGCGGGGGGCGGGCAATGGAGAGAGGAGGAGGAGGAGAGGATAAGTTGGGGGTGCTTAGTCTGGGAAGGCCTCCTAGAGGAGTTGAGCTCTCACTAGGATTTAAAGGGAGGAAGAGAGCTAGTTTGGTGGATGTGTGGAGGGAGGGCATTCCAGGCCAAGAGGTAGGACATGGGCTGGGGGTCGATGGTGGGACAGGCAAGAACGAGGCACAGTGAGGAGGCTAGCGGCAGAGGAGTGGAGTGTGCGGGCTGGGCTGTAGAAGGAGAGAAGGGAGGTGAGGTAGGATGGGGCGAAGTGATGGAGAGCTTTGAAGCTGACAGTGAGGAGTTTTTGCTTTATGTGAAGGTTGACAGGCAACCACTGGAGATTTTTGAGGAGGGGAGTGACATGCCCAGAGCATTTCTGTACAAAGATAATCCGGGCAGCAGAGTGAAGAATAGACTGAAGCGGGGAAGAGACAGGAGGACGGGAGATCAGAAAGGATGCTGATGCACTAATCCAGTCAGGATAGGATGAGAGATTGAATCAACAAGGTAGCTGTTTGAATGGGGAGGAAAGGGCGGATCTTGGCGATGTTATCTTGGGATCTACCTACACTAGGCAGGTAGATATTCATGTAAAACCAAAGCCAGAAGATTATTTATTTTAATAATGTCATTGTATGGGCAGCCCCAAATTAGGAATGGGGGTGAGGCAAGGAGTTTTCTAAACCATCACCTGCAACCTCCGCTCCTCCACCGCTAATCTCCTCACTGTACCTCGTTCTTGCCTGTCCCACCATCGACCCCCGGCCCACGTCATCCCCCGGGCCTGGAATGCCCTCCCTCTGCCCCTCCGCCAAGCTAGCTCTCTTCCTCCCTTCAAGGCCCTGCTGAGAGCTCACCTCCTCCAGGAGGCCTTCCCAGACTGAGCCCCTTCCTTCCTCTCCCCCTCGTCCCCCTCTCCATCCCCCCATCTTACCTCCTTCCTTTCCCCACAGCACCTGTATATATGTATATATGGTTGTACATATTTATTACTCTATTTATTTATTTATTTTACTTGTACATTTCTTTCCTATTTATTTTATTTTGTTGGTATGTTTGGTTCTGTTCTCTGTCTCCCCCTTTTAGACTGTGAGCCCACTGTTGGGTAGGGACTGTCTCTATGTGTTGCCAATTTGTACTTCCCAAGCGCTTAGTACAGTGCTCTGCACATAGTAAGCGCTCAATAAATACGATTGATTGATTGATTGTTTGACCTAAAAATCAGTTCAACTCACACTACTACATCATTCCCTCTCTAGCCAGTAAAATACATACAGCCTTAGCTTGTGACTTTAGATGTTTTTAGGTAATGTGATAATAAAAATAATGCTAATAGTATTATCTGTAGAGCAGTTACTATGTGCCAGACACCATACTAAGTGCTGGGGTGATACAAGTAAATTGCACTGGACATAGTCCCTGTCCCATGTGGGGCTCACAGTTTCAATCCCCATTTAACAGATGAGGCAACTGATGCACAGAGAAGTGAAGTGACTTGCCCAAGGTCACAGAGCTGCCAAGTAGCAACACCAGGATCAGAACCCATGACCTTCTGACTCCCAGGCCCATGCTCTATTCACCAGGCCATGCAGCGTCATAATCCTTAGCCTTTGCTATTGCTCTTATTAGGAGCTAATTACTGTAAGTATTGGCCTTCAGAGATTAAGGGTGGGAACAGAAGTCGAGGGAGGGTAAAGGAATGAGAAAGAATTGGGGAAGGAGTCACAGACATAGAAATACAGTGTGAACTCCACTCGCATACTGTAGTTCATGAGCCCAGAGTAAATTCCAATAATTATTTTAAAGGTTCACTTCTTGTTCTCAGTAAGAAAAAACTAAAATCCTTCAAGACATAATCCTGTTCAACATATTCTGTACTAAAGAACAGCTCCAACTTTGCAAGGTGAAAGCAAAGGCAGCAGAGACATTCCAAGTGTTTTAGTAATTAAATGAATATGCATAATGAACCATAAGCCCAAAGGGCCTGCTTTTCAAGTGGGCCAGATTTTTGTTTGAATTTTTAATTCTTTTATATACAGATGATACAGTGTAATACATCAACAGTGTGAGATAACGTGAAATATGAAAAAGTGAGAGGAAGACTGCCCATGTGAGAGGATGAACAAGATATACTCGAAAAATCCTTCTCTTAGATTTTGATTCATATGTTTCTCACCCCTCCAGAAATTGTTCTAGTCATTTGCTCAGAGTCTTCATAAAGCACACATAAAGGAATACAGTGACAGCCTAATACAGTATGACTAAGATGCTGTGCCATCAGCTGAAAGGTGGAAAAATCCCATAGTAGAAGCTGATGGCTTCATTTTATGAACATCCTCCTTCATCATTACTAGTATTACCATTTTGTATTCTCGATAATCCAACTTGGCTCTTTGTGAAGCTCACGAAGCTGTTTTTGTTCATATCTATTACAAGATTTAGAATCTGTAGAGAACCAGAAGGCCTAATGGATAAATCACAGACCTGGGAGTCAGGACCTGGGTTCTAATTCTGGCTCTGCTACTTGTCTGCTATGTGGCTTGGGCAAGTCACTTAACTTTGCTGGCCTCAGTTACCTCATCTGTAAATTGGGGATAAAGTCTATGAGCACCACATGGGACTGTGGACTGTGGGACATGGACTGTGTTTAACCTGATTAGCAATAGTTCCGAGGAGTCTTCAATTAATAATAATGATAATAATGATAATTCTGGTATTTGTTTAGCAATTACTAAGTGCCAGGCACTGTACTAAGTGCTGAGGTGGATACAAGCAAATTGGGTTGGACACAGTCCCTGTCCAGTGAGGGACACACAGTCTCAATCCCCATTTTACAGATGAAGAAACTGAGGCCCAGAGAAGTGAAGTGACTTGCCCAAGGTCACACAGCAGACAAGTGGCAGAGCTGGGATTAGAACCCAGGTCCTTCTGACTCCCAGGCCCATGCTCTATCCACTAGGCAATTCATTGGCATTCATTTTTCATTGTGAAATCTTTGCAGGACCTTAAAATCCTCCAACTTCAACAGCGATGATAACATTGTCTCTTCTCAAATATGCTGTGGTCCAAATAGTTGTGACTTCTGCATCTCCCCAACTTCCATCAGGGAGGCAGCATGGCCTAGGTGATAAAGCATGGGCTTGGTATCCAAAGGACCTGAGTTCAAATTCTGGCTCCACCTCATATAATGGTGCAGGAAAGGTGAAGTGATTTGTCCAAAGTCACACAGCAGGTTAAGTGGCTGCGCTCTTTCCATGAGGTCACACTATTTCTCAAAAGAACATTTTCAGTGAATTACAGTGGCGTTAACATGTGGCCTAAAACATTGTTACGACCAGTGCAATGAAGTGTTCATCTTCCATCAAGGAAAGAGCAAAAAGGGAAAGGAAAATCATCATTAATGTGTGCATTTGTACAATATGGAGTTCATTATGACAGTCCAGTAAAATATGTGGCATTGAGGATTGTAATACCAGATTTTTAATGAATGCTGCCAATGTTAGATGATATGTTTCTTGCAGAGAAAGATTAGGTCCTACCTCCCAACCAAACTTTTTACTGAAAGAACTCTGGCTAAAAAGTCAAATGTAGAGAATAGACAATGCAAAACTTATTTTGACTTTAATTGATCCAAAGTCAAAAACTTGATTGCATTAATAGAACGCTTATTGATTGCAAAGCACTGTACTAAGTGATTGCAAAAGTATAATATAAAAGAGTTCCCTGACCGAAAAAGACCAAGTGAAAGAGCAAGTAAAATTCAATACACACAGTTACCTGCCTACCCATAAGTTAGGATTTAATATCTGTAGTCCTTCTCTGCACAAAACTCCCACTGATTGATAAATCGGAAGGGAGACAGGAGAAAGAAAGCCACAGAATAAGCAGGCATATTTCCAGGCAATTGAATTTCATCAAACAATTATTACTGACATTAATAGAGGCCAAAAGCACACTTGTACTTCTGATGATCACAAAAGCTTTCTCTGTCTCCCAACTTATGACACAATGTGGGAAGACTTTAGCTACACCAAGAAGGGTGTGATCTATTTCCTGGGCAATTCAAGTATCCCTTGACAGCCCGGGAAAAACAGAACTAAGAGATCTCAAGAAAAAAAACAGCAAAAACTTCACAAATTTAAAGCAAAATACATCTACAAAAGTTTTAGTTAATAAACTGCATTTGAGGAATACTATACTTTTTCAAAATAATCATTAAATGGCAAAGAACACCAGTTGGGTAGTCACCTGGTTATAGGTAGATTTAAAAAAAATCACACTAGGTTGGCAACAATTCATTGTTTCAACGATGCATACCATTCTTTTTAAAGTCAGGCCAATAACCAACTCCAATAAAATGTAATCTGTAGCTCCAAATGGCTAAGACAAAGCAACTGCGATTTTAAAAAAGGGCTGGGGGTGGGGAGGGGGACTGTGAAGGCTTCATAAATCAAATAGCCTAAGTGCAACCCACCAGAACACAGAGAGGGTTTCTTTACTCTACCCAGACCACAAAGAGGTTTTCTCTTCATAAATATCAGATCAGGCAGATAGAATTATTACCAAGGCTGTCTTGTAACTGTCACCGGTGGAGGGTATAATTACGCAAGCCCACATCATACAGCAATAAAAGGACCTGCGGCTCGCCAAGACCAGACAGACAATGGAGAACACACGCCACCTGACGAGAGCCCAGAAAAGATCAGCCAGAGAGACTAATAAAAATGATAACTTAGAAACAAACAACAAAGCTTGGACCACAAAAAAGGCAATATCAAATTAGATGGAATTATAAGTGCTGAGTATAGTTCTTCAACAGGTCATAACCCGAGCAGGAAATCAGTTATAACTGTTTTCACACACATGCTGGCTTTATTAAAAAAATAATAATACATCAAAATATTCTTTTCACTTTGGGGTTGTGGAAAGTCTTTGTACATCCAGGTGTTCTCACATAGAAACAAACAGGGAAGGGATGACGGAGGGAAGGAGGGAATCCTCCCATCTCTGTAAGCAAAATAATACCTTCAACTATTTCAATTTTCCAGTTTGTGATTCTCTGTGCCTTGTTTCTCCCTCATCTCCTGCTGTCCACAGCTTAGACAACTCCCTTTTCCCCTAGGTTATGGGATGGACAAAACAAGGGAGGGAATAACTCTGGTGAAAGAAAGAAAAAAAATGGCAGTAGACAGGATTGGTGCCTTCGAAAGCTCTTTAAGATTATCAGTGGATTGTATTTATTCGTGCTAGTCCTGACTGGCATGAGAAAGTCACTGAATGATGTTGTAAAATAAAAGCAATCCCCAGAAACAAATGCTTTTCATCATTTTCCTTTTTATGTAAGCACTTAGTACAGTGCTTTGCACATGGTAAGCACTCAATAAATACAATTGAATGAATGAATGAATGAATGAATGAATGAATGGGCTAGGCAAAGGCTACAGATGAAGGTCCAAGTTGATCTAAAGGGCTGCCTCTTTTCCTGACATACAGGACAGTTTGCACAAGGGTCCTCCTGGGATGAGAAAACATGGTTGTCCTTAGTGGGAGTTTCGCATTGATTTAGGACTGAAGATAATTCCCATAGGCTTCCATTACACTGTATCTGGTGACAAAATTTAGCAGTTGGATATGAGTTGTAAGGGTCCAATTAGACAATAAGGCCTTCATGTTTCAATCAAAAAATAGCTGAGAGTATACACATTAAGGCATCTTTAAGGCTCTGGTATTTCCCACAGCCACCAGGGTAAGGGAGTTAATTCTATATATTGGGTTTGAAGGCGTAGAACAAAAGGCTTTGAAACATTCATTTATTCATTCATCCAATCATATTTATTGAGCACTTACTATGTGCAGAGCACTGTCCTAAGCACTTGGGAGAGTACAATACAATGATAAACAGACACATTCCCTGCCCACAATGAGCATACAGCCACAAAAGTGCAACTCAGCTAACGGTAAAATCTCCCAGTCATGGTAGGACATGGTTCAGTATAGCAATGAGGAATGTTTAGTAACTATGTATATATACACGTCCTAATATCCTGAAGAGTAGAATGAAGGAGATGGACTATGACTATAACTAATGCTGCTTTTACCAATTAACTTCTTCCTTTCACTGGCTATTTTACTAACCCACAGAGTGGGAGACTGCACAAGTATTGTATTATTCCAATTTCAACTTCCATGTTAATAATCAACAAGGACTTTGAGTCATTTCCTACACTCAGAGAACAGTAAAAATATTTAGACTGGCTCTGTTAAAAAGGACAATACAGGTTTTGAAAATTTTGAATAGGATTCCTAAAATGAAGATGTCTTCTACACTAAAAATGCAGATTATAGGTGTTATGTTGCCAACTTGTACTTCCCAAGCGCTTAGTACAGTGTTCTGCACACCGTAAGCGCTCAATAAATATGATTGATTGATTGATTGATAAATGCCAACGATTTCTCCCCTGGCATATAGATCATTTTCAAAATGCCAGGACATTATCTAATACACACACACACACACGACAACAATACACACACACACATGACAACAATACACACACATGACAACAAGAACAAAGTAATTCACTTTGTCAGGACAGAAACAACCTAAGCATGAAAACAAGGCTGCAAAACTTGTTGGGTCTTCCACACATCACTGAATACAAGACTGGAAAATGTACAAACTCCAGTTATAACACATATGAATTTAATGGGAAATAGGCTTTGTAAAATAATTTTACCAGGTGTTCTGACAGTTTACCTTGATGGGTTTTATAGACAAACAAATGCACATCTGTCAGATTTTACAGTGGGATTTTAATCTCTTAAAATTCAACCCGATAGCAAGGCATAGGAGAATTTAGCTTCAAGGGATTTACCCCAGCCAAGAGGACAGTTCAAAAGGAGAAGATAAAATCATGTAATTCAGAAAGGTTCATCATCATCATCATCATAATAATAATAATAATATTAACAATTGTGGTATTTGTTAATACTATATGCCAGGCACTGTATTAGGTGCTGAGGTGCATGTAAGCAAATTGGGTTGGACATAATCCCTGTCCCACGTGGGGCTCACAATCTCAATCCCCATTTTACAGATGTCTCCCCTTCTAGCCATTGAGCTCGCTGTTTGGTTTTGTTCTCTGTCTCCCCCTTTTAGACTGTGAGCCCACTGATGGGTAGGGACTGTCCCTAAATGTTGCCAAGTTGTACTTCCCAAGCGCTTAGTACAGTGCTCTGCACACAGTAAGCGCTCAATAAATGCAATGGAATGAATGAATGAATGAGGTAACTGAGGCCCAGATAAGTGAAGTGATTTGCCCAAGGTCACACAGCAGAGCAGCGGTGGAGCTGGGATTAGAACCCAAGACCCTCTGATTCCCAAACCCATGTTCTAACCACCATACCATGCTGTTCAATGTTGCTTCATCTGAGAAGCCCAGAATTGGAAGAGCAGGAAGGTGACAAGTAGTGAAAATGGTTAACCAAAGGGCAAAGAGAGGAAACAGGTCTGTAGTATGTGCTGTAGAAGAGGGTCTGAGGTGAATTAGGGGAGTTGGAGGTTATTTGAGGTTGAAAACTAGTAGGTAGCTGACATAGATCAAATTGAGATGTGCTGGCAAAATCTGCATATTACAGGCTTTTCTTAGCATAGCAATGCTCCAATTGTAAGCAAGACTTCCATTTAGAAGTTTTAACAAAACATAAACAAAAAAAATTTAGAAATAGCAGTAGATGGTGTCCTTTTTAATTTTCAGTTGATTATCTTTCTAATGTAATTACTTTAATGTCATTAAATGCCATGTTAATGCTTGAAAAGCTGTCAATAGAAGGTGCAATTATGTTATATGAAAATCATAATCATAATGTGCAATGAAAAAATCATTCCCCATAAAAATCACTGAACAATGAATGCTTAATATATTGTTTTAATATGGTGTATGGATACTGTCCAAGTGCCTCATCTGGAACATTTCCATGCGTGTTACAATTTTTATCATAAAACTGTGAGATCATTTCAACAGTTCAAGACACATACTTTGCTAATAAATGGGAACCAGAACTCTCCCTGGTAGAAAGCACTTGTGCTAAGTGAGAAACCAAAGAGAATTATCCCCTATTATGTGGAACACACTGACAGTGGTATAAAAGATATAAACTGAATGGTTAACAATTTCTACCTTCACGTCTATATCATGCCTATATCACTCTTTGGGAAAAAATACAAGCCTGCAAATTAATCAAATGGATTTTCCCTCAGTTATGAAGAAACTGTTTTTGAAACAAATGAAAAAAATGTATTTAAAAATAGATTGTATATTGGCTACACAAATTACAAAGCCTAAAGAACTTGAACAAATCCTTATTTAGATAAAATTTCCAAAACCACACTTTCATTTCTTTGAGCTTTTTTTCAGCTGGAGAAGCAAATCCTCCTGCATATCTTTCAGAATTAGGAATAAACAGGGGCAAGGCTTCAAACTATATGCAAAACTTTCACCAGGGACTAGAGGAAACCCTAGTGTAAGTAGTTTCTCACTCCCTTGCTTCTGCCTTGTCAATCCATCTTTCACTCTATCATACACCTTTCTCTTTCTGTGGTATGCTTTCTCTACCTCTCCTTTACTCCAAACCACATATTCCTATGGGTGTAGGGAGAAACTACAGCTAAGTCAGGCTTCAATCAATGGTATTTATTGAAAGCTTACTATGTCCAGAGCACTGTACATATTGTTTGGGAAAGTATGATACAACAGAGTAGGTAGACACAATCCCTGACAACAAAGGAGCTTTACAATCACACGACTGTGAACATCAAGAGATAATGTGTTGCTTATTCTCAAAGTAGCAGATCACTCAGAAAGTATTTTGCAAAGGGGGAGTGTGTCATCTTTTAAACCCTGTTTAATATGACAAATACAGCCTCTGTTTACTCATAAAATCATATAAGTTGTTGCTCATGGGCAGTAAAACTTTTTAAATGGAGGCATATTTTATACGTGGATATAAACATACAATATACACATTTTCCTTTAGACTTAAAAACTACATTTTACTCATTAATAATAACATGCCTTCCTCAGGCCTCAAGCATTGAAGCGCAACAACTAACCTGAAAATGCAAAAGTAACAGGAAAATGATAGAGCAACCCAGAGTGTAAGTCACAGATAGAGCAATAAAAAGTTACTCTTGATCATGCACATATTTAAAAGATTCCATAGTTGAAGTAGTCTGTGAGCCCGCTGTTGGGTAGGGACCGTCTCTATATGTTGCCAACTTGTACTTCCCAAGTGCTTAGTACAGTGCTCTGCACACAGCAAGTGCACAATAAATATGACTGAATGAATGAATTAGGAATTTATTTAGAGGAAAAGGGAGCTGCCTTTATTTTTTAAGGCCTCCTCAATATTTCTGAATGGACAAAATTAAAAGATATCCCCAAATCTTTTCTCCCCTTTCTAATAATTTCAATTCGTTCCTTTTAGCACCTGCAAAACACCCAGACAATGGTTCCATTTAAAGAAAATCTCTTTCATTTATGAATCCCACTTATAACTCCTTTATCAAATCATTCTAATGTCTACTACCTAGTACTTTTAAGTTAAAGCTTGTTTTCCACTTTCAGGAACAGAAATACTGTTCCAAGCACAAACACACACATTCACATACTCTCAATTCTATCCTGAGGTTAGAGTGCACTCTGTCAATCTCAGAAAAATCATCTCTCACGTGTGTACCCAAATGCACCAGTAGAGCTTTCAAGACATAACTGCACACCCAGCAGATTTGAATCCAGGGAGATTACTTTTGTTTTCCATTACTGATCTCAAGCTGATGTATGATACATCTTCTATAAAGCTAGAATACACCAAACGGCACTCCACTGTATTTAATCTTTATGTCTTCCAGAAGACAATGCATTAGACAAGAACAGGCAGTTCAAAAAGTTATACAAATTCAAGCCTTCACCTCCTTTTCTTAGGTCACCTCTGAGGTCTGCTTGCTAAATTATTATAATTATAGTATTTATTAAGCTTATAGTATTTGTTAAGTGTTACTATGTGTCAATCGCTGTTGGGTGTACTGAGGAAGATACAAGTTAATGAGATTGGATGCAGTCCCTGTTCCATATGGGGCTCCCAGTCTAAGTAGGAGGGAAGCAGGCATTGAATTCTAATTTTACAGAAAAGGAAATTGAAGCACAGACAAGTGAAGTGACTTGCCCAGGGTCATACAGGAGTCATTTGGCAGAGACAGGATTAGAATACAAGTCCTCCCACTCCCAGGCTCCATGCTCTTTCCGCTAGGCCACATTACTCAATCAACTCAATACAGTGTGGCCTAGAGGACTGAGCATGGCCCTGGGAGCTAGAAAGACCTGGGTTCTAATTCCAGCTCTGCCAATTGTCAGCTGTGTGACCTTGGGCATGTCACAACTTCCCTGGGCCTCAGTAACCTCATCTGTAAAATGGGGATTAAGACTGTGAACCCCACGTGGGACATGGACAGGGTCCAACCTGATGAGCTTGGATCTACCCCAGTGTTTAGTACAGTGCCTGGCACATAGTAAACTCTTGCTAAATACCATAAAAAATCAATTAATGGTATTTATTGAATGCCTACTGTGTGCACAGCACTGTATTAAGCACTAAAGAAAATACAAAACAACAAAGATGGTCGAGATGTTCGCTGCCCACAAGGAATTTACACACTAGAAGACAGCCAGATTTTAAATGGCATAATAGGCAGCATGGCCTAATAGAATAACTGGAGGGAGCCATGGCATCAAGGGGGCATTTTTTTAGGACAGACACAAGAATGTATGAAAGTCAGTCAGTCAATCATTTATTGATCATATTTCTTATCTTCTAATAATAATAATGATGGCATTTAAGCGCTTACTATGCAAAACACTGTTCTAAGCACTGGGGGGAATGCAAGGTGATCAGGTTGTCCCACATGGGGCTCACAATCAATCCCCATTTTACAGATGAGGGAACTGAGGCCCAGAGAAGTGAAGTGACTTGCCCAAAGTCACACAGTTGACAAGTGGCAGAGCCGGGATTAGAACCCATGACCTCTGGCTCCCAAGCCTGGGCTCTTTCCACTTAGCCACGCTGCTTCTCTATGAGCCTGTTGTTGGGTAGGGACCATCTCTATATGTTGCCGACATACTTCCAAAGCACTTAGTACAGTGCTCTGCACACAGTAAGTGCTCAATAAATATGATTGAATGAATTAATTAATTTATTGAGCACTTACTGTGTGCAGAGCACTGTATTAAGTGCTTGGGAGAGTATAATATAACAATGTAACACTTGGAAAAGCAGAGGGAAAAAAATCCAGTAGTTGATGGTGGCAGTTGGGGAGGGAAGAAAGAACGGGACAAGCATGTTTGATAAAGCGCAAAGGGATGGGGTTAGAGGCACAGGTGGAGGGGGTAGATTTTGAGAGGAGGTGGGAGATCTCTTCAGATACACTGGTGGGAAAGATGAGAGAATCAAGAAGAGGTAGGAGGAGGAAGGGACTGGAGAAGAGCAAGGGAGATTATGTCTGATGGTTTAAATTCTATCAGTGTTTTGTTTTGTTGTCTAGACTGTGAGCCCATTGTTGGGTAGGGACCATCTCTGTTGCCAACTTGTACTTCCCAAGCGCTTAGTACAGTGCTCTGTACACAGTAAGTGCTCAATAAATACGATTGAATGAATGAATGTGGCCAGGTCACTGGGAGAAAGAGGTGGGGTGGAGACAGGGGGTTTGAAAAGGGAGTTAAACATCCAGAATAGCTGATGCAGGCAATAGGTATGTGAGTCCTCGGGTGTTCCTTTTCAAAGTGGCTCACTTAACTCATCTTTAGCAAATGCTCTCTCAAAGGGTCTAATCAGAGGGCTCCAGAACCAATCACAATCATACAGATTCCCAAACAGAGAGACCAAGACAGGAAAATCCTTCAAAACATGCTTATAGTCTCACATAAATGTCCCACACAAACCTCTGCTTTTGACCACCAAGAATTCTGAGACCTTTCATAGCAGACTAAGCATTGCAGGCACAGTGAAAATGTCACATTACCAAATGGAAATCAGGAACAACTCCTATGGCTTTGGCAGATTGTGTGAGACTGCAGCTAGGGTGAGAAGAGAAGGATGGAGAGGAAGCAAAGCAGCTGAACTGTATGGGACAAACAGGTGTAAAACTTGGCTTGGGCTTTGAAGATTTTGGAACTATTTGCTGACCAGACCATTTCATGATTAGAATCAGGTGGCTGACCTTTTGGAAGGCAGACTAGTGCTGATACAAAATGGCAAACAGTATTCTAGGGGCTCATTACCTGAGATTCTCCAAAGGCAGGAAAATAGGACCAGCTGCCTATGCCTATTGCTCTACCTTACCACTGTCACTTACCACTGACATTCATTACTGTCATTCTGACAGTCCTTCCCAATTCCTTGCCAACTCTTCCTCCACTATGGGTACACCTAGTTCTGACAGGATTGTGGATGGTAGTAGGAAGCAGCATAGCCTAGTAGATAAGAGTACAGGCCCTGGAGGCAGAAGGATGTGGGTTCTAATCCTGGCTTTGCCACTTCTCTACTTTGTGACCTTGGGCAAATCACTTCACTTTTCTGTCCCTCAGTTACCTCACCTGTAAAACAGGAATTAAGACCGTGAGCCACATGTGGGACATGGACTGTGTCCTAGCCTCATTACACTGTATCTACCCCAGCACTCTGAACAATGCCTGGCACATAATAAGCACTTAACAAATGCCTTCATTATTATTATTATTATCATTATGCACTCATGAACAAAACAGTCTCATGTTTTGACTCTTACAGTTGCCTCCTGTGTGACAATGGACAAGTCACTTCACTTCTCTGTGCCTCAGTTTCCTCATCTGTAAAATGGGGATTCAATGCCTGTTGCCCCTCCTGTTATGGTTGAGAGTCCACTGTATGACAAGGACCATGTCTGATCTGATTACATTGTATCTATCTTGATTCTTAGTACAATGCTTGAAACATAGCTCCTGGAGCTTTTCTTTCATTCATTCAATCGTATTTATTGAGCACTTACTGTGTGCAGAGCACTGTACCAAGCGCTTGGGAAGTACAAGTCGGCAACATATAGACATGGCCCCTACCCAACAATGGGCTCAGTCTAGAAGGGGGAGACAGACAATAAAACAAAACATGTAGACAGGTGTAAAAATCATCAGAACAAAGAGAGTTATAGCTATATGCACATCATTAACAAAATAAATAGAATAGTAAATATGTACAAGTAAAATAGAGTAATAAATCTGTACAAATATATACATATATATATATATATATATATATATATACACACAAGTGCTGTGGGGAGGGGAAGGAGGTAGGGTGGGGGGGATGGGGAGGAGGAGAGGAAAACGGGGGCTCAGTCTGGGAAGGCCTACTGGAGGAGGTGAGCTCTCAGTAGGGCTTTGAAAGGAGGAAGAGAGCTAGCTTGCCGGATGTGCGGAGGGAGGGTATTCCACGCCAGGGGGAGGACGTGGGCCGGGGGTCGACAGAGGGACAGGCAAGAACGAGGTACAGTGAGGAGGTTAGCGGCAGAGGAGTGGAGGGTGCGGGCTGGGCTGCAGAAGAAGAGAAGGGAAGTGAGGTAGGAGGGGGGCGAGGTGATGCAGAGCCTTGAAGCCAAGAGTGAGGACTTTTTGCTTGATGCGTAGGTTGATTGGTAGCCACTGGAGATTCTTGAGGAGGGGAGGACCATGCCCAGAGTGTTTCTGCACAAAGATGATCCAGGCAGCAGTGTGAAGTATAGACTGAAATGGAGAGAGACAGGAGGATGGGAGATCAGAGAGGAGGCTGATGCAGTAATCCAGTTGGGATAGGATGAGAGATTGAACCAGCAAGGTAGCAGTTTGGATGGAGAGGAAAGGGCAGATCTTGGCAATGCTGCAGAGGTAAGACTGGCAGGATTTGGTGACAGATTGGATGCGTGGGGTAAACGAGGGAGCGTAGTCGAGGATGACACCAAGGTTGCGGGCTTGTGAGACGGGAAGGATGGTAGTGCCGGGAAAGTCAGGGAAAGTCAGGGAGAGGGCAGGGTTTGGGAGGGAAGATAAGGAGTTCAGTCTTGGACATATTGAGTTTTAGATGGTGGGCAGACGTCCAGATGGAGATGTCCTGAAGGCAGGAGGGGACACGAGCCTGGTGGGAGGGAGAGAGAACAGGGACAGAGATGTAGATTTGGGCGTCATCAGCATAGAGGTGATAGTTGAAGCCATGGGAGTGAATGAGTTCACCAAGGGAGTGAGTGATAGAGAACAGAAGGGGACCAAGAACTGACCCTTGAGGAACCCCTACAGTAAGGGGATGGGAAGGGGAGGAGGAGCCTGCAAAGGAGACTGAGAATGAACAGCCAGAGAGATAAGAGGAGAACCAGGAGAGGACAGAGTCTGCGAAGCCAAGGTTGGATAGCGTGTTGAGGAGAAGGGGGTGGTCCACAGTGTCGAAAGCAGCTGAGAGGTCGAGGAGGATTAGGATAGAGTAGGAGACACTGGATTTGGCAAGAAGGAGGTCATTGGTGACTTTTGAGAGGGCAGTTTCGGTGGAGTATAGTGGACAGAAGCCGGATTGGAGGGGGTCAAGGAGAGAGTTGGTGTTGAGGAATTCGAGGCAGTGGGTGTAGACGATTCATTCTAGGAGTTTGGAAAGGAAGGGTAGGAGGGAAATAGGGCGATAACTAGAAGGTGAGGTGGGGTCAAGACACAACTGTATATTAGATATTGTCATAATGAAGACTGGGATTTTGGAAGGCCCCAAAATACATCATGAAATGTGGTAGTCTCTGGGGTACTACTTATTTTGTAATCGCTGATGGATCAAAGGCATTTAGGTCAATTGCTCAAGGGAACAGAGCAACTCTGAAAAATCTAAAAGGATTTAATTTTACCACTACTGCATGACTATGGCCCCATTTCACATGGGCAATGATTTGGTACTGATTAAGCCACTGGGTCTCTATCTGCAAGCTTCAGTTCCTCTATTATTAAGTACCAGTAATTTCTGCCTCTTCAGAACACAATTCTGTGTTTATTGACCACAGGCTACATCACAGATGTCCCAGTCTCCAGCTTGGCTTGGTGGATACAACACGGGCCTGGGAGTCAGAAGGACCTAGGTTCTAATTCCGGTTCTGCCACATGTCTGCTTTGTGACCTTGAGCAAGTCACTTCACTTCTCTGGGACTCAGTTCCCTCATCTATAAAATGGGGATTAAGAGTGTGAGCCCCATGTGGGACAGAAACCATCCAACCTGATTAACTTGTATGTACCCCAGCGCTTAGAACAGTGCTTGGCACATAGTAAGCACTTAAGTACCATAATTACTATTATTATTATAACCTCTTTGTCAAGAAGAGATTGTTTAGTCACTTACCTCATACTGAGAACTGTGTTGCTCCATATAGGAAATCCTGATAAATTTGCCTAGCATTAGGAGAGGTAATGCAACTAATCATAATAATGGTAATGATTTTGGTATTTGTTAAGTGCTTACTATTTGCCAAACACTGTACTAAGCACTGGGGTGGATACAAGCAAATCAGGTTGGACACAGTCCCTGTCCCATGTGGGGATCACAGTCTCAATCCCTATTTTACAGGTGAAGTATCTGTGGCCCAGAAAAGTAAAGTGACTTCCCCAAGGTCACACAGCAGACAAGAGGCAGAGCTAGGATTAGAACCCACAATCTTCTGACTCTCAGGCTCAGGATCTATCCATTATGTCATGCTGCTTCTGCTGAACTGCTGATGAACTTTGGGGCATTTGTGGGGACTACTTTTCAAAAATAATATGTAATGGCCCTTCCTATAAATCATCAACTTAAGTAGATAGGCTTTAAATACAGAATGTATTTGCACTGGGATCAACTAAAACAATTTTGTTTATTTGACTTCTCAGTGGACCCTTCCTTCCAACCAACCTGAAATGCTCTCCCTCACCAAATCCACCAGACCACAGCTCTCTCCATTTACAAAGCCCTCCTGAGGTCCATTTTCCATCTCCTCTAATATTACCAAATACCCACCTCCGCCTTTATGCACTCACAATCAAACAAAACACTTACATATCCTACCTATAAATTACTTGAGAAGTAGCATGGCCTAGTGGAAAGAGTATGGACCTGGGAGTCAGAGGACCTGAGTTCTAATCCTTGCGATGCCACTTGTCTGCTGAGTGATCTTGGGCAAGTCAATTAACTTCACTGTGCCTCAGTTTCCTTATTTGTAAAATGGGGTTAAATTGCTATTCTCCCTCACACAAACTGTGAGTCCAGGGACTGTCTCTTACCTGATTAAAATGTTTACTCCAGTGCTTAAGACAGCAATGGGTACATAAAATGCACTTAATTAATATCACAATTATTTTTATTATTAGTTTCCCCACCCTGGCAATAAGCTTTTAAGCTCCCTGAAGGCACAGTGCATGTCTTCAACCTCTACTGCTACTCTTCTCCCAACTGCTAACAGCCCTCTATAAATACTATTTACTGATCAGACAATTTTCCTCATTTACCAATATTAGAAACTCATACTATAAAATCATAATCTAAGTAAAAATGTTCAATCTGTTCCACAGATGCAAAAATTAAACCAGCTGATAACGATCATTAATAGTAAAGCTATGTCTGCACAGAAAAAAAGGATGTGGAAATATGAGAAGCAGCGTGGCTCAGTGGAAAGAGCACGGGCTTTGGAGTCAGAGGTCATGGGTTCAAATCCCAGCTCTGCCAATTGTCAGCTGTGTGACTTTGGGCAAGTCATTTAGCTTCGCTGGGCTTCAGTTCCCTCATCTCTAAAATGGGGATTAAGACGGTGAGCCCCACGTGGGACAACCGGATCCCTTTGTAACCTCCCCAGCGCTTAGAACAATGCTTTGCACATCGTAAGCGCTTAATAAATGCCATTATTATTATTAAATTTAATCAGCGTACATGGCCCAAAAATTAATTGAGATCTAAACGTTTTCCAATGGCTGTTAACACTGTCCAAATATTTCTTAACATAGTGTTGTGATGACCCAGCCAAGAGGGAAAAGTCTCAACTGCATTTTCAACAGCCTTATTGATGTCTTTTAAATATCTGATGCACAAAGAAATATTTGATTCCACCAGCATCTGAATCTTTCTTGCCCCATTGCAGGGCATTGGAGAATTTCATTGTTTGGAGAAAGTCTTGTAGACAGATAACCTCTACCCAATCAATGAGTAACAAATACCCTGTGAATTGTACATACCAGTGTAAAAAACAAACAAGCAAACAAACAAACACTCCAGAAGGAGGGGCAGGGGGTTGGTAAAGAATTTGAACTTAATTACAAAGCTCTGGTACCACATTTGCTCTCACACAGACTTGTTTTCGGAAAAGAATTAAGCTCAAAAATGAATTTGAATCCATCCTAGGTGAACAGGATCTGCACCAATGGAAGACTGAGTGAATGAAAAGTCTGAAGTCATTAAGTTTAACAAGATCAAAACATGTCCCCACCCTGCTACTCATTCCCACCGCATTAACTTAAGGTCCACCTATCAAGTCAGCATCTAAAGAAATATTCACATACAAAAGAAAAGCCCAGATCTACTTTCTTTTACAAGCAGGGTTCACGCATACAAACCCAACATTTCTAGTAATTGATTTCTGATGATGCCCTCCAGGCATAACAAAAAATAAGTGGTTTTGGAAAATTTCAAAGTAAATGGGAGAAATAGTACCGAGTCTGTGCAATTCGACTGTAGATTCGGCATTACCTGCTTCACATGTAAATGTGTTCTTTGTACGAAAAGGCCATGCTCCTAATATTAATTCCTGTGTATATGAACACAGCTAGCCATGCTCAGAAACTATTTCCACACCTGAGATTTAAGCGTGGCTTGACAATGCCGCCCATAATAACTCAAAAGCTTTCAGTGTTCACCATCCCACGATCTGCTTAACAAATAGGATTTCTGCCTGTAGAATAAACCACTGGCTTTTTAAGTTTCACTCCATCACATACGGTTCTCATGGTTGTCTGAGAGATGGCTAGCAATCAGCACAGAGCGCTCTACTTAGATTTAACAAGGTAAGTGAATCGCCCAATTGCTGGATTTCTCAAACGAGGATAGTCCACAAACTGCTGGGACCCTGTGTGTTGTTCATCAATTTAGTAAAGAAAAAAAAGTATCGCTTTTGTAGGAAAAGAGGGGGAGAAATTGAGATCAAATTATGCCCTCTCAACAGCATTCGCCTTCACTTTCATTTCGTCTCCCAGATTTGCGATCACCCCTCTTTCCCCAGACCCAACAAGGGCACATTTCTCTCCCAGCCCCTAAAGCAGCAGCCGGGATCCATCAATTACACGGTGACATTTATTGAACTCTTACTACGTGTAGAGCACTGTGCTAAGCGCTCGGGAGAGTACCCTACAACAGAGTAGCACCAAAAGGGGCCCCTGTTAACCTTCCTTCCCTGCAAGCCTAGCACCCATGCCAAACTTTGTCCCACTGGGGCATCAGCGGGGGCATCACGGGGGGGGGGCAGGGGGTATTAGAGAGGGGATCCTGCGCCAGGGAGGAGGGCACCCCCTTTCCGCCCCAGCGGCGGTCCTGGACCCCGGAGTCCTGACCTCACCTGCTCCTGACGCGTGGAAAGATGCGGGGGGCAGAGGTTCTTGTCCGGGAGGCCGGCTCTCATCATCCGGGAGAGGGAGGAGCAGGAGGGGGTGGATGAGCTGGGGGAGAGGGGGAGGAGCAGGAGGAGGCGGGGGAGGAGGAGAGGAAGAGGAGCAGGAGGAACAGGAGGAGGAAGAGGAGGAAGGAGGAGAGGAAGAGGAACAGGAGGAGAGAAGGGAGGAGGAGAGGAAGAGAAGGAGGGAGAGGGAGGAGGAGCTGGGGAGAGGAGGGGGAGGAAGGAGGAGGAGGAGGGGGAAGATAAGGAAGGAGGAGGAGAGAGGAAGAGGAGCAGTAGAGGGAGGAGGAGGAGGAGGAGGAGGAGCAGGAGCAGGAGCAGGAGGCAAAAGGAAGAGCAAGATGCAGCAGCATCAGCAGCAACGTCCTCCTCCAGACACACGCGAGCAGCCCCTCTCTCCCGCACTTTAATGGCCTCCGACCGAAAGCAGGCGCCGAGTGACAGCGGGCGGCGAAAGGAACTTAGCCTCCCGGCTCCGCTTTCTGGACAGCACAGCTGCGAGGACGGGGGGGGGGGACTGCTGAATTTGGGAGGAGCCTCCCTTGAGCCGGGGGTCGGGGATCAGTCCGGGACGGTGGAAAGTTTGGTGGGAAGAAGGGATACTAGGGGTTGGAGTTAAGGCGGAGAGAGTGGGTAGCCTCCAGTTTGCAGGAAAGTAGTTATAATTGGCACACCGCCTGCTTTCGCGGAAGCCCAGAACACTGCACTATTTGCTCTATTCTGCCGATACACCTGAGATGGGGAAGGAAGTCATATTACAACTGGAGGTACTGAGACACCAAAAGGTTAAGACATTAGGTCTCCGGAGTCCCGGCCTGGGTTTCTTTCCCTTGGCCTCCCTTGGTACTGCCATCTGACCACATTGCCCCCTTTGCTTGATACCTGCCATCTGTTAAGGCCACTTCTGGCTGCAGATTCCCATTCCTCCTGTTGTACCAATTCTGTTCTTGAGGTCACAAAAAGAGTGGAAGGAGTCAACTTCGGGGAGGATGACCCGTAACTATTGAGAAATTTTCACTTCCGTACTGGCCATCCACAAGACTGACTATTATTGGAATAATGATGAGACTTAGTAGCTTAAGGGGCGTATAGATGTTGGGGATATTCTCCAGGAAAGCGAAATTTTCTGTCCCTGCCCAGTATATTTGGGATTCAAAGAAATCAAGAGGATGAACTGATTATGATTGCTTTTGGTAGAGCAGCAGATTATGGTCTGAAAAACGTGTCTTTTGTCCTAGGTAGCGCATCCTTCTGGAACAACCAAATTATCTGTAATAATTACTATAAACGTGTTGGTGTGTTCTGAGTAGTTAAATAGTACAAATTTAACATTCAGGGAAATTTACTGCTGTTAAACTTACCCCTACTCTAATTGCAAATACTCTACTTACCTCTGGGAACTGTGCATTTTTGTAGTGTTAATGTTTTGTTTACATTTCAGTACTTCAGTGTATTAAAGGGTTATGTTTTATGCTCCCTTAAGTGGCATGCTGCCTGGAGGAATGTTCCTGCGGCATTGGAAATAGTAAAGTGTATCAGTCTGAATTAGAAAAGCGATCCTCAGCCGACAATTCCTGACCAACGTACTGACCAAGGAAGTCTTTGAGCAAATTACTCTCACCTCAAAGAGGAGCCTCCGCTGCTGTTTGCTTCCTAATAATAATAATAATAATAGTAATAGTGGTATTTGTTAAGCGCTTACTGTGTGTCAAGTACTGTTCTAAGTGCTGGGGTTGATACAAGCTAATCGGGTTGGGGACATGGGGTTCCCAATATTAATCCCCCTTCTAGACTGTGAGCCCGTTGTTGGGTAGGGACCGTCTCTATATGTTGCCGACTTGTACTTCCCAAGTGCTTAGTACGGTGCTCTGCACACAGTAAGCGCTCAATAAATACTATTGAATGAATGAATAATCCCCATTTTACAGATGAGGTAACTGAGGCACATTGATTCATCCAATCGTGTTTTTTGAGCGCTTATTGTGTGCAGAGTACCGTACTAAGCCCTTGGGAGAGAGAGAAGCAGCGTGGCTCAATGGAAAGAGCCCAGGCTTGGGGGTCAGAGGTCATGGGTTCAAATTCCTGCTCCGCCGATTGTCAGCTGTGTGACTTTGGGCAAGTCACTTGACTTCTCTGTGCCTCAGTTCCCTCATTTGTAAAATGGGGATTAAGACTGTGAGCCCCCCGTGGGACAACCTGATCACCTTGTATCCTCCCCAGCGCTTAAAACAGTGCTTTGCACATAGTAAGCACTTAACAAATGCCATTTCTGCTTGTTACAGCTTGCATTCTGATGGGGCAAAAACCAGACTGGATAAAGGTAAATAAACTTGAAGGGTGCCTTACTTAAGAATTAGGCACAATGAGCAGTCTTTAACTGTGGCCAAGGGACGTTGCTCAATGATAGATGTGATAGCATCTATCCCCCTTCTAAACTGTGAGCCCACTGTTGGGTAGGGACTGTCTCTATATGTTACCAACTTGGACTTCCCAAGCGCTTAATACAGTGCTGTGCACACAGTAAGCGCTCAATAAATACGATTGAATGAATGAATGAACTGCACATGAATTATATTGTCTGGAGGCCTCCTTCTCCCCCTCCCCACCTGCTCCTCCTCCCCCCAGCTCCTCCTCCTTCTCCCTCTCCCTCCTCCTCTTCCTCTCTTCAATTAATCCTATTTATTGAGCGCTTACTATGTGCATAATAATAATAATGGCATTTGTTAAGCGCTTATTGTGTCGAAACACTGTTCTAAGCGCTAGGGCGGGGATACTAGGTGATCGGGTTGTCCCAGGTGGGGCTCACAGTCTTAATCCCCATTTTACAGATGAGGTAACTGAGATTCAGCGAAGTCAAGTGACATGTCCAAGGTCACACAGCAGACATGTGGCGGAGCCGGGATTGAAACCTATAACCTCTGACTCCCAAGCCTGTGCTCTTTCCACCGAGCCACGCTCTTGGGAGAGTTCAACAGAATTAAGATCGTTATGGACAGGGAATGTGTCTGCTAATTCTGTTCTATTGTATTATTATTAATAATAATTGTATTTACTGTGTGCAAAGCACTGTACTAAGTGCTTGGGGGAGTACAATATAACATCAGATACATTCCCTGACTACAACGAGCTCATAGTCTAGAGTCTCCCAAATAGTGCCCTGCACATAGTAATAACAATAATAATATTTGTTAAGCACCTATTATGTGCCAAACACTGTTCTAAGCCCTAGGTTTGGTTCAAGGTAATCAGGTTGTCCCACATGGGACTCCCAGTCTTAATCCCCGTTTTACAGATGAGGTAACTAAGGCTCAGAGAAGTTAAGTGATTTGCCCAAGGTCACACAGCAGACAACCCCATGAGAAAACCTCATTCTCCAACCCCCCGGCTCTCAACACTCTCCGCTACTCTCCCATCCTTCCCAGCAGTATCCTCAGAGGAGCTCTCCTCACTCCTCTCAAGTGCTATTCCGGCCACCTGTGCTTCTGACCCCATTCCCTCTCATCTCATGAAATCTCTCGCTCCGTCCCTTCTCCCCTCCTTAACTTCGATCTTCAACTGCTCACTCTCCACTGGTTCCTTCCCCTCTGCCTTCAAACATGCCCATGTCTCTCCCATCCTAAAAAAACCCTCTCTTGACCCCACCTCACCTTCTAGTTATCGCCCCATCTCCCTCCTACCATTCCTTTCCAAACTCCTTGAACGAGTTGTCTACACACGCTGCCTCAAATTCCTCAACACCAACTCTCTCCTCGAACCCCTCCAGTCTGGCTTCCCTCCCCTACATTCCACGGAAACTGCCCTCCCAAAGGTCACCAATGACCTCCTGCTTGCCAAATCCAACGGCTCATATTCTATCCTAATCCTCCTTGACCTCTCAGCTGCCCTCGACACTGTGGACCACCCCCTTCTCCTCAACACGCTATCCAACGTTGGCTTCACAGACTCCATCCTCTCCTGGTTCTCCTCTTATCTCTCTGGTCGTTCATTCTTAGTCTCTTTTGCAGGCTCCTCCTCCCCCTCCCATCCCCTTACTGTGGGGGTTCCCCAAAGTTCAGTTCTTGGTCCCCTTCTGTTCTCGATCTACACTCACTCCCTTGGTGACCTCGTATGCTCCCACGGCTTCAACTACCATCTCTATGCTGATGACACCCAAATCTACATCTCTGCCCCTGCTCTCTCCCCCTCCCTCCAGGCGCACATCTCCTCCTGCCTTCAGGACATCTCCATCTGGATGTCTGCCCGCCACCTAAAACTCAACATGTCCAAAACTGAACTCCTAGTCTTCCCTCCCAAACCCTGCCCTCTCCCTGACTTTCCCATCACTATTGATGGCACTACCATCCTTCCCATCTCACAAGCCCGTAACCTTGGTGTCAGCCTCGACTCCGCTCTCTCATTCACCCCTCACACCCAAGCCGTCACCAAAACCTACCGGTCTCAGCTCCGCAACATTGCCAAGATCTGCCCTTTCCTCTCCATCCAAACCGCTACCTTGCTGGTTCAAGCTCTCATCCTATCCCGTCTGGACTACTGCATCAGCCTTCTCTCTGATCTCCCATCCTCGTGTCTCTCCCCACTTCAATCCATACTTCATGCTGCTGCCCGGATTGTCTTTGTCCAGAAATGCTCTGGGCATGTTATTCCCCTCCTCAAAAATCTCCAGTGGCTACCAATCAATCCGCGCATCAGGCAGAAACTCCTCACCCTCGGCTTCAAGGCTCTCCATCACCTCGCCCCCTCCTACCTCACCTCCCTTCTCTCCTTCTACTGCCCAGCCCGCACCCTCCGCTCCTCCACCGCTAATCTCCTCACTGTACCTCGTTCTCGCCTGTCCCGCCGTCGACCCCCGGCCCACGTCATCCCCCGGGCCTGGAATGCCCTCCCTCTGCCCATCCGCCAAGCTAGCTCTCTTCCTCCCTTCAAGGCCCTGCTGAGAGCTCACCTCCTCCAGGAGGCCTTCCCAGACTGAGCCCCTTCCCTCCTCTCCCCCTCGTCCCGCTCTCCATCCCCCCATCTTACCTCCTTCCTTTCCCCACAGCACCTGTATATATGTATATATGGTTGTACATATTTATTACTCTGTTTATTTATTTATTTATTTATTTTACTTGTACATTTCTATCCTATTTATTTTATTTTGTTGGTATGTTTGGTTCAGTTCTCTGTCTCCCCCTTTTAGACTGTGAGCCCACTGTTGGGTAGGGACTGTCTCTATGTTTTGCCAATTTGTACTTCCCAAGCGCTTAGTACAGTGCTCTGCACATAGTAAGCGCTCAATAAATACGATTGATTGATTGATTGATTCCTCCCTTCAAGGCCCTACTGAGAGCTCACCTCCTCCAGGAGGCCTTCCCAGACTGAGCCCCCTCCTTCCTCTCCCCCTCGTCCCCCTCTCCATCCCCCTCATCTTACCTCCTTCCCTTCCCCACAGCACCCGTATATATGTATATATGTTTGTACATATTTATTACTCTATTTATTTATTTTACTTGTACATATCTATTCTATTTATTTTATTTTGTTAATATGCTTGGTTTTGTTATCTGTCTCCCCCTTCTAGACTGTGAGCCCACTGTTGGGTAGGGAACTGTCTCTATATGTTGCCAACTTGTACTTCCCAAGTGCTTAGTACAGTGCTCTGCACACAGTAAGCACTCAGTAAATACGATTGATTGATTGATGTGGCAGAGCTGGGATTAGAACCTATGACTTCTGACTCCCAAGCCCGTGCTCCTTCCACTGAGCAACGCTGCTTCTCCTAAGCACTCAATAAATAGGATTGATTGAATTAGCAGACTCCTTCCCTTTCCGTAAGGAGCTTACAGTCTCCTCCTATCATGATGGGTTTGGGAGTCAGAGGTCGTGGGTTCTAATCCCCGCCCTACCACTTACCAGCTGTGTGACTTTGATCAAGTCGCCCAACTTCTCTGTGACCTAATTACCTCATCTGTAAAATGGGGATTAAGACTGTGAGCTCTAGACTGTGAGCCTGTTGTTGGGTTGGGACCGTCTCTATATGTTGCCAACTTGTCCTTCTCAAGCGCTTAGTACAGTGTTCTGCACACAGTAAACGCTCAATAAATACGATTGAATGAATGAACGTGGGACAACCTGATTACCTTGTATCTCCCCTAGTACTTAGAACAGTGTTTGGCACATAGTAAGTGCTCAACAATTACCATTATTACTATTATTATTAATATTGAAATTCATATTAATATTTGGGAATATGAGCATCGAAGAGGTTAAGGCTTCCACCCAAACTTAAACTCTTAACTCTGGTTCATGTCAGTAGGAACCTGTTGGGGAAATATGCTAGCTATCTCCCTCAAGCAGAGTTAAATCCTCAAGAAGGTCCCAAAGATGCACTGACTTTCTCATGATGTACAGAGTTTCTGGGGGTACGTGATATTGGAACTGCAAAGGATTCCTGGGCAGTCAGTACGACCAACATTTTGCTTTTGCCCACCTCCAAGTGGTGAGCTGGTGGCATATCTTGAGGTGGACAAAAATAAGAAAAAAACCACAAATCCCTAAGGACTTAATAGTTGTAGTAGTAGTAATAATAATCATTATTATAATTATAATAATTATGGTATTTGTTAAGAGCTTACTTTGTGCCAAGCACTGTTCTAATAGTAGTAGTTGTAGCAATAGTAGGAATAGTAATAATAGTAGTAGTAGTAGTAGTAGTAGTAGTAGTAGTAGTAGTTGTGCTTGGCACATAGTAAGCATTTACCAAATACCATAATTATTATTAGTAGTAGTAATTACATTTATTGTGCACCTACTGGGGCAGTGCATTGAACTAGAGAAGCAGCGTTGCTCAATGGAAAGAGCATGGGCTTGGGAGTCAGCAGTCATGGGTTCAAATCCCCGCTCCACCAATTGTCAGCTATGTGACCTTGGGCAAGTCACTTAACTTCTCTGTGCCTCAGTTACCTCATCTGTAAAATGGGGATTAAGACTGTGAGCCCCACATGGGACAACCTGATCACCTTGTATCCCCCTCCAGTGCTTAGAACAGTGCTTAGAGAAGCAGTGTGGCTCAGTGGAAAGAGCACGGGCTTGGAAGTCAGAGGTCGTGGGTTCAAATCCCAGCTCTGCCACTTGGCAGCTGTGTGACTTTGGGCAAGTCACTTCACTTCTCTGTGCCTCAGTCTCTCATCTGTAAAATGGGGACTAAGACTGTGAGCGCCTCCCCCCCCCCCCCGCCCACCATGGGACAACCTGATCACCTTGTATCCCCGCAGTGCTTAGAACAGTGCTTTCCACATAGTAAGTGTTTAATAAATACCATTATTATAGTAAGCGCTTAACAAATGCCATCATTATTATTATTTTTAACTAAGTGCTTGGGAATTACAAAGCAAGTCAGTGACACATTACCCATGCACAAGGTGCTTAGGTGGAATTTCTCACATTGATACTTTCTCACTATTTTCATTTGACTCCTCTACGCTGTAAGTTTCTTGTGGGTAGGGAATGTGTCTACCAACTCTTGGATTGTACTTTCCCAAGTGCTTCGTACAATGCTCACTGTGAAAGCACTGTGTAACCTCTTAGATTCTCATATTCCCCAACAGTATGATGGCAAAGCTATTGCCATTATGATAGGAGGAGAATAACCAAGATGATATAATTGGTGTGAAGAGTTCTGGGCTTCAATGAAATCAGGCTGTGTGCCAATACACCATGTGATTATAACTCCTTTACTGCAAACAGGAGGCTATGCACTCTGCCTTAAATCCAACCCCTCTTACCCTTAATTGTAACAAACACGATGGATTCATTAATTGTCTCCTGCTCCTAGGAAGCATTTGAGTCAGGGGTTACCATATTCTAAATATATATGCCCTTTAACAATGGTTTGCCTATTGTAGACAGAGGCAGAAATAATAATAATAAGGATATTTAAGAGCTTACCATGTGCCAGGCACTGTACTAAGCACTGGGGTAGATACAAGCAAATTGGGTTGAACACAGTCCCTGTCCCACATGGGGTTCATAGTCTCAAACCCCATTTTACAAATGAGGTAACTGAGGCCCAGAGAAGCAAAGTGACTTGCCCAAAGCCACGCAGCAGAAAAGTAGTGAAGCTGGGATTAGAACCCATGACCTTTTGACTCCCAGGCCTGGGCTCTGTCCACTATGCCAGGGTGCTTCCCCTGATTTGTGCCAGAGTTTGCTAGGTTTAAGCCACCTGGCATGTCAGTGTTTGGGCTACTATAGCCCATGTTGCCACTCTGGGGTCACCCTTGCTTTGTGGTCCCTGGCTGCTAATTGTTTTTTCCATCTGGTGTCACCTCACTGAGCCAGAAGGGCACAATGTACGAGCATCTGAGAGCCGAGTCATCATCACCATCATCAATCATATTTATTGAGTGCTTATTATGTGCAGAGCACTGTACTAAGCACTTGGGAAGTACAAATTGGCAACACACGGCCACATTGCCATGACCCTATTATTTCTCAAATTGATCTGAGATAATTCAAGCATGCCTTTTGCCAAGATAAAAATCACCTTTTGTCCAGAAAAAAATTGCTTCTCACTGAAATAAAAATCTGGTATGTGACAGGTCTGTAGTGATAACAACTGTGTAAGTCCCTGCCCTCAGGGAATTTATCTTTTTACTAAGGTGATGATTGCTTTACTTCACTGATCCTTCATCACTAATTTGGTTTCATCTTTTCCTGAGAAACCCTTTTGCTTAACTGCACATAGCTGTGTATGATCTTGAAATAATTCTTCTTAATGCAACAGCAATATCAGTAAATGCTCCTGTGTCAAATTGAAAAACAAGCCGTTTCCACATTTTGGTGATCTTTCTTAATGTATCTTGTATTACTACTTTGCCATGTATTTTGGGGTTCACAGTTATAAATTAAGTTGAATCAATTTCCTAGCACCAAGTTGTGAGGTAACAATATACATACAGTCTTTGTAAAACTGGTATATATTAGCAGGCTAGGGAATACACCCTTTAATTGCATCTTCTATTTTTTTTTGCCATCTATCTAGGCTATAAGACTGTAAGCTCCTCCTGTAGACTGTAAAGCAACTTTACACAGATGGTGTCTACAAACTCAGCTCTACTCTTTCCCAAGGGCTGAGTACAGGGCTCTGCACACAGTAAACACTCAAAACATACCATTCTCAAAACATACCACTGATTGATTGGCCTAACCTCATATATACCTACATTAACCCAGTTTCCCTTTATTTTTGGTTCTTTTTCTATGATCTTTCTGTGAGCCTCCCTGAGGCTTCCTGCCCACAAACAGCCATTCAAAATGACCAACCATGAAAAAGCAAACAATAAAACCACAGAAGGAATTCACTACATTTCATTTACTAAGTGGCATAGATGTAACCCTCTCCCAAACTCTAGGTTTTACTTAGGCAACTCTACCCAGGCATCAGTTTGATTTAGCCTCAGCCTCCTTTTCCTCTGGTTGAGGCAAAATCAGAAGGTTCAGTCAGTCACATCTGTTTATCAATTGTCTAAGTTGCATCACAGACTGTGCAAGAAAATTCAGAGAGCAAGAAACAACTCATTGGAAAGGAGGGATTTCTGGAAAACATGAATTGGAAGTCCATGGCTAAAGGAACATGCACAGAAATGAAACCATAAAGCCTAAGCAATGGCATTCTGAGTCAGACCATAATGCATGGCAGCCCAGCCTTCTGGTTCCAATACCGCAATCATAGGGCACTCAGAGGAGCGGTGACACAGTTTCCATCTTTATGTAAAGCCACTTAATGATGAGCAGTGTGGATGAGTGGAAAGAGCATGGGACTGGGAGTCAGAGAACCTGGATTCTAATCCCAACTCCACTACCTCACTACTGTGTGACCTTGGGCAAGTCATTTAACTTTTCTGGGCCTCAGTTCCCTTATTTGTAAAATGTGGATTCAATGCTTGTTCTCCTGCCTACTTAAACTGTGAGCCCCATGTGGGACAGGGACTGTGTCCAACATGATTAAATGGTATCTACCTCAGTGGTTAGAGCTGAGTTTGCCATATAGAAAGTGCTTAACAAGTATAATAATAATAGTATCACAAAAATTTTCCCCTGATAGTCTATTATACATTTATCACAGATAAGTTTGAACCCTTCTTATGTTCCTCTTAATATCCATAAATCTTCCCTTTAATAACCCACTTTGAGGAATCCATCCGTATACTCACTCACACCCTTTTTGAATCTATTGATATTTTCTGCTAGTAGAACTCCCTGTGGTAACATTCCATATATTCCCTACTTGCTATGTGATTTTTCTTTTTGTTTGTCTTGGAGCCACTGCTTTAAAACTTCCATTGTTCCCGCTGATCCTGGTGTGATGAGATATGTTGAACTCAATTCCATGCTTTGCTTGTCCACACCCTCCCTTTATGATTTGCAGAATTCAATAATGTCCTCTTTAAATTTTCATTTTTCTAAACTGAAGCTATTTTCAGACATGGCTCTGTCCCTCACCACCTCACCCACCCAATCATTGTGACTCCTGCTCTTTCAATAAATCAAACATAATGGTAAGAATAGGAATGGTATTGGTTAAGCACATTATGTGCCAGGCACTGTACTAGGCACTGGGGTGGATACAAGCAAATCGGGTTGGACACAGTCCCTGTCATTCATTCATTCATTAAATTGTATTTATTGAGCGCTTTCTGTGTGCACAGCATTGTACTAAGCACTTGGGAAGTACAAGTTGGCAACATATAGAGATGGTCCCTACCCAACAATGGGCTCACCATCTAGAAGGGGGAGACAGACAACAAAACAACTAGACAAGTGTCAAAACTGTCAGAATAAATGGAATTATAGCTGTATGCACATAATAAAATGAATAGAGTAGTAAATATGTAAATGTAAAATGAATAAAGTAATAAATATGAACAAATATACACAAGTGCTGTGGAGAGAGGAAGGGGGTAGGGTAGAGGGAGGGAGGGGAGGTGATGTGGGGGGAGGAGGAGAGTATAAAGGGGGCTCAGTCTGGGAAGTCCTCCTGGAGGCCTTGGAGCTCCTGTCCTGTCCACTGTCCCACTTAGGGCTCACAGTCTCGATCCCCATTTTACAGATAACTGAGGCATAGAGAAGTTAAGTGACTTGTCAAAGGTCACCCAGCATACAAGGGGTGGAGATGGGATTAGAACCCATGACATTCTGATTCCCAGGCCCTATCCACTATACGATGCTGCTTCTCTAAATGTATTTGTTGAGCATTTACTGTGTGCAGAGCACTGTACTTAGGACTTGAGATAGTCCAATATAATGATACAACAGAGCTGGTGGATTTGCTCCCTGCCCCAATGAGCTAACAATTTAGAAAGGGAGACACATATTAATTTAACTATATAAATTATAGATATGCACACAAGTGCTGTGGGGTTGAGAGAAAGATGAATAGAGGGAGCAAGGATTTCCATCCTTAGGTCTCAAAAGAGGCCCAAAACCAAGTGAATGAGTGGGCAGAAAAAATTAGAATGTTGCCAGGATGGTCTCTGACTCATTCTGTGAACAGCAGATAAGGAGATGCACATGGTATCACCTGCACTATGCTATGCCTGCCACAAAACATACTGATGTCATATTTGTCATTTTGAAGAAGAGGCTACCCTATCTAAAGGATTGTCTGGGTCAGGAGTGAAACCATGACTCCACCCCCCCAACAGGTCCCTCTGAATAGGGTTTCCTCTTCCAAGTCAAGGAAGCTAGTGACAGGAGCCAAGGCAGAAGGAAGTTGAGTGCTCAAAATAAAAATCCTAGAGGTAAAGTCAGCTGGTTCCAGAAGTATACTGCTAAGGGACAGACCAGATGTCTGGTTTAAAATCAATCAATTTATCTGTGGCATTTATTAAGGCCTTAATGTGTATATAACACTGTACTAAGCTTTGGGGAGAGTACAGTACAATACCCCTCTCAGGGTCACACCTGGAGAGTTTCCAGTACTCTACCAGTCTCAACTATGGAGGGAGAGTCAAGCAGAGGCATACCCATTCTATTCCTAGTTTGGCCAGTGGGTAGTGAGGGGAAGACAATCTGCTACAAGTCAAAACTCACCTGTGCTGTTGCGGCAGCAGCATGGGTTTAGAGTCAAGAGCAGAGACTCAGGTTTACTGCGTGGAGGGAGGCAATGGTAAACCACTTCTGTATTTTTACCAAGAAAACTCTATGGATATACTACCAGAAAGATTGCAGATGGAGGTGGGGCATCCTGGCAAAGAAGGGTCCATGGTGTTGCTATGGGTCGGACAAGACTTGACAGCATAAGGCCACAGTACAGTAAGTTTGCACATCTCTGCTCTCTAGGAGTTTTCAGTCTGTCTACATTGAGGTCACTAAATACAGTGAAGAATTCTTGAAGAAGAGAGGTGAAATTAGCCGTGGTTCTAAAGGATGAAAATGTCCACTGAAAGATGAGAGGAAAAGAAAACCTGAGTGCTCCGATAGACTTCTTCCAGCATTGTTCAAAGGTAGAAAAATGAGCCAAACCTAGTGAAATTAGGGATACTGGCCATTTTTGCTGCTGTTTTTGTTGTATTTTTTTTCCAAAGAGAACAGAGGTAGGAACTATTTCAAATAGAGATCAGGGAGGCAGGAATGGATAAACTTTTTTTCTTTATCAGAGCAAATTGTATTAGATCATTATTAGAACATTGAAAGTCTAATTTTTTCAAAGTCTTTGGAGGTATCCTAAGTTAAAACAGAGAATGAAATAGCAAAGAGGATTGAACAGCAAGGCCTCTCATGAAAGTCTCCATGCAATAAGTTAAAGTACATATTGAAGACTGTACCCAATCTAATTAACTTGTATCTACCCGTTCTAGACACATAGTAAGCATTTATCAAATACCATCTAATTTTTAAAAAGTTTAAAAAAAGGCATTGGAAGCTGGGAGTCATTGAATGCAGACCCAAGGTTTACCCAGATGTTTTGTTAAGAAGGATAAATGTAGAATCAGATACAATTTTGGGTAGTGTGTTAAAAGTTCAGTGAAAGGAAAAAAGGTTAATAGAATTGTTTAGCCAACTTGAGATAGGTCATTGAACCTACTAATGGAAGAGAGGAAATACAGTGAAAACAAAACAAAATAAAGATATACTCAGCTGAAGTTAAAAAAAAGCCTTGTATTAAATTTTAACTCCTGAAGGTGAAATCATTCAAATCCTACACTGATTCTATATGTCCGGCAAGTACCTATGTCAGTGTTGGGCACTCAGGAAATACTTAATGATGATAATGATTATTTATTTTAATGTCTGTCTCCCTTTGTAGATTGTAAACTACTTATGGGCACAGATTGTCCTTACCAACTACACTGTATTGTACTTTCCCAAGCATTTAGTACAGGGCTTTGCATATATTAAGTTCTCAATAAATATCATCCATTGATGATGATAGAACACACTCCAGATTTCAAAGTGCTTAGTTCAGTGCTCTGCACACAGTAAGTGTTCAATAAATACAATTGAATAAATGAATGAATGAATGTTTCTTCTAGCAACCAGAGTGCACAGAGTGAACTGGTGGGCAGCGTTACCGCAGATTGTAAAGGACATGCAAAGAGCAAGACCTATTTGTGGCTGAAGTGGCCACATCACAGTCACAGTGCCAATTCTGAACCATAGCGCTATCACCCAGCAAGGGATTGCCTTGAACGTTGCAGCAGTCTTTGCTGCTCGCATTAATCAGCTAATTTTTTTTCCAGTTCCTCTTGGGGCTGTCCTCTGTGTGAATGCCCTAAATGATTCTTCATCCAGGAGTCTTCATTACTGTTAGCTTAGCTTCAGCAGGAATTTCCCTATTTACAGGACAAATATCCAGGTCTCTTGATTCTGAAGGCCATGCTCTTTCCACTGGACCAACAATAGGACTTTGTCCAGAATGAAAAAAACAGGGAAAGCAACAAGCAAACTGAGTAGTATGAAATAGGATAGTTAATCTGTAAAAATAATATAAGGAGAAGCAGTGTGGCCTAGTGGGTAGAGGATTGGCCTGGGAGTCAGAAGAACCTGGGTTTTAATCCTAGCCCTGCCACTTTGCTGTGTGACCTTGGTTCAGTCACTTATCTGTGCCTCAGCTACCTCATTTGTGAAGGGGGATTAAGACTGTGAGCCTCATGTGGAAGAGGGACCATGTCTAACCTGATAAGCTTATATCTATTCTAGCTCTTAGTACAGTTCCTGACACATAGAAAAGGCTTAACAAAAACCATAAAAAAAGAAAATGATACCCCAGTCACAGCCAAGGAAGAGAAAGATACCATTTATGAAGAACATACCAAAATGGTGGGCTTGACAATTAATCAAGACAAATGCCAAGTGATAGAGTTAGTAGTTAAAAAATAAAAGATTTCAGAAGAAAGTTGAGAACATGAATCATTGTGACATGAAGAAGGGAAATTAGAGAAGGTAGGGAGAATGTGGATGCTTTACAAAACTATCCTTGAAATATAGCAGTCTCAATGACAACCTTTTATCAGTTATGTGTGGCTTTTCCCAGGTGATTGCTTGATTGACTCTCGAACCATTTTTTCTCGATATGTTGGGGGCATAAAGTGAATGTTTCAAGACTCTTTCTCGAGCTGTTGGGGAAGGAGATAATATGTAGACATGACAAATTGGTAGTGCTGGGAATCAGATGAAGCAAGCCAGAGCGCAGTTCTGGTAAAAGTCCCAGAAAGGCCTTTCTGATTGAAAAACTGTTCTGCTGTAGTGGTGGTAGTGAAGACGGCAGTGACCCTTCCAGGCAGTGGGAAGTGGCACTCCCACCCAACGGACCTGGGATGAGGAGGGACTGTGATTCCCCAGCCCTGTCCCCTGACCCTGCTGTCTCGTGGTCACCATCAATGGGAGCCAAAGGCCAGAAGGGGTGGGAATTCTGGTGGACCCCCATGCCTGCCTACCGCAACATCCTTCAGGAAACTAAGCTCTGGGCAGGGGTCTGCAGTGGACTGGGGACAGACCCCCCAATCCCCATTGGAGACCTGCAAGGAGCAAGTATTCCTGGGGAAAGTGGCCCAAAAAATTTATGGAACTTGTTAAGGGCTATGTGCCGTGCACTGTTCCAAGTGCTGAAGTAGATACAAGTTAATCAGATTGGACACAGTCCCTGTCCCACATGGGGCTCACACTCCTAATCCCCATTGTACAGATAAGGTAACTAAGGACCAGAGAAATGAAGTGACTTGCCCACAGTCTCACAGCAGACATGTGACAGAGCCAGGATTAGAACCCAGGTCCTTCAGATTCTCAGGCCCATGCTCTATCCACTAAGCCACACTGCTCCTCCTCTGCTGCCACAGACAGCACTGCTACATAAGCTCATCCTCTAGACTGGAAGCTTGCTGTGGACAGGAAATGTGTCAGTAATGTTATCGTATTTTCCCGAGCACTTAATATAGTGTTCTGCACACAGTAAACACTTAATAAATATCAATGATTGACTGATTGATCAAGTGCAAGACTGCATCTGGGTGGTGCCTCCCCAGCCCAGTTCAACCCACTGGGCCCCACAGCTACCACTTTCCCTCCTACCAGGTCCCCTAGCCACTCCCCAGCTTCCTCCCTGCTACGAGCCGGGTGTCCTGATCAAGGGAGGACACAGTGGGCTGCACTATTAGAAGTACTATTACTACTACTACTACTGCTACTACTACCAACCAATCAACTGTATTAATTGAACACTTACTATGTTCAAAGCACTGTACTAAGCACTTCAGGGTTGTACAAAACAATTAAGATCATTATAATTACGTTGTATTGTATGCTTAGCACATTGCTCTGCACATAGCAAGTGGTTATAAAATACAATTGAATGAATTACCAGACATATTCCTGCCCATAACAAGCTCTACTACTATTTCTAGTACTACTACTACTACTATTACTGCTGCTGCTGCTGCTACTGCTACTGCTACTTAAACAAATCAGATGGATAAGGAGACAGAGGAAGGCTGTATGCCTACATCGTAAGGGAAATTATCAGGCAGAGAAATATTGGTTTTGGAAGAGACAAAGATAAGATGTGTCTGTGGAGATTCCCAGGATGTGAAGATGCAGATAATGCAGGTGGTACTTGGTAGCTGAGCATGTGGTGACAAAACAATTTTGGATGTTATTAAAATATTGTTAATCAATCAGTTGTATTTATTGGGGGCTTACTCTGTGCAGAGCACTGTACTAAGGTTTTGGGGGAGTACAAAGGTTTTGGGGGAGTACAATATAACAGAGTTGGTAGACACATTCCCTGACCACAGCAAGCTTACACTCTAGATGGGGAGAATGATATTAATATAAATAAATAAATTATGGATATGTAGATGAGTGCTATGGGGCTGAGGGAGGAGTGAATAAAGGGTGAAAATCCAAGTGCAAGAATGAGTAGAGTAGTGCAGGGTAGATAATAAACAACAGCAACAAAAACAATAAAAAGAGACTATGATGGTTGTAAGAAGGATTAGTGCAGTTGGATCCAGGTTAGTAGAGGAAAAATAGCAAAAGCAATTTCTATCTTTGTAAACATAAATATTGTCCCATGGGATATCTTCCTTTCTTTGAAGGTGGCTCATATAAATGTGTAAAAAGGAAACCTCTAATATAGACTGTATTAGACTCTAAGTTCCTTTTGGGCAGGAAATGTGTCTACCAACTCTTTTGTGTTATACTCTCCCAAGCGCTTAGGATAGTACTCTGCACATATTAAGCACTCAGTAAATACCACTGATTGATTGTTACAGACTCTGCAACACCTCCAGTGGAAGCACTGTTAATGATGACATTTATTAAGCACTTACTATGTGCAAAGCACTGTTCTAAGTGCTGGAGAGGCTACAAGGTGATCATATTGTCCCGCGGGAGGCTCACAGTCTTAATCTCCATTTTACAGATGAGGGAACTGAGGCACAGAGAAGTTAATTGTTCTGACATTTATTCAGGACAGAAGTGACTGGTTTTTTTTGTTTTGTTCTGTTGTTTTGTTTTGTTTTGTTTTGTTTGATCTCTTTAGCCACAGCATGCCAAGGGATAGCTCTCCATTAGGCATCAATCAGCTGACATTTATCCAGGACAGAAGGGATTGTTGTTTTGTTTTGTTTGTTCTGTTTTGTTTTGTTTGATCTCTTTAGCCACAACATAACAACAAAGGAGAGATGGCCCAATAGGAATCAATCGATCAATCAGTCAATAGCATTTATTCATTCATTCATTCCATCGTATTTATTGAGTGCTTACTGTGTGCAGAGCACTGTACTAAGTGCTTGATTGAGCACTTATTGTTCACTGAGCACTGTACAAAACTGTACAGAACATTGTCTTCTGATTGAGAAACTCCAATGGTTGCTCATCCACCTCTGCAACAAACAAAAACTCCTCACCATTAGCTTTAGACCTCACCTTTCCCCCTCCTACCTCACCTGGCTATTCTCCTACTACAACCCAGCCTCCGCACTTCACTTCTCTAGTGCTAACCTTCTCACTGTGCCTTGATCTCATCTATCTTGCCGCTGACCTCTCATCCACACCCAGCCTCTGGCCTGGAATGCCCTCCCTCCTCCAATCCAACAGACAACTACTCTCTTCCTCCTCAAAGGCTTATTGATAGCACATCTCTTCCAAGAGGCCTTCCCTGACTAAGCCCTCTTTTCCTCTCCTCCTTCTGCCTTTCACATCACCCTGACTTGCACCCTTCATTCATCCCTCCACCCCCACAGCACTTATGTACATATCTGTAATTTATTCATTTATATTATTTCTGTCTCCTCTTGTAGACTGTGTGTGCACTGTGGGCAGGAAATGTATCTATCATTATTGTGTACTCTCTCAAGCACGTAGTACAGTGCTCTGCAGAAAGTAAACACTCAATGATTGATTGAATGAATGAATGAATGGTGAAGTGGGTATATCAGCTAATTCACAGTGCATTGTTGGATAGTCCAACCTTATTCACAACTAGAATGCCCATGCAGCGATACTAAATACATTGATTTTCCAGGGAATCTTACTATTAGTACACAGTATGTGCTCAGTAGATGCCATGGATTGACTGATCCAACTGGTTGCCTGGACCACACAGGTTTAAGACCCACTGAAGGAGTGTGGCACTTCCCTTTCTATCAGATGAGTTCTAGCTGTTTGATAATTCTATCAGTTGAATGGCAATTTGTGGGCAGGAAGCCTCAGGGAGCAAATACCACATGGAATGGAAATACAAAGGATTCAGACTCTGCCAGAAGCCATGTCCTGAGCTTGTTGTTAAAAGCTGAGCATTAAGCAAACACCAACCCTGAATTGTGTTTAAGAGCTGGTGAAATACCTTTGATTTTCAAGCTGCGGCAGATGAAAATGATCCACTAATCTGCAGGCGCCCAGCATCCTGAGAGCATTAGAGCCTGCTAATAAAAGTTAATGGCTCTGATTCTACCACTTGGGTTTTGGAGGTCCATTAGTTGTCTCAGACAGTGGTGAAGTATTTAGCAACCCCTTCTGGCAGACAAAATAGTACCCTAGATGTCAAAAATACCAAGATGGTTCAGAAAGTGAACATCATCAGACCTGGTAGGCTCGTTCATATTATTGTGCTACTGTTCCACTGCTTTTATTCTGATTTTCTAAGAATTTGACCATGAAGCTACATCCGCAACAACCTCTAAATCATCTAATAGCTCACAGAATTCATAGAGGTTATTGTGATTCACAAGAATGCTGCATATTTGAAAACTGCTTTGCAATATTCGATTAGTGAAACCTCTATGTCTGCTCCTAGGAATCCACACCGAAATGTCCATTGTGCCAATGGATGACTTAATGTTTAAGTGCCTGGGACAAAGTCTGTCACAGAGTCAAGAAAATGAAAATAATGAAACTTCAAGTCTGCTTCCAAACACTTACATTGCTATTTTATCAATGTAAATAAGGTCATAAGAGTGTAATGAAGCAGCATGGTCTAATGGAAAGAGCATGGGCTTGAGAGTCAGAGGATCTAACCCCCTCCCATCCCCTTACTGTAGGGGTTCCTCAAGGGTCAGTTCTTGGTCCCCTTCTGTACTCTATCTACACTCACTCCCTTGGTGAACTCATTTGCTCCCACGGCTTCAACTATCATCTCTATGCTGATGACACCCAAGTCTACATCTCCGCCCCTGCTCTTTCTCCCTCCCTCCCTCCCTCCCTCCCTCCTTTCAGTCTCGTATCTCCTCCTGCCTTCAGGACATCTCCATCTGGATGTCTGCCTGCCATCTAAAACTCAGTATGTCCAAGACCGAACTCCTTATCTTCCCTCCCAAACCCTGTCCTCTCCCTGAGTTTCCCATCTCTGTAGAAGGCACTACCATCCTTCCCGTCTCACAAGCCCGCAACCTTGGTGTCACCCTCGACTCCGCTCTCTCGTTCACCCCACACATCCAATCCATCACCAAAATCTGCCGGTCTCACCTCTGCAACATTGCCAAAATCCGCCCTTTCCTCTCTATCCAAACCGCTACCTTGCTGGTTCAATCTCTCATCCTATTCCGACTGGATTACTGCATCAGCCTCCTCTTTGATCTCCCATCCTCCTGTCTCTCCCCGCTTCAGTCTATACTTCACTCTGCTGCCCGGATTATCTCTGTACAGAAACGCTCTGGGCATGTCACTCCCCTCCTCAAAAATCTCCAGTGGCTGCCTGTCAACCTACAAACCAAGTAAAAACTCCTCATTCTCGGCTTCAAGGCTCTCCATCACCTTGCCTCCTCCTACCTCACCTCCCTTCTCTCCTACAGCCCAGCCTGCACCCTCCACTCCTTTACTGCTAACCTTCTCACTGTGCCTCGTTCTCACCTGTCCCATCGTCGACCCCTGGCTCACATCCTCCCCCTGGCCTGGAATGCCCTCCCTCCACACATCCATCTAGCTCGCTCTCTTTCTCCCTTCAAAGCCCTACTGAGAGCTCACTTCCCCCAGGAGGCCTTCCCAGACTGAGTCCCCTTTTTCTTCTCCTCCTCCCCATGCCCCCGCCCTACCTCCTTCCCCTCCCCATGGCACTTGTATATATTTGTACAGATTTATTACTCTGTTTACTTGTACGTATTTACTATTCTTTTTATTTTGTTAATGATGTGCATATAGCTATGAATCTACTTGTTCTGATGATTTTGACACCTGTCTACATGTTTTGTTTTGTTGTCTGTCTCCCCCTTCTAGACTGTGAGCCCGTTGTTGGGTAGGGACTGTCTCTATATGTTGCCAACTTGTACTTCCCAAGCACTTAGTACAGTGCTCTGCACACAGTAAGCGCTCAATAAATACGATTGAATGAATGAATGAGTCTTCTGTTGCCTATTCCATCCACCATGCCCCTCCAGCCTTCATTCCTGAGCTACGAGTCATGAACAGTGAGCTAATTGTGTCCAACCACATTACTTTGTACTAACCCCAGTGCTTAGAACAGTACTTGACAGTACAGTGCTAAGCACTTAGTACAGTGCTCTGCACACAGTAAGTGCTCAATAAATACGATTCAATGAACATTGTAGTCATCCATATTTATTGTGAGCTTACAGTGCACAGATCATTGTACTAAGTCCTTGGGAGAGTACAATATAACGATTGTACACATTCCTTGTCCACACTGAGCTTGCAGTCCAGAGGGGGAGACAGACATTAATATAAATAAATAACATTATAGTAAGTACTTAAATATAATAATAATAACTGACCAGGTATCAGCATTATTATCTTTTTCATTATTATTATTTTCACTACTATTATTGCTAATTTTATTGTTGTTTCATTTTATTATTGTCATTGTTTTCAAATCTGCAATTAAGGGCATGGTAAGGTACAGGACTCTCCTATGGATCGCCACCTTGTTGCAGCAGGAGAGTTTGTGTATGCTAATGAAGCTTAGAGCTATGCCATATAGGGTTACCTAGAATGGAAAGGTCTAAGCCGAAGCATCAGACAAAGTCGATTCACCTGTTCTGGGCAGCAGCAGCAGCATGGGAAAGAGTCAAAGGTGGATGATCACGTGATCAAAATGCTGATCAAAGACAAGGAAAGAGACTCAAATTTGTACTGCTTGGAAGAAGGCAATGGTAAACCATTTCCATATCTGGACCAAAAAAACTCTATGGATATCAGAGCAACTTTATGACAGAAGACGGGACATTCTGAAGTGAGTGTGTCCAGAAAATCTCTATAGGTCAGAAACAACTCAACAGCATTTGAAGAAGAAGATGACTAAGTAAGAGAGCAAGAGCTTGGGGGTCAGATGACCTGGGTTTTAATCCTGGCTCTGCTGTTTACCTGCTTTGTGACCTGGGGCAAGTTACTTAGCTTATCTGTGCCTCAGTTTCCTCATCTGTAAAATGGAGATTAAATACCTGCTCTTTTTCTCCATCCTAGATTGTGACCCACATATGGGGCAGAGATTGTCTTAGTTCATTCATTTGATTGTAATTATTGAGAGATTTCTATGCAAAAAACACTGTACTAAGCACTTGGGAGAGTACAATATAACAATGAACAGACACATTCCCTGCCCACAACAAGTTTACAGTCTAGTTAACCTAATTTTCTTGCATATACCCCAGCACCTAGTACAATGCTTAACATATACCACAATTGTTATCATTATTGTTTTAAACTTCTAGGGGACAAAGTTTATTTGTTTGTTATTTCTGTGACCCTTAAAGTATTATGTTTGTCTGTATGTTTTGCCCAAAGTAGGTTAGTACATTGCTTATATTACCGTCCAACTGCTATTAACTATAGGCTAGAGCAGTGTTCTACCTGCAACAGTGTAAGAGAGCCATCTGGCAGGAAAAGAAAGTGCAGAATAAAGAAGTGAAACTGAGGAGGAGGAAGTTTTAAAAAAGGGTACAACTAAAAAACGCAACCAATGACCAAAGAGAGAAAAGTGAAATCATCAATCAATCAATCATATTTATTGAGTACTTACTATGTGCAGAGCATGGTACTAAGTGCTTGAGAAAGTACAATAAAACAGAGTTGGTAGACACGTTCCCTGCCTACAATGAACTTGAGACTGTTAGATATTAGTGCCCCACCAACAAAGCAAGAAAATGGTGACATGGAGACATAAATTTGTACTTCCCAGGCGCTTAGTACAGTGCTCTGCACACAGTAAGTGCTCAATAAATACAACTGAATGAATAAATGAGGCAGAATGCTACGTGGATTCAGTAACAACATGGCAATTTCCAAAAGGTAGGGTGGGTTAAGAAGTAGATGCATGGAATTGATCTTCAAATTTAGTTCTTATGGGATGAATGATGGAGGAAAGTAGAGGCTATACATACTTTGATTGACATGGTGGGTGGTAATGCTTGAGGACTCATTTTTAATCTTTGAAGCCCACATAAGGGGTGATGAATTACTACTGGTACAGATTTAGAGAAGCGGCGTGGTTTAGTGGAAAGAGCCCGGGTTTGGGAATCAGAGGTCAGGGGTTCTAATCCCAGCTCCGCCACTTATCAGCTGTGTGACTTTGGGCAAGTCACTTCAAGTGGGACAACCTGATTACCTTGTATCTACCCCAGCACTTAGAACAATGCTTTGGCACATAGTAAATGCTTAACAAATACCATTATTATTATTATTATTATTATATATGATGAGTGAGGTCTTCCCCAGTTCATTAATCCCATCGGGCCCCAGGGTTTGAGATTTTAGGGGTGCAAATGGTCATAGAAGTATTCCAGGTCCTACTGGAATTGTTGGGTCTTGCTCAAGCCACTTCCATGTTGAATGCCATTCTCTAATTTATAGGTCATGTCTAGACAAAGTGAGAGAATGTTTCAGAAGAAAATACTGGTTTTACCATGCATTTCAAAGGAAATACATAATAGTAGGGGCCTAACGTGTTAGTGGTGAAGGAGCTGGGTATACCAAATCAGTGGTGAAGGAGCTGGGTATACCAAATCAATCACAGAAATGCCATAATCAATCCATCAATCACAAGTCCCCCTTCCAAATTTACCCCTCTCTGAATCTTAATCAGTGGTATTTATTCAGCATTTACTTTCATTCATGATCAAATTTATTGAGCACTTACTGTGAACAGAGTATCATACTAAGCTCTTGGGAGAATACAATATAACAACAATCAATTTCCCTGCCCACAGTGAGCTTGTAGTCTAAGAGGAAGAGAAAGACACTAATACAAATAAAAAATTGCAGATATGTTCTTAACTGCTTTTGCACTGGGAGAGGGGATGAATAAAGGGAGCAAGTCAGGGTGACACAGAAGGGAGTGGGAGAAGAGGAAAGGAGGGCATAATCAGGGAAGGCCTTTTGGAGGAGACGTACCTTCAATAAGGCTTTAAGGTGGGGAGAGAAATTGTGTGCAGCGCACTATAATAAGCACTTGGGAAAATAGAATACAACAGTATTTGCACACAAGGAGCTTTCAGTCTACAGGGGAACACTCTACAGCTATTAAAATAAATTAAGGATTAGGGAAATAGCATATAAGGATATTTATGTAAGTGCTGAAGAGCTGAGGTGTCAAAGTGCTTAAGGAGTACACGGGCCAAGTACAGAATCGAACCTGAAGGAAGGGTGGATGAGGAAGTGAGCACTTAAGGATAGAGACTTGCTACATTAATGGGTCTGGTTTCTTTGGTTGGTTTTATTTTTTTGGATGGTATTTGTTAAGCGCTTACTCTGTGCCAGACATTGCACAGGGCGTTGGGGTAGATGCAAGCTGATAAGGTCGGACACAGTCTGTGTCCCACGAGGAACTCACAGCCTTAACCCTTAAGCCTTAACCCCCCCAGCCCGCCCCCCGTCTTACCTCCTTCCCTTCCCCACAGCACCTGTATATATGTATATATGTTTGTACATATTTATTACTCTATTTATTTATTTATTTTAGTTGTACATATCTATTCTATTTATTTTATTTTGTTAATATGTTTGGTTTTGTTCTCTGTCTCCCCCTTCTAGACTGTGAGCCCACTGTTGGGTAGGGACCGTCTCTGTATGCTGCCAACTTGTACTTCCCAAGCGCTTAATATAGTGCTCTGCACATAGTAAGCGCTCAATAAATACGATTGATTGATTGATTGATTAACCCAAATTTTACAGATGAGGTAACTGAGGTCCAGAGAAGTGAAGTGACTTGCTCAAGGTGGCACCGCAGTCAAGTGGTGGAGCCGGGATTAGAACTCAGGTCCTCCTGAATGCCGGACCCATGCTCTACTAGGCCACACTGCTTCCATTGTTTTGTCCCACGAAGGCTCTGTCCTCGTTATTGAGACTACCTGTCGGAACCCCAATCTTCACAAAGCCACTTGGCTAGGAGAGCAACCTCTCTACTAACTTCTTAGAGAAGCAGCATGGCTTAGTGGCCAGAGCATGGGCCTGAGAGTCAAAGAGACCCTGGGTTCTAATCCTGGCTCTGCCGCCTCTCTGCTGTGTGACCTTGGGCCTCAGTTACCTCATCTGGAAAATGGGGATTAAGAAATGGGGATTGTGAGACGCAGTGTGGCTCAGTGGAAAGAGCATGGGCTTTGGAGTCAGAGGTCATGGGTTCAAATCCTGACTCCACCAATTGCCAGCTATGTGACTTTGGGCAAGTCCCAGACTGAGCCCCCTCCTTCCTCTCCACCTCCCCATCGCCCCAGCCCTACCTCCCCACAACACCTGTATATATGTTTGTACAGATTTATTACTCTATTTATTTTACTTGTACATATTTACTATTCTATTTATTTTATTTTGTTAATATATTTTGTTTTGTTGTCTGTCTCCCCCTTCTAGACTGTGAGCCCACTGTTGGGTAGGAACCATCTCTATATGTTGCCAACTTGTACTTCCCAAGCACTTAGTACAGTGCTCTGTACACAGTAAGTGCTCAATAAATATGATTGAATGAATAATTCATATTTTCCCTACCAATCATCCTTGCTCCGATCCATTCTTTTAACACCACTCCCAGAATCCCAGTGTCCAGAAGACCAGTGGCAGGACAGGGAGGTCAGGACTACTGGAATGCTCACTGCCCCCCAAACTGCAAGATATCATATCGATAGTGCCATAGGTCAATCAAAAGACAGACACGAGCAAGGAAGCAACTTGGGTCAAACTCCCTTGTCTTTATTAGCCCAACCAAGCATCTTCCTGGTGATCTGGGCTCACTAAAATGCTCTCTAGCTAGTAAATGAGTCAGGCCATTTGTGTCGATAAGAAACAGGCAGGGACTGGGAACGTTTTTTGATCGGCTACCTGGTTCGCTTGGCACAGACATTAGCATAAATTGGAGGTGCATAGAGCCTGAGCTTCAATAGACTGATAATTAAGTAAAAATACAGTCAGTTCTCCTTTAATGCAAGGATGATATTTTTGCAGAACCTTGCCTTGCAGTACTTGGACATTTGTAGATTTCACAAAGGTCTTGGTCACCCTGAGAAATTCACTGAACTCCTAAGTGCTGGTCTCATCAAAGATAAATTAATACTCATTCCAATACACATAGCAAAAGTACTGTTTTATATGCTAGAGGACAATAGATTTTATGGCTATACCAGTCCTCCTAAATATGAGACGTTACTAATTCATCTCGGCAAATTCATCTTGGAAAATACACAGGGGCCTCATATTATCTATCTCATATAAAGATCAATAGTCAGCTAGTCAATTGAGTGCTTATTGTGTGCAGAGAACTGTACTAAGCACTTGGGAGAGTGCAATATAACAATAAGCAGACACATTCCCTGCCCATGATGAGCTTACAGTCTAGAGGGGGAGACAGACATTAACATAAATAAATAAATTACAGATAAGTACATAAGTGCTGTGAGGCTGAAAGGGCATGGAGGTGAATAAAGACAGCAAGTCAGGGGGCTGCAGAAGGGAGTGGGAGAAGAGGAAAGGAGGATTTAGTCAGGGAAGGCCTCATTTATTCATTAATTCATTCAATCGAATTGTTGAGCATTTACCATGCTCAAAGCCCTGTACTAAGCACTTGGGAGCATACACTACAACAACAGACACATTCCCTGCCCATAACGAGCTCACAGTCTAAGTCTTGGGGGAGATGTGCCTTCAGTTAGGGTTTGAAGAAGGGGAGAATAATTGTCTGTTGGATATGAGGAGGGAGGGAGCTCCAGGCCAGAGGCAAGACGTGGGTGAAAAATCGGTGGCAAGACAGATGAAGTCAAGGTTCAATGAGAAAGTTAGCATTAGAGGAGTGCAGAGTGTGGGCTGGGTAAACATAACAAATAGTTATATCTGGGTGTTGCATTGATGCTGCCTGCTCATCTTGGCTTAGGTAATTCACTATGAAATTTAGAGTTGAAAGAAATCATGTCCTCTCATACAACATATAACAACATGGAAACTGTACAGAACTCTTGTCCCTCAAGATTAAAGATAACCTGATAGTCACAAATGCTACTAGTGTGTACTAAGTGTATTCATGCCAGAATCATTATAATTTGCTATTCTACCATAAGTATGTGCTTATATTGTAATAAATCAGTGAAAAAACATTTGTTGTTTCACCTGCAGTACGATGAAGACCGCAAGATAAATATAACCACATCATTTGCATTTCCTCTCATCAGTAGTTAGTGAGTAATAGTGCCATTATGAAGTACTTACTATGTGCCAGGCACTGTATTAAGCCCTGGGGTAGATACAAGATAATCATTTTGGGCACAGTCCCTGTCCCATATGGAGTCCATAGTCTAAACAGGAGGGAGGACACCTCATTTTAAGGATGAGGAAACTGAGGCCCAGAGAAGTTTAGTGACTTGCCCAAGGACAGACAGTGGGCAAGTGACTGAGCTGAGATTAGAACCCAGGTCCTCTGACTTCCAGGCCAGTGCTCTTTCCACTAAGCCATAATGGTTCTCATTTTGAATTCTGAGAGTTTTGCAATCTAATCAATCCTATCTATATACTCTGCAATGTTGATCTCATTGGGCTCTGTCTAGAAGTTGTTTTGGACTAGTTTTTCTGGGCCTCTATCATTTGCAATTGGAGAAAGAAAAAGAACTGGTGAGATTGAAAGCTGAAGATTGATCCTAATCTTATTTGGTCCTGAAAACATTTTCTTTGTACTGAAATTTAAGGAGATCTTTCCTGTCTATGAAAGCTATTGAACTTCATAGCTATTCTCAGAAACACATGATTTTGTCAATCATGAGTTTTCTCAGTGTACTTGATTATCGACTTAACAATATCAATAAATATGATTGAATGAATAAAAATTCTGTGGCAGGTGAGAGCCCTGTTCTAAAAATTTTGTTCAAATGTCACATTTTATAAATAGAAATGTAGCCCATAAGAAACATACAAAGGAGAATTTATCAAATCTCTCTCTGGGCAGCCTCAAACTAGAATCTCAGATAGCACTTCATTTTCAGGTTTTTTTTTTGTTTTGTTTAGTGTTTTTTTGGCATTTGCTAAGTGCTTACTATGTGCCAGGCACTGTACTACCAACTGGGATAGATACAAGATAAACAGGTTGGTCACAATCCATGTTCCACATGGGGCTCACAGTTTTAATACCCATTTTGCAGATGAGGTATCTGAGGCACAGAGAAGTGAAGTAACTTGCCCAAGTTCAAACAGCAGGGAAGTGGCATAGTTAAGATTAGAACCCATGACCCTATTCTCAGGCCCATGCTCTATCTACTACACCATGCTGCTTCTCTTAACACTTAGTGCCTGAATAACCAATGTGGCTTTTGTTGCCCAAAGTAGCTATTTTGAAGGACTCGTGTTTGACCTACACATTTTACCTAACATATCACGAGTTTCTTCCTTCAGAAATTTTCACCACAGATAGCATAGTTGTGAAAGGAAGAAACAAGATTAGAAACCAGGTCTCTTGATTTACACACAAGGGCACTATACACTGGAGCAATAGTATTCCACTTTAATATCCCTTAAGCAGGATTTTCTCTAAATTTGTTTCTTTCTTAATGGCATTTGTCAAGTGCTCACTATGTGTCAGTATGTGCCAGGCACTGTCCTAAATGCATGAATAGATTCAAAGTAATCAGGCTGGACACACCATCTCCCTCATGGAGCTCACAGTCTTAATTCCCATTTTACAGATGAGGTAACTGAGGCACAGAGAAGTTAAGTGATTTGCCCAGCATCGCACAGCAGACAAGTGGTGAAGCAGCGTGGCTCAGTGGAAAGAGCACAGGCTTTGGAGTCAGAGGCCATGGGTTCAAATCCTGGCTCCACCAATTGTCAGCTGTGTGACTTTGGGCAAGTCACTTAACTTCTCTGTGCCTCAGTTACCTCACCTGTAAAATGGGGGTGAAGACTGTGAGCCCCACGTGGAACAACCTGATCACCTTGTAACCTCCCCAGCACTTAGAACAGTGCTTTGCACATAGTAAGCGCTTAATAAATGCCATCATCATCAAGTGGTGGAAGTAGCATTAGAACCCAGGTCCTTCTGACTTCCAGGCCTGTTGTCTATCTACTAGGCCATACTGCTTCTCTTTGTGGGCAGGGAAAGTGTTTACCAACTGAGATGTACTGTACCCTCCCAAGCGCTTAGTACAGTGCACACAGTAAGCGCTTAAATGTCATTGTTGTGCTGTGGTGTGGATTCTTACACCTTTCACTTGAGAAAGGAAATGTGTAACCTAGGAATTGTCCAGGAGATGGCAACGAGGCACCATAAAATGGTCTATGGCGCTATTCTGAAACGATCCAGAAGGTGGCAGAGTAGTTATATAGAATTTTTAAGGATTGAAAGGGTTGTAAAACTAGGCCCTGGATTTGTTTTAGAAAATGCCACAAGCTGGGTATTAAAGGATCGACTTTCCCACCGTTAATTAAAAACCAAAACAAACCAGAATTCTCCCCTCCTACAAGATACAGTCTATCTGCTGTTTTGTTATGAGAAACTGGATTGTAGGGTAAGTTAGAGATGGGGAAAGTATTTTCTGGTAGTCTTTACAGGAGAATTACATTTTATTTTGGGTGAAATTGTTCCTTGTAGTGTATGGATTATTTTGTGGCAGGATAATAATGCTTGAAACCCAATATAAAAGTCCTTAAAATCAGCAGAATGAATCACCCAATATTCCTGTGAGGTGCATTGTTCCATATTTACTTGTTCTTGGTTGAGATCTATTTCACTCTCAGGCTTCTGGTCCCAACAAGCACTAACAGCACATTAACCTCTTGTTGCCCTTGGTCAGGCTGAGTCAGGCTGCTATATCACCAGTATATCAAACTGAAGGATTAGAAAGTAGCTTTGCATTCCCTTTTATGACTTGCACCTTTCTCCTTTTTCTTTCAATTTACCCATAATAATAATAATAATGATGATGGTATTTGTTAAGAGCTTACAATGTGTCAGGCACTATACTGTTAAATCAATCACTGGTACTTCTCGCATGCTTACTGTGTGCAGAGCGTGATACTATGCTTTTGGGAGAGTACAGTGCAATAGAGTTGTAGAAACATTCGCTGCCTGCAACGAATTTATCTGAGGAATGGGAGACCCGAAAGAGTTAACAACACAACTGTCAAGAGGAGTGTGTCCTAGTTCGGGTCAACAAGTTCTGGGTATTTACTCAGGTGGTGGAGGGGAGAGCACCTTTCCAGGTTCCCTCCCCTTTACCTCCAGGGCACTGGCTGTGTCTGCAGCACATATGTGCAACCCCCACACACAGATACACTGAGAGGCAGCGTGGCTTAGTGGGTAGAGCATGGGCCTGGGAGTCAGAAGGACCTGGGTCTAATCCTGGCTCTGCCACTTGTCTGCTGTGTGACCCTGGGCAAATCACTTAATGCCTCCATGCCTCAGTTACCTCATCTGTAAAGTGGGGATAAGTGTGTGAGCCCCATGAGGGACAGGAACTGTGTCCAACCTGATTAACTTGTATCTACCCCAGCACTTAGAACAGTGCTTCGCATATAGGAAGTGCTTAGTAAATACCATAATTATTACTTCCCGGAGCTGCCAGGTCAGAAGCTTGAGCAGAGGTAAACCAGGGAGGCCGGGTCCTGGGTACAATCCAGGTGTGATCCCTGATCGCTGTGTGATCCCTGGATGTCTGGCTCAGGTTTTTCCAGCCACCTTGGTACTTGTTAAGCACCCCCCCAGGAGCCAAGAATTGTACCAATGACTGGGGTAGATACAAGGCTTACTGTATCTAGAACACTGTATTAAGCTCTTTGGAAAGTGTAACTACAATAGACTGGGTAGACCTTGTAGACCTTCAAAGCCTTACTGAAAACATACCTCCTCCAAGAGGCCTTCCCTAAGTCCTTTTTTTGTTTTTCTTCCACTCCCTGCTGAGTCGCCTGACTTGCTCCCTTTTATTCATCCCCCCATCCCAGCCCCACTGCACTTATGTACAAATCTGTAATTTTATATATATTAGTGTCCAAATCCCACTCTAGACTCTAAGCTTGTTGTGTGCAGAGAATGTCTGTTATAGTCTTATTGTACTCTCCTAAGTGCTTAGTACAGTCAGTATTCTGCACACAGTAAACACTCAAATATGATTGAGTGACTTATGGTAAACCCACAAGGAGCTTACAGTCTAGTGGGAGAGACAGATATTAAAATAAAGGGAAAGTATAAGGATATGTGCATAAATGTGTGTTTGTGGGGCGGCGGGGGGAGTATCCAGGTGATCATAGGGTATATGGGCTCAAGTGCATAGGGGATGTAGAAGGGAAGGAGAATAGGGTGGGAGGTGAGTTGTAAGTCAGGGAAGTCTTCCTGGAGGGGATATGATTTAGTAGAGCTTTGACAAGGGGAAGAGCAGTGGTCTGTAAACTCCTCTAGTGTCCTCTGAAACAAGGTATTCAACCTCTTTCCTGTCAATCTCCATAAACCTAGCCCCACACCGACCTGTCCCTAGGGTGACAGAGATGTGATCTGCAATCTATTTGATAAGTGATTTCTGCTCTGCTGCTGGGGAACCAGAAAACTGTTGTGTCGAATGACAGGCATTCACCTTTCTGGAGATGGGGGACTGTACCAACAGACCTTCTGAATCCTCCCAGGTCTGCTATTCTAGGATCTGAATTCCAAGACAGCTTAACTTCATTCAAAAGGGTAAGCAATTGTGGTCCAACGGAAAAAAAAAAACAATTAATGGCATTTACTGAGTGCTTACTATGTGCAAACTGCTGTACTAAGTTCTTGGGAGAGGACAACAGAGATGGCAGACACGTTCCCTGCCTATAATGAGCTTACAGTCCAGAAGGAAGAGTATAAGATGAAGTGTCAGGAGACCTGGGTTCCCATCTGAGATCCATCACTTTTTTTTTTTAATGCTACTAACTAGGCACTTATTATGTGCCATTTTACAGGTAACTGAGGTACAGAAAAGTTAAGTGAGCTGTAAAAGGTCAGGGCAGATAAATAGCAGAGCCAGGATTAGAAACCAGTTTCTCTCACTCCCAGGTCCACTAGGCCATGCTGCTATTCATTCATTCATTCATTCATTATTTAATCATATTTGAGTGCTTACTGTGTGCAGGGGTTGACACATAAAAAGAGCACTTAACTAGTATCATCATTATTATTATGCACCTAATGGGAAGAGAGCATTGCACAAGTACTTGGGAGGGTACAGTTAGACTGAAAAACACCTTAGTCCCTGTCCTCCCAGACTTTCCAATATAATGGACCCAGTTTCATTTCGCAAACCATTCAATCAATGGTATTTGAGTGATCACTATGTGCAGAGCACCCTTACTAAGTGCTTGGGAGAGTATAATACGAACAGCTTACTCTTTATGAAAACAAGGAACAGAAATTTCTAGAACCTGGTATGCTGCCCAACATACTTATTGATATTTCTGATGACATTGAAGCTACTGATCTTCAGATGCTTTCTAGTAGTAGGAGGAAATAATCTCTCTGAAATGGGTATGAGATTCTCACCAATTTGGAAGTGATTCACAAGTAAAGACTTAATGCTCCTTCTGAAAATCCTTAGAACTCTAAGTCTTGATTTCTTTCTCTAGTTCTTAGGAGCCCCTCAACCCCTCTGTTCTCTGGTTCCTATAAATTAATGAAAAAATTTCTGAATCTGAAGGGTTGGAGGTCAGCATTTTCCCCTACATGCCTCCTTCCACTGCAGTGTCTCAGGGTTTGAAGAGTGTTCATGAATAAACATGGCCTTTATATAGACTTCAAGACGAAGTAACCTGAGTAAATAGCAGGTGAGTCAAAGACTTGGAGAGCTAATATTTAGCAAGCTCTTGTGTTCACAACTTTCAAAATATTTTCCCCTAGAAATAATCTGCGAATGACTTTGTTCAGAAGTCAAAGTGGGCAATATCCACACCCAGATTCTGAACCTGAAATTCTCAACATCAAAGCTACCTAATTTTTTGGATGGTGCTATTAACTAGACTGTGAGCCCATTGTTGGGTAGAGATTGTCTCTGTTGCCAAATTGTACTTTCCAAGTGCTTAGTACAGTGCTCTGCACACAGTAAATGCTCAATAAATAAAATTGAATGAACAAGTCAAGGTTTATGAAAATGTAAGTGAAATCTAACTCTATTGTCCTATTTGATCTAGAACAGTCCTGCATTTTGTGGGCTGCTGTATTTAAATTTTTGAACAACACTAATATCCCCAATTTGACATTGTTTGGGCTAAATGAGAGTAACTTGCATTGATCTTCTGGACTTTAAGTACTTGGATTTTCACATCTGAGCCAGAGTGTGCTCAGTATATGTTTACAGAGTTCCAGCATTCTTGGTCTTCAAGTGTAATGATGATAAGAATAATAATAATGCTAACAATGATATTCATTAAGTAGATATTATGTGCCTTGGCACGGTATTAAGCCCAGGCGTACATGTAACCTAATCAGATTGGACATATTTTCTGTCCCACATGGAGCACGTTGTCTAAGCAGGAGGGAGAATAAGTATTGAATTCCATTTTACAGATTAGGGAGCTGAGGCACAAAGTGACTTGCTCAAGGTCCACTTCACTGCTGTAATGCCAACCTACTCACTGTACCTCAGTCTTGTCTATCTTGCCTCCAATCTCTAGCCCAGAAGGTCCTCCATCTTCATATACAACAGATAATTACTGTCCCCACCTTCAAAGCCTTACTGCAAGTGCATCCCCTTCAAGATGCCTTGCCTGATAAGCCCTCTTCTTCCACTTCCTTCTATGTTGCCCTTGCACTTTGGATTTGCTCCCTTTATTCACCCCTCCTTCACACTTATGTACATATCTGCAATTTTTTGAAATTAATGTCTGTCTCCTCTTCTAGATTGCTTGTTGTGAGAAGGGAATGTGTCTACCAACTCTGTTATATTTTTATATTGTACTCAACCATTTGGTACAGTGCTCTGCACATAGGAAGTGCTCAACAAATATGATTGATTGATGGAAAGGTCAAACAACAGACTAGTGGCAGAGGCTGAATTAGAACCCAGATCCTCAAGATGTCCTCTGAATGCTGGAATATTTTAAACTCACACTTCCTCCTCACCCCTCTAGAGGCCTTGCTCTCTTGGTTGTTGAGAGTAACAGGACAGGGCTTCAAGGTTGAGGTAAGAGTCTCTTTGCCTTGCCAGCATATTTAAAACAGCGCCTGGCACATAGTAAGCACTTAACAAATACCGTAATTGTTTTTATTATTTAAGAAGCATCAGGTTGTAATTCATATGACTACCATTAAATTTGGACTAAATGAAAATCATTTTGATCAAAGGGAGACTACATGTTACCATATCTAGAGCCTTATAAAAGTTGTCTTTCAAAGATGTCTTTAGAAATGATTCCAGAGGTTCAGTAGGAAACATCAATATTCAATTCTTCTTTAAATACATGCATATTTTGATAATTCAAGCTAAATAAAGTGTTTATGCTTATATTACCTAAGCGCTGGCAAAATGTGTAAGAGAGAAACAAAGCCCACAGATTTGAAGAGGCTGAATTGATAAAAATTGAAACCAAATGCACACATTTGCTAGGTCATTCCACCCAAATTATTGTTTAGTCCAGGAAATTTCAGATGACACACTTGACTATTCTCCTCTGTTGTCACTGCCGGATTTGAGATCCATATCTTTTAAATAACAGTGATTACTCTTTTCTCACCAGCAAGAGTCCATGCACATCGGCTCAGGGGTGTGGCTAATTTATTACTGGGTTGTGTTTTTTTTCTTCTGTGGTTAATTTATATGCTTCCTTTGTACTAAAGATATTTTGCATTTAAGTTAATTAGATTGGACACGGTCTCTGTCTCACATGGGTTTACAATTCAAGAGGGAGAGAGAACAGGTCTTTTTCCCCATTTTACTTATAGACCCCAGTAAGGCCAGGATATTGAAAGTGAAAACATTTACCTGTATATCTCCAGACTAGGAGTAAAATTAGCCATGCTGTATTTAGGGCAACTAAAGAAAAATAAGGTTTTAGGAGTTCCATCTAGGATCTAATTGCAAGGAATGTGCAGACCCCAATCATGTCTGAACTAGGTGATGATAATAATAATAATAATAACAACAGTAATAATAACAATAATATTTAAGTGCTTATCACATGTCAAGCACTGTACTAGGTGCTGGGGTAATAACTGTGGCATTTGTTAAGTGCTTAGTATGTGCCTGGAACTGAACTAAGCGCTGGGGTGGAAATGAGCAAATCGGGTAGATAAAAAATAGTCAGGTCCCATATGGGGCTCTCAGTCTAAGTAGGAAGGAGAACAGGTACTGAATCCCCATTTTGCAGATGAGGGAACTGAAGCACAGAGACATTAAGTAACTTACCCAATGTCACACAGCAGACAAATGGTGGAACCCGAATTAGAATCCAGGTCCTCGGACTCCCAGACTGCACTCTTTCCACTAGGCCATGCTTCTCACACAATGAATCTCGTTGGTATTTATTGAGAACTTACTTATTAGATGTTCAGGAGAAAACAGTGCAGTAGAGGTGGTCAACCTGTTCCCTGCCCCAAATGAGCTCAGAGTCTAGAGCCCACACATGAATGAATTCTATTTAATTAGTACCACAAATTGGAAAAGATCACAACAGAAAATACAGGTCAAATTTTTCAAGATAATATGCATAGCCCTGAGAACCAAGACTGTCACGGCCAAGCTGATTATCAAAAACTAAATATTAGGTGTCATAGCCATACCAGTGCCTAAAGCTTTAATTGGGGAAAAAGGGACCAGTCAAAAAATAATCATGGAATTAACTCAACCTAGCTTCACTTTTCCCCTGGATATTGCTTAGGCTGAGAGACAGATTATACTATTAACTTCTCTGTGCCTTGGATTCCAAGTGCTTAGTACAGTGCTCTGCACACAGTAAGCGCTCAATAAATATGATTGAATGAATTCCTCATCTGTAAAGTGTGAATTAAATATCTGTCCACCCTCCTGTTTGGACTGTGAACCTTCTGTGGGACAGGAACTTTGCCCACCTGATTAATTTGCATTTATCCTTGCATTTAGATCAATGTTTGACTCATAGTAAGCACTTATAATAATTTTTTTTTTTAATCTTCTGATTGGGTCTCAGGACACTGGATAAGCAGACATGACCCAGCACAACTGAGCCAAAAGGATCTTGCCTTTTCTTAACTCCTCCCATGGAATAATTCGGCTCCTCCCCTAAGGGAGATGGGCCTTCACACTATTGGGAGGGGAATTGGTCAGGTCTCAACAGGCAGCTTGGAGCTTGCAGGCAACACTTCCTTCCCTGGAATAATCCTGTTTGGCCTCCTTAGGATTTCAAATCATCTTGCTCTCTAACCTTTGCAGTGAGGGAACTGAGGAGCAGAAAGATTACAACATTTCCCCTAAGTCCTTCAGCGGGTCATTAGTAGAGTCAGAACAAGAACCTGGGCTTTCTGATTTGCAGACTCATGCTCTTTCCACTAGGCTACAAGGCCTCTCACCACCACAGCAGCCAATGTCAGGATTGGGCTCTAGGGAGCCTAAAAAACAGGGCCAGGAAGGGACTGAGAAAACTTGAGAAAGGCACATCTGGGACAAGGGTCAGAGCTACTGAAGCTGAGAACCTAGAATAATAATGATAGCATTTATTAAGCGCTTACTATGTGCAAAGCACTGTTCTAAGCGCTAGGGAGGTTACAAGGTGATCAGGTTGTCCCATGGGGGGCTCACAGTCTTCATTACCATTTTACAGATGAGGTAACTGAGGCCCAGAGAAGTGAAGTGACTTGCCCAAAGTCACACAGCTGACAAGTGGTGGAGCCAGGATTTGAACCCATGACCTCTGACTCCAAAGCCCAGGCTCTTTCCACTGAGCCACGCTGCTTAAGGAAAAAGCTAAATGTCAACGTCAGTGGTATTTATTGAGCACATTGTGTGCAGAGCACTGTGCTTGTCATCTGGGAGAAGACAATATCACAGATAAAACAGAGAAAGAAACTTCCAAATGTGTAAAGAATGGAAAGGAAGAAAAGATTATGTTCCTCACAATTCCTTCATGGGTGTTAGCAATTGGTGGTGATATTTCTAGACAGGATTTAAAAGGGGCCTCCTATTTTCTTGCAAACTTTTTGAGATGCATAAGCCTCTGTGACTACAGTCCTCTAGACTGGAAGCTTGACGTGGGCAGGAAATGTGTCTATTTATCATTAAATTGTACTCTCAAGTGCTTAGTACAGTGTTCTGCACACAGTAAGGGCTCAATAAAGGAATGACTGATTGACTGTGATTCATAGTTAGTTATAGCTATCACCTAAACCTTGATATTTTTGCAGCCTGGTTCCTTGGGTTTGGAGGGCCACCACACAGGCACTTGCCATATTCCAGTCTGATGTGGCGTCAGCCTCCTCACTGTTCTCCCTGCTTTTAGTTTCTCCTGTCTCCACCGTATTTCTCGCTTTGCCACCCAGATCACTTTTCTAAAATGTCATTCTGCATTCATCTCCACAATCTCTGAAAACTTAATTGGTTACCCATTCCCCTTGGCATCAAGTAGAGACTCCTCACTATCAACTTTAGAGTACTCCAAATGTTCTTTCCCTCTAACTTACCCACACGCTTTTCACAACACACCCCAACTCACACTCTTTATCCCACTCAAGTGAATCTACTCAAGGTGACTTCTTCTCATCTCCCCACCTCTGATCTCTTCCTTGTACCCTATTCCTTGCCTATAATAGCTTCTCCCTTAAAATCCACCTGACCACAGTTTTCCCCTTCAAATTCCTTCATAAATTAAGCCTTTTCCAGGAGGGCCCCTGGATCAATTTTTTTTTTCCTCACTGGGTTATAGGCTTCCCATCTTCCACTTCACCACTTTTATGCCAACTATTTACTGTTTTGCCCATAACCAACTGAAGCATTAGCTGAATCATTTCTGTAAAGAGCATACACAACCTAGCACTAAAGTAAACATTCATAAACAAATCTGCTTTTCCTTCTTCATCCTAACTGTAAACAATTCTAAAGCTTGTCCTTCAAGATAGATTATGAAATGCTTGAGGGCAGGGTTCACATCTACTTCACAGTACTCTCCCAAACAGAACACTGCATTGTTCACAATAACTGCTCAATGCATTCTATTCTATTCACATTCCTTTTGGTGTGTGCACCAGCTCAGTGTTTCAGGCTTGCTCAGGGGGCAAAACATTTTCAGTTGAACCCAGTAAATAAGGACTAAGAGATCCTGAACGTGATGAGTGAGACATCCTCTTAGGCAGAGAAAGGCAGGAGAGGCTCTGACTAGATGCCATGGTACAGTGAACCCAGCCAAAGTAAACAGCCTGATTATCAAAGCCACTCATAAATGGCAAATCATTAGGGATGATTGCATGAACCTGCTATCATTCCCAGCATACTGGGGCAGGTTGGCAGGTTACCAATCATATACACTGAGCACTTACTGTGTGCAGAGCACCATACTAAGTGCTTGGGAAAATACAAATAACAGAGTTTGTAGACACAGTCCCTGCCCACAACGAGCTTACCATTTAGAGGGGAAGACAGACATACGTTCCGGATATGCACATAAGTGCTGTGCGGCTGAGGGAGGGGTGAATAAAGTATACAAATCCAAGTGCAAGGGTGAGGGGGACTTCTATCAGATTAGGTGACCCATCCAAAGCAACATGTCTTCTTTCATAAAAAGCACCAGGAAATTCCTAAGTCCTTCTCACAGGAGTTTGTTTCCCAAGCCACCTCACTAAAGGAAAAAAAAAAGCATGAAATCAGAGAACCAGCTGATACTTCCCCTCTGGACTGTAAGCTTGATAAGAGCAGGGAACACGCCTATCATCTTTGCTGGATTGTACTTGCCTAAGAGCTTAGTACTGTGCTCTGCACACAGTAAGACTCAATAAATGCCATTTATGATTCCAAGTGTATTGTGCATTGACCAGTGACCTATGGTGACGGCCAAAGAAATTGCTTATATGCATTGTTTCCATCTCAGACCACTTTTCATTCTAACACCAGCTTTCCCTGCCACAGGCTTTCCCATCAAAGTGAAACCACTGGACAACCTATGTAAAGATATACAAGTTAGTGAATAAAGGTCCCTTGAACAATAACAACAAAAAAATGATATTTCTTTTGCCCCCTCCACAACCACTGTGGAGCAAAATTCCTTTCAGAAAAAAATGTTTGATAGTTAAAATAATAAAAACTTCAATTGTTCAGCTACAATATTTGCCAAACAACCCACTTAGATATGCTAATCCACCAAATGGAAATTCACCATGAAGGCCACAGATTTGCTTGAGAGATGCACTTATAAATTTCACCTTCATCCATCAGTATTGAAAATGAGGCAGGGCAATCTTGACAATTTCTGCCCAGAATGTTCAGGATTTCCTGATAGGTTCTATTCTCAACTCCTTTCATTTTAGTTTCCATGTGTATGCTCTCGATTTAGAGGCTAAAATTCACCAGCTGCTGGCTGCTTTCACCCCTCCTCCACACCTATGGAAAAGTGGGGTAGGTATAACTCACTAAAATGTGAGACAATTATATGTTTTTCCTGACACACTCTTCCAGAAAACAGAACAAGGTAGTGAGAGACGATCCTATATATATGCACAGGAAACCTAGCAAGCCTATTCATAACCGAAGTATTTCTTTCCATCTCAAACCTTCTGAAGAGAAAACATTAAAGCTCAAATACTCTTTTTTCCTTAGGAGTTAATTTCTTCCGATCAGTTGTCCTTTTCTTTCAACAACATATTACTCTCTTACCCTTTCTATCTAGCTGTGTTTACTCCTTGCTGTTATAGAGTTTCATGGCTGATCCAACATGCCTTCCTCTTCTTTGTTTCAGATTTCTCCCGAGTGCCTCAGTCATAAATCCTATGGATTTCATTTGCCATTTATCCTCCTTGAGACTGTGATTGGTATTTACAACAGCTGGGCAATAGCCTTTCACTTGGATAGTTCTGCTTGTTGTGGTGACCCTAATAAAGACACTTCAGCCTCACGTTTTTTTTTTTAACACAAAAGACAACTTTACTCTTTTCCTTCATCTACTCTGTCTCACAGAGATTCTTACTCCTAGAAATCAGTTGTAAAGAAAAGCAAAGTAACAAGCATGTGGTGATCTTATGGAAGACTGGACTGAGCAGAGTTCCGTATTTGTTGCTTGGAGGAACCAATAGCAGTGGTTCCTGTTCTCAAAGAACTTAAAGCTGTAATTTAGCAATCACATTTGAGCTGCCTACTGTTTAATGACCCTTAATTAATGCTTGGGGCCCCCAGATTGTTGGTATGGGCTGGTGAATGTTCCCTGATAAGCTCATTCTTGATCACCTAAGAAATGTTGTCTGCATCTGAAGCAGGAAGGGCTCCTAGAGAACAAGGGCACTCAATCAATCAATCATTTAATCAGTGGTATTTATTGAGCATTACTTTGTGCAGAACACCATACTAACCACTTGGGAAAGCACAATACTACAGAGTTGGTAGCCATGATCTCTGTCCACAAAGGGCTTGAGGTCTCCTCAGAGTGGAAAATTCCTCTAACCTCTGGATATTTTTTGTCAGATATTCATAACGTTTGGCTTTACATATCTGGAGGGGAGTGGGAAGGACACAAGCAGGGGGTAGCATGGAGGTTTCACAAGTAAAATGGTGGGGAGGCTGCTTTAACTGTTGGCTCTGTGCCTTGGGGAGTTTGAACTCTGCTCCTCCAGCCTCAGCATCCAAAGTGGTATTTCTGCTTATTATTTATCCTGATCATTATCCCCATTTCATGTCTTGGTGTTTGTTTTGTCTTTCCTTATGTCTCTGTCACCAGCGCCTTCTCCCCACCTGAGACTCATGGGGGTAAGGAATGTTCACTTCTGTATGTATTTTTCCTTCAGTGCTTTGTACATTGTAGAAGCCTGATAAATAGCATTAGCCCATAAGGCAGGGGCTGTGTCTGAACCGATTATCTTGTATCTACCCTAATGCTTAGTACAATGATTGGTCCAGAGAAAGTGTTTAGCAAATAGCCACAATTACTACTACTACTACTACTACTGCTATTCCCTCAATTTGCTTACATGCTTCCCAGCCTACTCAGTTTATTCCAATCTAAGCCTTTACTTAATCTTCTTCTAGGAGGCTGTGCATTTTCTAGGATGAGATAATCCTTGTTCAGAGTCAAAATGTCCTTAGGGTACAGAGGATTGTCCTCGTGCCCTGGCCTCATGAATTATGACCCTTGTCACTCCATTGCTACAAGACTGAGAGCATTTTAAGCCAGCCATTCACAGAGTGATTTAAGTCTACATCTGGAGGAGGTCATTCTGTTAACTGCTGTATCTCCCGACAGAGCTGAACTAAGCCTCCTATTCATTTTGGAGCTCCTGGAAGTCCCGCCTTTTGTATGGGAAAACTAGACAAGATAGCCTCCACAAAGAACCTGTGGTCAAAGGCAAGTGTGAGAATGTGAACCTCTAGCTTGACTTTGCCCTGGCTTACCTTCTTTTATATTAAATGGTATTTATTAAAAATAATATTATTAATAATACTAGTAATTGTGGTGTTTGTTAAACACTTACTGTGTGCCAGGCTCTGTACTAAGTGCTGGCTTGGCTACAAGTAAATCGGGTTGGACAGAGTCCATGTCCCACGTGGGGCTCACAGTCTTACAGATGAGGTAACAGGCATAGAAAAGTTAAGTGACTTGTCCAAATTCACACAGTAGCCAGGTGGTGGAGTCAGGATTAGAACCCAGGTCCTTCTGACTCCCAGGCCTGTGCTCTATCCACTATGCCATGCTGCTTAAGTGGTTGCTCTGTGTGAAGCACTGTTCTAAGCACTGGGGTAGATGAACGTTAATCAGGTCGGACACAGTCCCTATCAGTCAATCAATCGTATTTATTGAGCTTTTACTGTGTGCAGAACACTATAGTAAGTGCTTGGGAGAGTACAATGCAATAATAGACACATCCCTGCCCACAGTGAGTTTACAGTCTAGAGGAGGAGACAGACGTCAATGTAAATAAACTACAGATATGTACATAAAGCCCCTTCCCACTTGGGCTCTTTCATTCATTCATTCAATCATATTTATTGAGTGCTTACTGTGTGCAGAGCACTGTACCAAGCACTTGGAAAAAATGATTCAGCAACAGAGGCAATCCCTGCACAGAGTCTAGGTCTTAAAATTCCATTTTACATTGAACAGAGATGTCAAATGATTTTCTAAAGGTCACAAAGCAGGCAAGTGGCAGAACTGGGATTAGAACCCAGATCCTATGGCACCTAGGCCTATTAGGATTTTTTTTAAATTGCCCTATATCATATACAAACAGTTGTAGAGACCTTCCCTCTACTCATTCTTACCCTTTCCCACCAATTCCCAACCAAGTTCCAATCTGGAAATTGATAATTATGAGTTGTTTGGGGTGTGTGTTGGTTGGGTAAAAAACTCTATAAATACTTTTTTTTAATGGTATTTAAGTGCTTACTATGTGCCAGGCACTGTTCTAAGCCCTGGGATAGACACAAGATAATCAGGTTAGAAACAGTCCCTGTCCCACATAAGGCTCATGGTCTTAATCCCCATTTTACAGATGAGATTACTGAGGCCTATAGGAGTGAAGTGGCACACAGTAGACAAGTGGCAGAGCTGGGAATAGAACCTAGGTCCTCTCACTCCCTTTCTCAAACTATTTCCACTAGGCCAGGTTGCTGCTCTCTTCTGGCCATGTTTTGTTAATCCACATTGCATCCCCTGAAGCAAGAATAGATATGGTATTTAAATTAAAATTACAGACAACCCCGCCCTTATTCCAGATTTTTAGCAACAAGTAAAAATAATTTAATTGGCACATCCCTCTTTCTGAAATATTTTGAAATAATGTTACTGAATCATTTCAAGCTGTACATTTATGTCTGTGAGCCCACTGTTGGGTAGGGACTGTCTCTATATGTTGCCAACTTGTACTTCCCAAGTGCTTAGTACAGTGCTCTGCACACAGTAAGTGCTCAATAAATACGACTGATGATGATGATGATGATCACATCACCCTTCCTTTACCAAATTTTTTACTGTAAAGTTTGTTTCCAATGCCTTGATTGATTATTGTTTTCTAATAATGCATTGTGATTTTATCCAATACTACAAAAGGTAGGGATTTTTAAATAGTTTTAAGCATATGAAAGTTGTGAAAAAATAAAGGTGAAAGAAGATATGGCAAGGGAAGAGGCATAGGATTAAGGAATAATGACTTGGGTGGGTAAGCTGAGACAATAACAATAAAAGCATGATGATGTCAAGGTGAAATCAATGATTTCCATTTTCCTGAAAACTATTGGTAGGTTTTCTAAAGAGTTTCTATCTGTCATACGTTAAATACCATTTTTCATACTTTAATCTTTGAGTTTTACCATCATTTTTGTTGTCCACTCCACTTTTGTGTATTTGTATTCATTTGGAAAGAGGGCCTTATCTTTGTGTCATCAGTACCCAATCAAAGTTCTTCACTCAGGAAAAGAACCTCAAGTCAATCCTAGATACATTTCATGCAAGGTCTCCATCTTACGTGGTAGCATGTATCTTTTCAGCATCCCAACTAAAATTCAAAGCTATTTCAGCATCTAAATATGGTTATATACAAATGTTTTTATTGATACCCACAGAGCCAAGAGAATAAAAATCTGATCATGAATTCTCAGGCTTCCCACCAACCCTCCTTAACTTATCTGCTTAGTACAGTGCTCTGCAAACAGTAAGCGCTCAATAAATAAGATTGATTGATTGATATCCAAGTTATCCTCCAGCTTGCACACATCATTTTTCTCAAACTAAATGTACAGTTTTGCCTCCATGACCTTGCTCACACTTTTCCCCTGTCTAGAACTCCTCCTGCTTCAAATATTCTAGACTATAGCTCTCTCTGCCTTCAAAGCTGTCATGAAAACCCCCTTCTTCTAGAAGGCTCTCCCCAAATAACTTCTATTATCCAGGTGGTGTCAGCTTTTCTCTAGACTGTAAGCTCGTTGTGAACAGGGAATGTGTCTGTTTATTGTTATATTGTACTCTCCCAAGCGCTTAGTACAGTGTTTTGTGCATAGTAGGCACTCAATAAATATGGTAGATTGGATTGATTGGATTGATTTTTCCACTAGGCTACGCTACTAAGCAGTTACTTTATGTTTCAAGGAATAATTGGTTGAATGTTCTATTCAGACGTTGTTTTAGGATGGAATTGTATGGTGAAACTTAAAGGCCTGAGTTATGGAACAAAAGATGGTCCTACCTCATTACCATTGCAATTACCAAATCGACGAGAAGGGAAAATAGGGAAAGCCAATGCAGTCTGCTTCAGGAGAAAAAAAACACACAAAAGCAAACAGGTAAACACCTGAAAGGCCTCAGGATGAGACACTTGAGAGGGAGGATGATTTGTAAATGTCAGTAGTTGGTACCTGTTTGTTCATTCATTCATATTTATTCATATTAATGTCTGTCTCCCCCTCTAGACTGTAAGCTCATTTTAAGCAGGGAACACATCTGCTAATTCTGTTGTAGTGTACTCTTTCAAATGCTTAGTACAGTGTCCTGCACACAGTAAGCGCTTAATAAATATAACTGGTTGATTTACTGATTGATCTGCTAAGCACTTACTATAATCAAGTCATGTTATAAATGCAGGGGTAGATAAAAGATAATCAGATCAGATGGATCCTGTGTCACATAGACTGTGAGCCCGCTGTCGGGTAGGGACCGTCTCTATGTGTTGTCAACTTGTACTTCCCAAGCGCTTAGTACAGAGCTTTGCACACAGTAAGCGCTCAATAAATACGATTGAATGAATGAATGAATGAATGAATAGGATTCACAGTCTAAGTAGGAAGGAGAACAAACATTGAATCCCCATTCTATGAATGAGAAAACTGAGGGCCAGAGACATTAAGTAGTTTGTCCAAGGCATACTGAAGGCCAGCGGTAGAGCCAGGTCCTTTGACCCCCAAACCCATGCTCTTCACATTAGGCCACTCAATTCCCAATGTTTCCCCAAAATAACTAGTTCATGAGATGTTAATAAACATCCTGTGTTATGAAATTATTGACCTCAAATGCTGAGGTCAAAAGGGGCTATTTAAACCTTCTAAGAATAAAGCCTATGTCTTGAACCCGGGCTTTCTGAGGGTCCATGGCTTTCATGATTGCATCAACTGGTTGCCCTGCAGAAGGTGGGGATTGAGCAGGTGGGAGAAAGCCACATACTCTTTTGCTGTTCTCTGCCTGGGATCCTCACTCCCAGCAAGCAATTTGCCCAAGGTACCTTGGTAGGCTGACAAAATGGCAGGTATGGGAACTAACTGAAGTCTAGGTCTGGTCTGGTCTGCAAGGTCACAGTGTGCTCAGATGAATCAACTGATGGTATTTTTTGAGCCCTGAGTGTGTGAAAAGCATTGTACTGAGCACTTGGGAGAGTACAATATAATAGAGTTCTCTCTGATCATAATCTTCTCACCTGCCTCCTCACTCACACTCCTTTCCCCTGTAAATCCATATTACTCCCTCACAGAAATCTCCGCTCTCTTGACCCCATCCATCTTTCGGAGCACCTCACACCCCACCTCGCCTACCTCTCCTCTCTATCCAGTCTTGATGATCAGATTACTGCTCTCAACTCTACCCTTTCTACTCAGCTAGACTCACTTGCTCCCCTTTCCCTTCGCCGCTCTTGTACCACTAACCCACAGCCCTGGATCACTGCCACTGTCCGCTTCCTTCGCTCTTATGCTCGAGCTGCCGATCGCTGCTGGTGAAAGTCTAAACACCATGCCAACCTCGTTCACTTCAAGTTTATCATTTCCTGATTTAACTCAGCCCTCTCCTCTGCCAGACAAAACTGTTTCTCCTCCCTTATTGACACCCAAGCCCTGTCAGCTCTTCTGTACATTCAACTCCCTTCTCAGGTCCCCAGTTCCTCCCCCTCCTCCTTCCCTCACCGCCAATGATCTGGCCTCCTGCTTCATTAACAAAATTAAATCCATCAGGTCCGACCTTCCCAAAGTCACTCCCCCGCCTTCTCCAATCCCCCGGCTCTCAACACTCTCTGCTACTCTCCCATCCTTCCCAGCAATATCCTCAGAGGAGCTCTCCTCCCTCCTCTCAAGTGCTACTCCGGCCACCTGTGCTTCTGACCCCATTCCCTCTCATCTCATGAAATCTCTTGCTCCATCCCTTCTTCCCCCCTTAACTTCCATCTTCAACCGCTCACTCTCCACTGGTTCCTTCCCCTCTGCCTTCAAACATGCCCATGTCTCTCCCATCCTAAAAAAACCCTCTCTTGACCCCACCTCACCTTCTAGTTATCGCCCCATATCCCTCCTACCATTCCTTTCCAAACTTCTTGAACGAGTTGTCTACATGCACTGCCTCGAATTCCTCAGCACCAACTCTCTCCTCGACCCCCTCCAGTCTGGCTTCCGTCCCCTGCATTTCACAGAAACTGCCCTCTCAAAGGTCACCAGTGACCTCCTGCTTGCCAAATCCAACGGCTCATACTCTGTCCTAATCCTCCTCGACCTCTCAGCTGCCTTCGACACTGTGGACCACCACCTTCTCCTCAACACACTATCCAACCTTGGCTTCACAGACTCCGTCCTCTTCTGGTTCTCCTCTTATCTCTCCGGTCATTCATTCTCAGTCTCTTTTGCAGGCTCCTCCTCCCCCTCCCATCCCCTTACTGTGGGGGTTCCCCAAGGTTCAGTTCTTGGTCCCCTTCTGTTCTCAATCTACACTCTCTCCCTTGGTGACCTCATTTGCTCCCACGGCTTCAACTATCATCTCTACGCTGATGACACCCAAATCTACATCTCTGCTCCTGCTCTCTCCCCCTCCTTCCAGGCTCGCATCTCCTCCTGCCTTCAGGACATCTCCATCTGGATGTATGCCCACCACCTAAAACTCAACATGTCCAAGACTGAACTCCTTGTCTTCCCTTCCAAACCCTGCCCTCTCCCTGACTTTCCCATCACTGTTGACAGCACTACCATCCTTCCCATCTCACAAGCCCGCAAACTTGGTGTCATCCTTGACTCCGCTCTCTCATTCACCCCTCACATCCAAGCCATCACCAAAACCTGCCGGTCTCAGCTCCACAACATTGCCAAGATCTGCCCTTTCCTCTCCATCCAAACCACTACCCTGCTTGTTCAAGCTCTCATCCTATCCCATCTGGACTACTGCATCAGCCTTCTCTCTGATCTCCCATCCTCGTGTCTCTCCCCACTTCAATCCATACTTCATGCCTCTGCCCGGATTGTCTTTGTCCAGAAATGCTCTGGGCATGTTACTCCCCTCCTCAAAAATCCAGTGGCTACCAATCAATCTGCACATCAGGCAGAAACTCCTCACCCTCGGCTTCAAGGCTCTCCATTACCTCGCCCCCTCCTACCTCACCTCCCTTCTCTCCTTCTACTGCCCAGCCCACACCCTCCGCTCCTCTGCTGCTAATCTCCTCACTGTGCCTCGTTCTCGCCTGTACCGCTGTCGACCCCCGATCCCCCTGGCCTGGAATGCCCTCCCTCCCCACATCTGCCAAGCTAGCTCTCTTCCTCCCTTCAAGGCCTTACTGAGAGCTCACCTCCTCCATGAGGCCTTCCCAGACTGAGCCCCCTCCTTCCTCTCCCCCTCATCCCCTTCTCCATCCCCCCGTCTTACCTTCTTCCCTTCCCCACAGCACCTGTATGTATATATGTTTGTACATATTTATTACTCTATTTATTTATTTATTTTACTTGTACATATCTATTCTATTTATTTTATTTTGTTAATATATTTGGTTTTGTTCTCTGTCTCCCCCTTCTAGACTGTGAGCCCACTGTTGGGTAGGGATTGTCTCTATATGTTGCCAACTTGTACTTCCCAAGCACTTAGTACAGTGCGCTGCACACAGTAAGCGCTCAATAAATACGATTGATTTATTGATTGAGTTGGTAGACATGATCCCTATTCTCAAGGAGAAGCAGCGTGGCCTAGAAGATAGAGCACGGTCATGGGAGCCAGAAAGACTTGTGTCCTAATCCCAGCTCCACCACTTGTCTGTTGTGGGACACTGGACAATTCACAACTTCTCTGTGCCTCAGTTATCTCATCTGTAAAATGGGGATTAAGACTGAGCCCCATGGGGGACAAAACTGTGTCTGACCTGATTGCCTTATATCTACCCCAGTGCTTAGTACAGTGCTTGGCATGCAGTAAGTGCTTAACACATATTATAATCATTATTAATTATTATTATTATTATCCAGAAGAAACTGGCAAACTTTGAAGTTCTTCCATGAGCCCTTAAGGCATTTCACCTATCCACCCTTCTTGCAGCTGGTACACTTTAGCTCCCAAAGCTACCTGAATTTTCCTGTTGTCCCAACCCAGGGGAGTTATGCATGAATAAACAGATTTCAGCAGCCAGAGTCTGACTGCATTCCAGGCTCACCATCAGGGATAATGCTTTGCTATTTAATGGCCAGGTTAGTCGTATAAAGGTTTCTACCCAATGAACACGGCCTTGAGAAGCAATGTAGCCTGGTGAGCAGGATCATGGCTGAGTAGATAGAGCAAGGGCCTGGGATTCAGAAGCCACATTCTAGTCTCAGCTCTGCCACTTGTCTGCTGTGTGACTCTGCTGTGTGACCTTGGGCAAGGCACTTCACTGTCCTGTACCTCTGTTACCTCATCTGTAAAGTGGGGATTGAGACTGTGAGCCCCATGTGGTACATGGACTGTGCCCAACTTGATTACCTTGTATTTACCCCAGTGCTTAGAATAGTGCTAGGCACATAATCACAACTTAACAAATACTATTTAACAAAAAAAAAACAACCAGTGAAGGCAGTTTGATGTCCCAACCCTCTGGACTTTCAGCTGGCTAGAAGCAGGGACGAAGTAGGGGTAGGAGGGTAGGATGAGGGAAGAATGTTCTAGAGGGAAGCTCCAACCTCATAATAACAATAATAATGATTATTATTATAGTACTTGTTAAGCACTTTCTATGTGCCAAGCACTGTTCTAAGCACTAGGGTGGATACAAGGTAATCAGGTTATCCCACATGGGGCTCACAGTCTTAATCCCCATTTTACAGAGGAGGTAAGTGAGGCACAGAGAAGCTAAATGTCACAGAGTAGACAGGTGGTGAAGCCAGGATTAGAACCCACATCCTTTCACTCCCAAGCCATGCTTTTGCCACTAAGCCATGCTGCTTCTCAATGATGGTATTTGTTAAGTGCTTACTATGTGCCAAGCACTGTTCTAAATGCTGAGGTAGGTACAAGGTTATCAGGTTGTCCCACATGGGGCTCACAGTCTTAATCCCCATTTTACAGATGAGGTAACTGAGGCACAGAGAAGTTAAGTGACTTGCCCAAAGTCACATAGCTGGTAAGTGGCGGTGCCAGGATTAGAACCCATTACCTCTGACTCCCAACTCTGGGCTCTTTCCCCTAAGCCATGCTGCTTCTCAACCTCATTTATGCCTCTTCTCCCACTGCCACAGAAGTCTACAGAGTTATCACCTCACAAGCAATACATTGTTCCTCCCTGAAAGGGAAACATAGGTGATGAAGGAAACTGACCAGAAAGCTGGATGTGAGGTCACAGGCAGTACTCAGTACATAGGCAGGTCATGCCGCTGCCTGGATTGTCTTTGTCCAGAAACGCTCTGGGCATGTTACTCCCCTCCTCAAAAATCTCCAGTGGCTACCAATCAATCTGCGCATCAGGCAGAAACTCCTCATCCTAGGCTTCAAGGCTCTCCATCACCTCTCGCCCTCCTACCTCACCTCCCTTCTCTCCTTCTACAGCCCAGCCCGCACCCTCTGCTCCTCTGCTGCTAATCTCCTCACTGTGCCTCGTTCTCGCCTGTCCCACCATCGACCCCCGGCCCACGTCATCCCCCGGCCTGGAATGCCCTCCCCACCAACATCCGCCAAGCTAGCTCACTTCCTCCCTTCAAGGCCCTATTGAGAGCTCACCTCCTCCAGGAGGCCTTCCCAAACTGAGCCCCCTCCTTCCTCTCCCCCTCATCCCCTTCTCCATCCCCCCGTCTTACCTCCTTCCCTTCCCCACAGCACCTGCATATATGTATATATGTTTGTACATATTTATTACTCTATTTATTTTACTTGTACATTTCTATTCTATTTATTTTATTTTGTTAGTATGTTTGGTTTTGTTCTCTGTCTCCCCCTTCTAGACTGTGAGCCCACTGTTGGGTAGGGACCATCTCTATATGTTGCCAACTTGTACTTCCTAAGCACTTAGTACAGTGCTCTGCACACAGTAAGCGCTCAATAAATATGACTGATTGATTGATTGATTACTCAAACTCACAGTTCTACCATAACACATGTTTGTGCCATGCAGTTTGACTAGAAAGATGTCAGGGAATTAGGGACAGTTCTTTAGAAAACCAAGGCCTATTTGGCTACTGGACAGTGCAGTGTCAAAATAAATTGCTGTGCCTCTTTGTATGTGTGCCTGCGTGCTATATCAGACATAGGTGAGTACTACAACATGAGTTTTCCTCTGCGAGAAGCAGCATGGCATAGGGGAAAGAGCAAGGGCCTGGGAGTCAGGACCTGTGTTCTAATCCCCACTCCACTACTTGTCTGCTGTGTGGCCTCGGGCAAGTCATTTCACTTCTCTGCTCCTCAGTTTCCTCATCTGTAAAATGTCCACATGGAACATGGACTGTGTCCACCTGAACGTTTATCTACCCCAGTGCTTTGTACAGTGCCAGGCATATAATCAGCACCTAACAAATGCCATTTTAAAAAAGTGTTGGTTTTCTTTTTTGTATTTTGTTTTTCAAGGACTATCTTGAAAAAAAAAAAGCAAATTTAAACTTGCAACTAACTTGTAAAATGCTTAGAAAAATATATTCTAAACTCCGGGGTAGAAGTTGTACAGAGTTTTCCCTGAATTAATGTCTGTTCAAGATGTTGAAGCCTCCAAACAACACTGAGAGGTTCCATTGTAAAAGGAGAGTGAAGTTTCCTAGGGTATTCAAAAAATTCCACACATTTCAGGGGAATGTTTGCTATGAGGTTACAGAAGAGGAATCATTTAAAAATAGGGCCTGAGTTTATAATTAGCTAGGCTCCTGTCTGAGAACATACATTCAGAATGTAAAATGCTTTGCTTTCCTAATCTCAATGATAAAGTATGGTAGGTCCAGTTTCAATAACCTCCCACTTGATTTGGAGAATGTGGATAGTATAAAATATGAAAAATAGTCATTTAGATTGAAGAGCCATGACAGAATAATAACTGTGGTATTTGTAAAGTACTAAATACATTTCAAACACTGTATTAAACACTGAGCTAGATACAAGATAATCAGGTCAGGCACGGTCCCTATCCCTCATGGGGCTTACAGTTGAAGAAGTAGGAAGGACACAACCCCATTTTACAGATGAAAAAACTGAATCACAGCAATGTCAGATGGCTTTCCCAAGGTCACACAGCAGGCAAGTGGCAGAGCCAGGATTAGAAATCAAGTCCTGACACCCAGCATTATGATCTTTCTACTAGGCCCCACTACTCCATAGAACAAAGAACACCATTGTTTTAAAATAAATGACTGTTGTTTTAAATGAACAATGAATTCCTCATTGCCACAAAGTTCACCAGGTATTTGAGCCGTTCACCTGTTACCACGTCTGGAACCAGAACATTGGCTATGTTTCATCCAAGTTCAGGATCAGGAGTATAGAAGGAGTCAGAAGGGGGTGAGGGTGAGGAAGGAGGAAGACAATCTTCCCAGGGCCTATGAAAACCAGGATCTGAGTTTGGTTTTAGATGCTAGTCTGGGGAATAGATAACTGTGGCAAAAGAGTGGGTCCCCAAAACTTTGGTACCCTTGGGCAGGGAGCTTTCCCAAGGGGAAGTTGCAAGAGGTGTCCTTCTGTCCTCATTAACCCCACTCCCTATCCTCATTATCCCCACTCCCTACTGTATCACCCTTACGCCGTTTTAAGCCCTGGCTCTTCACCCCATCCTCACCTTTCAGTACTTAAGTCCGTAATTCATTTTAATGTCTATCTATCCCTCTGGACTTTTAGCATGTTGTGGACAGGGAACATGTCTACCAATTCTGTTGTATTGTACTCTCCGAAGTCCTTAATATAGAACTCTGTACATAGTAGGCACTCAATAAATACCACTGATTGATTAACTGTTGCCACAGCAATTGTGTACTTTATATGCTGCTGCTCCCCGTACCTGTAATATAATTTTATGTATCTCTCTTATTGGATTGTAAGTGCCTTGAGGGCAGGGATTGTATCTGTTAACTTTCTGGTACTCTACCAAATGCTTAGTTCAGTGGTCTGTATGTAATAAACTCTCAATAAATGCAATTGATTGATTGAGTCATTGCCAGAATGACAGCCCCTGTTCTCTCACCTGTGAGCTCCTTCCTCCAGTGATCTTTTGTCTGACAAGGCCTTTTTCCTTTGGCATGCTGAATCAGTCAATCAATCAGTGATATTTTTAGAGTGCTTACTGTGTCCAGAGCACTGTATTAAAGACTTGGGAAAGTGTTACCTATCTGTAATTTATTTATTCATATTAATGTCTGCCCCCCCCACCCCACCTCTAGACTGTAAGCTCATTGTGGGCAGGGTATGTATCTGTTTTACTGTTGTGTTGCATTCTCCCAAGCACTTAGTACAGTGCCCTGCACACAGTAAACACTCAATAAATACAATTACAAATATAACAAAGTTGGTAGACACAATGCCCATCCACAAAGAATTTGAAGTCTAGAGGGGGAGACAAACATCAAAATAAACTATTGCTATTCATTCATTCATTCAATCATATTTATTGAGCACTTACAGTGTGCAGAACACTGTACTAAATGCTTGGGAAAGTACAATACAACAATAGTGGACATTCCCTGCCCACAACAAGCTTACAATCTAAAGAGGGGAGACAGATATCAATACAAATAAATAAATTACAGATATGTACATATGTGCTGTGGGGCTGGGAGGGGGGAAGAACAAAGAAAGCAAGTCAGTGTGATGCAGAAGGGAGTGGGAGAAAAGGAAAGTAGGGGCCTAGTCTGGGAAGGCCTGTTGGAGGAGATATGCCTTCAGTAAGACTTTGAAGGGGAAGGAGGGTAATTGTCTGTCAGATTTGGGGAGGGAGGGAGTTCCAGGCCAGAGGCAGGACTGTGTCAGGAGTTCGTGAGACAGGCGAGACCAAGGCATAGTGAGAAGGTTAGCACTAAAGGAGCGAAGTGTGCAGGTATGTAAATCTGTGAAACTGAAAGTGGGGTGAATGTTAAGTGCTTAAAGGGTACGGATCCAAATGCAGGGATGACAAGAAGTAAAAGGGAGTAGGGGGAAATCTTCCCCATCTCCTCAGACAGAAAGGTAGGTATTACATGCTGAAGGAGGATCACCTTCAAGGGTGACCCTGCAATAGCTCTCAGTGACCAACAACCCTCAATCTAGCTCTCTCAAGAGCTCCTTATCAGACTATGTGTAATCCATCAGTCACTGGTATTTATTGAGCACTTACTGTGTACAGAGCACTGTACTAAGTGCTTGGGAGAGTACAATATGACAGATTTTGTAGACGAAAATCAGTCAATCAAGGGTATTTATCAAGCACTTAACTTGTGCAGATCACACTGCTAAGGACCTGGGTGAGCATGATATGAGTTAGTAGACATGATTGAAAGCCATCAAAAAGTTTACAATCTAGCAGGGGAAGACAGACATTAAAATAAATTGAAGTTGGGTGCCCAGTGTGGGGGCTGCTACTATCTTCTTCCCCCAGCCAATGGGGTAAATGATCCCTTCCACAGTGATCCTCATGAACTCCATCGCTGCATGCAGCCTGCCACCTTCTGTGATTGTGAGTGGACACTGTGGAGTTGGAGGAGGGAGTGCTGCAAAGGAGTATGGGATCAGCCCACCATGGCCAGGTGAAAGGTTTAGAGCACAGGTAATGGTGGACCAGGTTTCCACCCCATGCTAGAGAGGTCCCTGTGCCCTCCGCTACCTCCTGCTGCTACCTCTGCTACGGCCCTGCTGTCATCCTGCTCCTGGACCCCACCTCATCCAATCCTGCCCCCCTTGCCTGCAGCCCGGACCCACATCCTGCTCTGGGCAGTGGAAAAAGGTGTGTAAAAAGGTGTGTCGGTGTCTGGGAGATTTCTGCACTTGTGCCCAAGCCTCCACTTCATCCACAGCCTCTGAGTTCCCCTCCTGGGTCAGTGTAAGTTTGGTGCAGCCATGGAACTTGGCAGCAGAAGCTGGGGCGGAGGGAGGTTTAGTGCTTCCAAATAATTCACACTGAAACACAATACAGGCACTTATTGTTTTTCCAGAATGGCATGCTGGCTTACTTCACCTCTGGTTTGACCTGGCTGGATACAGTGCCATATTATTTTACGAGACTTCGGCTTCAGCAATTCCTTCCTTCTCACAATCCTCTGTGGGAACAATCTGAGAATCCCCAAGTTTGATCCTTAAGTTTATCTTGGCTCCACTCAAATATCATATCCACTCCAGTGCTGGCACACAGTAAGCGCTTAACAAACACCACAATTATTATTATTATTATTATATAGTTGTATTTCTCTCTAAGGCATCTCATTAGCCCTGGATTAAAATCAAAGCTATTCCAACAGGACAGAGATCTTAAGAAAGTTCAAGACCCTCAATTTAGCAGAAGCCTATTGAAGTGTACTACAGTGTATTGAACTCTCCCAAGTGCTTAGTACAGTGCTCTGCATACTGTAAGCACTCAATAAATACCACTGATTGACTGATTGAAAGATTGAAATTAAATTAAAACATCAGAACTAATCAAGGACTAAAAAAGAGTGCTTGAAGGATCCAAAATTCAGATTTGTCTCAGCAGTTAAATTAGCAGAAAAATGGAAAAGAGAATTTCAGTGCCTGAAATGAATGGGCGTAGAATAGCTTACTGGACAGTAACTGTAAATCATCTGTTTTGGTGTGAACTGGAAGACAGAGCCAAGGAGAAAGAAAAAAGGAACATGGAAAACCCTTGATGCTGGAAAGGAAAGGAAATGGTCAAAGTGATCGCTTGAGAGATTCCCCTTCAGTTGCTTGCAATGTGACTCTACAGGAAGTATCCTTCACCACAGGCTTCCTTCTGTAGGTACAATTCCCTTTGTTTTCAGCATAATATATTGAATGGGCTCTTTTTGGATGCAATCCCCTAGGTTATAAACTGCCCTCAAAGCCGATAGTATTTGTCAGTGCTTCTTTAAGCAGATGTCCTACTTGGAATTTCAACAGCAACAGCTGGAACATAAATACTGAAAATAGAAACCAGGAAAGAAACAGTGAAGGGCAAAAACAAAACGATCCTTCTCTGTGTTGCCACTTCAGGCTCACTCTGTTTTTGGTTCACATGGATGATCCATGTGCTAATTTCACTGTCTTATTAAAAATATTTCATGTTTGTTCTTTTGGATAAACTTGATTCCTTTTTCTCTGGGCTCCTGGGACTGAGAGATTAATAGCAGGGTCCAGTAAAGAGCCTAACTCGGGTCTTAGATTTCTGGTTTTCCCACACACAGCCCTGCCAACCCACATCTGCCCCAATTGGAACTACACCTGCCAATCTTTGGCATTTCCTGCGCTAAGGCAAACACATGCAAGGAGAGGAGGGCTCTGTGTAGTCTCATCAGGTGCCATTACAACCTAGCTCCCATTTGGGAACACTGGCAAGGTGAGCTTCAGGAGCTAAATTCTTTCAATTCATTAACTCTTCCTTCCCCACCCACAAACTGCTACTTTTTATTTCATGGCATGTTAAGCACTTACTATGTGCCAGACACTGTACTAAGTTCTGGGTTAGATACAAGATATTTGGGTTGGACTCACTCTCTGTCCCAAATGGAGCTCACAGTCTTAATCCGTCCACTCCGTGTTCTCCTCTTATCTCTCTGGCTGTTCATTCTCAGTCTCTTTTGCAGGCTCCTCTCTCCCTCCCATCCCCTTATTGTAGGGGTTCCTCAAGGTTCATTTCTTGGTCCCCTTCTGTTCTCGATCTACACTCACTCCCTTGGTGACCTCATTCACTCCCACGGCTTCAACTATCATCTCTACGCTGATGACACCCAAATCTACATCTCTGCCCCTGCTCTCTCTCCCTCCCTCCAGGCTCACATCTCCTCCTGCCTTCAGGACATCTCCATCTAGATGTCTGCCTGCCACCTAAAACTCAACATGTCAAAGACTGAACTCCTTGTCATCCCTCCCAAACCCTGCCCTCTCCCTGACTTTCCCATCACTGTTGACGGCACTACCAACTTTCCAGTCTCTCAAGCCCGCAACCTTGGTGTCATCCTCGACTCCGCTCTCTCGTTCACCCCTCACATCCAATCTGTCACCAAAACCTGCTGGTCTCACCTCCGCAACATTGACAAGATCTGCCCTTTCCTCTCCATCCAAACCGCTACCCTGCTCATTCAAGCTCTCATCCTATCCTGCCTGGATCACTGTATCAGCCTCTTCTCCGATCTCCCATTCTCCTGTCTCTCCCCACTTCAATCCATACTTTATGCTGCTGCCCGGATTGTCTTGGCTCAGTGGAAAGAGCCCGGGCTTTGGAGTCAGAGGTCATGGGTTCGAATCCTGGCTCTGCCAATTGTCAGCTGTGTGACTTTGGGCAAGTCACTTAACTTCTCTGTGCCTCAGTTACCTCATCTGTAAAAATGGGGATGAAGACTGTAAGAACCACGTGGGACAACCTGATGACCTTCTAACCTCCCCAGCGCTTAGAACAGTGATTTGCACATAGTAAGCACTTAATAAATGCCATTAATTTTCCCCTCCTCAAAAATCTTCAGTGGCTACCAATCAACCTACGCATCAGGCAGAAACTCCTCACCCTCGGCTTCAAGGCTCTCCATCACCTCGCCCCCTACTACCTCACCTCCCTTCTCTCCTTCTACAGCCCAGCCCACACCCTCCGCTCCTCTGCCGCTAATCTCCTCACCATGCCTCGTTCTCGCCTGTCCCACCATCGACCCCTGGCCCACGTCATCCACCTGGCCTGGAATGCCCTCCCCACCAGATCCGCCAAGCTATCTCTCTTCCTCCCTTCAAGGCCCTACTGAGAGCTCACCACCTCCCGGAGGCCTTCCCAAACTGAGCCCCCTCCTTCCTCTCTCCCTCATCCCCCCTCCATCCTCCCATCTTACCTCCTTACCTTCCCCACAGCACCTGTATATATGTATATATGTTTGTACATATTTATTACTCTATTTATTTATTTATTTATGTTACTTGTACATATCTGTTCTATTGATTTTATTTTGTTAATATGTTTTGTTCTCTGTCTCCCCCTTCTAGACTGTGAGCCCAGTGTTGGGTAGGGACCATCTCTATATGTTGCCAACTTGTACTTCCCAAGTGCTTAATACAGTGCTCTGCACACAGTAAGGGCTCAATAAATACGATTGAATGAATGAATGAATGAATCCCTATTTTACAGATGAGATAACTGAGGCACAGAGAAGTGAAATGACTTGCCCAAGATCACACACCAGCTAGGTGGCAGAACCAGGATTAGAACCCAGGTCCTTCTGACTCTGAGGTCCGTGCTGTGTCTGCTAGGCCACGTTGCTGCAAACATTACAGATTTCTGATTTCATGACTTTACAATCTGAATTGCCTAACTCTACGGACCCATTATTTCCATAAATGAAATATGTTGCACTCCAAGTTAATTGTGGGCAGGCAATGTGTCTGCTAACTCTGTTGTATTGTACTCTCTCAGGCACTTAGTACAGTGCTCTACACATAGTAAGCACTCAGTAGGTACCATTGATTGATTTATTGATTGATTCTCAAGTAGTGTTTATGAGTCATATTGTACTCTCCCAAGCAATTAGTACAGTGCTCTGCCTGCAGTAAGCACTCAATAAATACAATTGTATAAATGAATGAATGAGTGAATGAAATAATTAACATACAAGTGCTGGATTGTATTAGGCAAGTCACCTGAGCACAACCCTGACCTCCAGAAACACCTCATTTTCAATAGGCTATAAAGAGAAGCAGCGGGGCCTAATGGAAAGGGCACTGGCCTGGGAGTCAGAACACCTGGATTCTAATCCCAGATCCACCACGCACCTTCTGTGTGACCTTGGGCAACAGCATGGTTAAGAGGATAGAGCATGGGCCTAGGAGCCAGAAGGAAGTGGGTTCAAATTCTGGCTCTGCCACTTGTCTGCTGTGTGACCTTGGGGAAGTCTCTTCACTTCTCTGAGCCTCAGTTCCCTCATATATAAAATGGGGATTAAGACTATAAGCCCCATGTGTGACAGGGACCATGTCCAGTTTGATTAGTTTGTATCTACCACAGCACTTAGAACAGTCACCGACACAGAGTACGTGTGTAACAAATACCATTAAAAACAAAACAAATGAGGAAAACAACTTGACTTCTCTGGGCCTCAGATGCCTCATCTGTAAAAACCCTATGTGGGTCAAGGACTGCTTCCAACCCCGTGACCTTGTACCTACCTGCAGTTTTTAGTACAGTGCCTGGCACATAGTAAGTGCTTTACATATAACATTTTTAAAAAAGAGAGAGAGGTGAGGACACCAAGCTGTGAAGAGGTAATGGCTATTTAAAGACACAGCCAATATTCGTTTATCTATGATAGGAGATCACAGCACAGCACATGGTCAGATGAAATTGATTATCCCAAAACACCACTTAATTCAGGTCTCTGAACCTCCTTCACCACCATACCTTTTCCCAGAGTTATCAACCTCTAACAGATGGATGAATTTGAGTTGTATCTCCCTTTCCTTTCCCTGAACACCATCTGATGGAGATATTAACAGCAACCACTGGATTAAGCAGTTATTGATGGCCTAGTGGATAGAGCTAGGGCCTGGGAGTCAGAGGACCTGAGTTCTAATCCTGCCTCCACCATGTATCTCCTGTGTGACCTTGGGCAAGTCACTTAACTTCTCTGTGCTTCAGTTACTTCATCTGTAGAATAGGGATTATGACTGCCAGCCCCATGAGGTACCTGGACTGTGTCCAACTTGATTAGCAAGTTTCTACCTCAGTGCTTAGTTCAGTGCCTGGCATATTATAATGAGTTGAACAAATTTTGGACAAATCCTGAACTAATTTTGTGAAAATCTCAGACTGAAAGAGTTTTTCTAAGAATCACCAGTCACAGAATCAATCAATCAATCAATCGTATTTATTGAGCGCTTACTCTGTGCAGAGCACTGTACTAAGCACTTGGAAAGTACAAGTTGGCAACATATAGAGACAGTCCCTACCCAACAGTGGGCTCATAGTCTAGAAGGGGGAGACAGAGAACAAAACCAAACATATTAACAAAAGAAGTAAATAGAATAGATATGTATGAGTAATAAATATGTACAAGCACACATACATATATACAGGTGCTGTGGGGAAGGGAAGGAGGTAAGACGGGGGGGGATGTAGAGGGGGATGAGTGGGAGAGGAAGGAGGGGGCTCAGTCTGGGAAGATCTCCTGGAGGAGGTGAGCTCTCAGTAGGGCCTTGAAGGGAGGAAGAGAGCTAGCTTGGCGGATGGGCAGAGGGAGGGCATTCCAGGCCAGGGGGATGACGTGGGCCGGGGGTCGACAGCGGGACAGGCAAGAACGAGGCCTGGTGAGGAGATTAGCAGCAGAGGAGCGGAGGGTGTGGGCTGGGCTGTAGAAGGAGAGAAGGGAGGTGAGGTAGGAGGGGGCGAGGTGATGGAGAGCCTTGAAGCCGAGGGTGAGGAGTTTCTGCCTGATGTGCAGATTGATTGGTAGCCACTGGAGATTTTTGAGGAGGGGAGTAACATGCCCAGAGTGTTTCTGGACAAAGACAATCTGGGCAGCAGCATGAAGTATGGATTGAAGTGGGGAGGGACACAAGGATAGGAGATCAGAGAGAAGGCTTACGCAGTAGTCCAGACGGGATAGGATGAGAGCTTGAATGAGCAGGGTAGCGATTTGGATGGAGAGGAAAGGGCGGATCTTGGCAATGTTGCAGAGCTGAGACCAGCAGGTCTCAGAAGCAAAGTGTTGAGCATATTTTAGCCTTAAGAGAGGCCTTGGGCCCATATCCCCTGCTATAAGGGAACAGTCCTATATACTGCCATGTATGTTCACTTTATACTTGCAACTCACGTGAGCTGACTAATTTTCATCTTTTTTTTTTAATGGTACTTTTTAAGAGCTATGAGCCAGTTACTATACTAAGTGCTGGGGTAGATTCAAGATAATCTGGTTGGATACAGTCCCTGTCCCACATGGAGCTCAGAGTCTAAGAAGGTAGGAGTTGGATTTAATTCTCATTTTTCAAATGAGGTAACTGACTCACTTGTTAAGTGACTTGCCCAAGGTCACATAAAAGACAATGGCAGAACTGTGACTAGAACCCACATCCTCTTACTTCCAGACCTATGCTCTTTCCACTAGCTGCTTCTCGGTTTTTTTCTTGATTGTAAAGTAACTGAGACATTCGAACACCTGATACCACTACTGCACTTGACACTTTTCTAGGCCACTTAAGTTGACAGTCAGGTCTATTATCTTCAAAGTTTGTATAGGCTTCAGTCGGATGCTACTGAGTCCTCATTTGCAGTTTTTATTATCTCATTATCTTCAATGTCTCACTGGTCATGATTTTTTTCCTCCCAAAGGAAAGAGCTAGGATGTCTCCAATAATGTTCTATGGAATATAGGGCCTTTCTCTTATAAACTTTTGGTTTTCCTCCTACTCAGATAAAGGGTGACAGACTAAGAGCAGGACACTTACTTTATGTTGGATCCAGCATAAGAGGTCGTGTGTGCATGTCTTGTGTGAATGGGAGTGTGTTTTTCCCTCATCTTTTGTAATCATATGAATTCTGATCTGTAATTTTCTCTAATTTGATTTAGAGAAGCAGCGTGACTTAGTGGAAAGAGCCTGGGCTTGAGAGTCAGTTCTAATCCCAGCTCCACCACTTATCTCCTGTGTGACCTTGGGTAAGTCACTTAACTTCTCTGTGCCTCAGTTACCTCATCTGTAAAATAGGGATTAAAAGTGTGAGCCCCTTGTGGGCTGATTTCACTGTTATATCTACCCCAGTGCTTAGAACAGTGCTTGGCACAGATTAAGTGCGTAACAAATACCATAATAATAATAATTATTATTATTAATTTTTTGAACAGATCAAGTGCTTGCAAAGTCCTATTGTTGTGCTAAACACTGGGGTAGTCAGCATCAGACACTCAGTCCCAAATGAGGTGCACATGGCAGAGGGAGAGCAGGTATCTTTTCCCCATTTTTGCATATGAGGTACCTGAAGCCTGAAGGCTTATGAAGAGAGGTTAAGTAACATAACCCAAGGTCACACAATAGGCTGGAACGCTCTGCACTAGGCAATACAGTCTCCCCAATCTCACTGTCCATGCACCTTCTTTGAGTACTTAACAGGTAGAGGGTGTGTGTGTGTGTGTGTGTGTGTGTGTGTGTGTGTGTGTGTGTGTGTGTGTGTGTGTGTGTGTGTGTGTGTGTGTGTGTTAGATGGAGGATATGTATCCTGCAATTTCCTTCCCTCACACCTCAATATCACCTCAATTGGCTCTCATTCTCTCACTTGTAAAGTGAGAAATTCCTAGGAGAGCTCAAGCATTTGTCTGTCATGAAAATATAACTCCCCATTTATCTCTGGAGGGAGAAACCTTCAAGATGGAAGGAGGCAAAGTGTGGGCAGGGGAATTGGGAGAGGGAAAGCAGTGAACTGTGTATCTGTGATGACAACCTGACATTAGAGCAGTCAAGCAAATGAGAATTCCTCCCCTGTATTCTTTTCTAGTTTAAGATTTCTATTAGTGCCTTCATATTCTGGTGCTCCAGATATGCCTAATCTGGTTAATGGAAGATTGCAATCACTAGGTTTGCATGAGTTGCTTTCATCTTCACAACATTTCTTTAGAGATAGAAAACTACAGATGTGGTCTGATTTCCCCAATGTAGTCTTTGGACTAGTTTGACCCATCTGGGACATAGAAGGACATCACATATACTGACTTCAAGATAAATATATGTATGCAGTTAAGGTCTATCATCTATTTCTCTTAGACCCAGCTAGATGGTAAACTCCTTGAAGTCAGAGACATGTAAAATTCCTTTCAGTACCACTCACTATCAGATTTCTAGGTAGGGTGGTCCTTACACTTTTCAGGAGAAATGTAGATGTAATGCACAATCCACTGTTTGTCTTTATGAAACCATTTTTCTCTGCTATCCAGTGCATTTTTTCTTTCTTCATTTGTCCTCAATTATTTTAGGTCCATAAACAGAGATCCTTATTTCACTGATGTAATTCCAAACATACTTTATTAACAAATAGTCAGACAACCTTATTCTTCAGTAATCCATCCTTGTCTCCCTGCCTCGATATTTACATCACTGAAATGTGTATGGTCTTTTTATTCCTTCCATCCCCTCCCATTCCCCCGACTCCCCACCGTTCTTCACCCCCTCCTCAAAACTCTCCAGTCCATTCTCTCCTGTCATTGTTTGGCCCAAGTTACGCAGATTTAACTCCTTTAATCTTACTTTATAAATCTATTGTTCAACACAGCTAGAGTCATTGCTTAAGCAGAGGGGGCTGGGAACCAAACTCCATGAAACACAAGAACAGGGATGAATACCAAAGGCTGCGTATGAATGCCCGGTCCCCTTCTGGGGACTGTCTCCCATTTGGGGAGAAAAAAACCCAGAACGCTCTTGGTTTCCAGCAATGCACATTAAGCAGATTTGCAAGTGCTAAAAGCCCCTTTTCCAACATATGGGGAACCTTATGTTAGAGCACTAACTTCTATGCTAAAATAGGATCTGCAAAAGCTCACCACATTTCTCAACGAACAATTAAGTCACATATATTTTACCAAAAGAGGGAAAGATTGCTAAATGCAGATGAGGATCTAATGCCTGCTGTTCATTTTACCTTCATGGTCTCCACTAAATTCCATAAATCCTAATTTCCCACAGAAACAAATTGTCACATTACAGCTGTGGAGTTACATGGGCATCTATAAGTTCCTCTTTAAAAAAGAAATGCATGGTGAATGAGTAACAAATAGAAGCTTTGTTTAGCTTAATCACTTTTTAAAAACCATTCTGTCTACATGTAACATATGTGGATGGTTGAGAGATTCTTGTCATCCATAATGTATATGCAAAAAAGATTTTGCAACACTGTTGAAGAATGAGAGAATTTTAACTACCGGAAACATTAAGCTCGCAATGTGTGTCACAGAGAGCTAATGGGGGGTCCTCTATTCCAGACCATATCTCCAAGCCCCCCTTTACTCCAACCCCCCCAAATGTTAGCAGGTTTATCAGGGCTCATCAGTTCAAAGAGGCATTAATCTTTGCTTTTTTTTTAATCATTTTACCAGGACTCCCCAAAGCTTTTAATATGGCTTTGTCGTTCATTTTAAAAGAATAAGGCAACCTTGCAGATAATTTCAATGTTATGTATATTACTTTCTGGCCTCTTCCTCTGTAGCTCTTCAGCAGTGCTCTCATTCAAGTCAGGCTAAGGAAGGAAGTATTTGGAAAAAAGTGATTTGTGAAAACCATTTTAAAAGATTAGCAAACAAGACTGTTTAATATGCACAATGAAACACCTAATGTCTTAAATTATGAGATGTCTTCTGTCCCAATTCAATTTTGATTAGTGCTCTCCATGCTAAACTAATTCTAGTCTCATCCTCTTTAAATACCACCCAAGTTCTGTTCATCTCATAGTTAATACAATCCAACTTCCTAATCATTTCAGAGGCATGAGGAATTAAGAGAAACAGTGTGGTCAAGTGGATAGAGGATGGGCCTGGGAGTCAGAAGGACCTGGGTCTAGTCATGGCTCTGCCACTTGTCTGCTGTTTGTTCATTCATTCATTCATTCATTCATATTTATTGAGCACTTACTTTGTGCAGAGCACTGTACTAAGAGCTTGGGAGAGAACAGTACAACAATAAACAGATACATTCCCTGCCCACAATGGGCTTACAGTCTAGTTATGGGGAGACAAACATTAATCTAAATAAATGAATTACACATATGTATAGTACATAAGTGCTGTGGGGCTGGGATGGGGGAAGAACAAAGGGAGCAAGTCAGGGTGAAAGAGAAGGGAGTAGGAGAAGAGGAAAGAGGGGAGGGCTTAGTCAGGGTCTCTTTGAGGAGATGTGCTTTCAACAAGACTTTGAAGCAGAGGAGAGTAATTGTCTTTCAGATTTAAGGAGGGAGGGCATTCCAGGCCAAAGGCAGGACAGATAGGGGTCCCCTGTGAGATAGGAGGCACAGTGAGAAGGTTAGCATTAAAGGAGTGAAGTGTGTGGGCTGAGTTGGAGTAAGAGGAGAGTAGCAAAGTGAGGTAGGAGGGGGTAAGGTGATTGAATGTTTTAAAGGCAATGAGGAGGAGTTTATGTTTGATGTGGAGGTGGATGGGCAACCACTGGAGTTTTCTGAGGAGTGGGGTGACATTTCCTGAACCCTTTTGTAGAAAAATGATCTGGACAGCAGAGTGAAGTATGGATTGGAGACAGGAGGCTGGAAGGTCAGCAAGGAGGCTGATGCAGTAATCCAGGAGGGATAGGATGAGCGATTATATTAACATGATAGCCGTTTGGATGGAGAGGAAAGGGCGTGTAACCTTGGGCAAGTCATTTATGTTGCCAACTTGTACTTCCCAAGCGCTTAGTACAGTGCTCTGCACACAGTAAGCGCTCAATAAATACGATTGATTGATTGATTTAACTTCTCTGTGCTTCAGTTACCTCATCTGTAAAATGGAGATTACAACTGCGAACCCCATGTGGGACAGGGACTGTATCTGAACAGATAACCTTGTATTCATTAATTCAGTTGGATTTATTAAGTGCTTACTGTGTGCAGAGCACTGTACTAAACACTTGGCAGAGTACAATACAACAAAACAAGACAAATTCCCTGCCACAATGAGCTTACAGTCAAGAAGTGGGGAGACAGACATTAATACAAATTACATTAAATTACAGATACGCACATAGGTGCTGTGGGGCTGAGAGGGGGAAAAACAAAGGGAGCAAGTCAGGGGGCCACCGAAGGGAGCAGGAGAGAGGGGAAGGGGAAGTAGTCCGGGAAGGCCTCCAAGAGGCGTGCCTTCAATAAGGCTTTGAACCTGGGGGAGAGTCTGTCTATCAGATTTAAGGAGGGAGGACATTCCAGGCCAGAGGCTAGATGTACCCCCTCCCCATGACAGTGGAGACAGGTGAGATCAAGGCACACTGAAAAGGTTAGCATTAACGGAGTGAAGTATACAGGCTGGGTGGTAGAAGGAGAGTAGCAAGGTGAGGTAGGAGGGAGCAAGGTGGTGGAGTGCTTTAAAGCCAATGGTGAGGAGTTTACGTTTGATGCAGTGATGGATGGACAACCACTAGAGTTTTTTTGAGGGGAGGGGTGACATGTCCTGAACGTTTTTATAGAAAAATAATCCGGGCAGCAGAACGGAGTATGGACTGGAGTCGGGAGAGACAGGAGGCTGGGAAATCAGCAAGGAGGCTGAGGCAGTAATCCAGGCGGGATAAAATGAGTGATTCTATTAACATGGTAGCAGTTTGGATGGAAAAGAATGGGTGGATTTTAGCAATGTTGTGAAGGTGGGACCGACTAAGTTTAGTGATGGATCCCCTAGGGCATAGTACAGTGCTTGGCACGTAGTAAGTGCTTAACATCATCATTATTATTACTATTATGATTATTATTATGGGGACTATGTCTGACAGTAGAAAATATCAATTCCTTCTGATTAATGCTAGAAAAACAGTTGCCTGAATCAGTGTTGCCAGTTGGCACTAGATTGAAGAGGATGACAGGAAAATCAGGTGAGGGAAATCAAAAGATAGATCTGAGGACTGGGTCAGATTTCATGTTATAAAGTGGAAGCTTTCTCACTGAGAGTGTCAGGATATAAGTTTTCTTAGTTCTTGAAAACTAAAAGTTATTTGATTTATCATCTCCTTCTTGGGAGTGTCCCCTGAAGGCATAATTGGTGGATATAATCGTAATATCGAAGTGATTCTTCACTGATTCCAAATACCACGGGCTGTTGGTGGCAAGGTGGCTTTTCACGTGTAAACCATGACCCCACTCCTAATTTTCATGGCTTCCAGTTCAGGTGAATGGCCTCTAGAGGGCACTGTGGCGTCCACTAAGGGTGCACAGAGTCAAGCAACAGAGGCTACATGCTGCACACATTACACAATGTCCAACAAGGTACAGAGGTGTGGCTGTAACATGTTCTGAGACCAAACAGGAACAGATTCCTCTGCCGTCGGCTTAAAATGGAAACAAATCTTTTGTCCATATGTGCTGCATGATCTGAACCAAGTCTGTCATTACAACTATCACACCTAAAGAGCTAGGACAGCTGCAGGAAAATAGAGAACATCTGGAACGTCGACCGATGCTTTGATGCATAGGAACTCTGTGTAATTCATCGCTTGTCTGTTTCTTTAGCTCTGTGAGTCTAGGCCGGATTCTCATTCTATCAAATAGGCACAATTCTCTTTTGGTTAGGGATCTAGAGGTATTACATGTAATGATTGAGAGAATAGTTAGTTGACAGTTGGCAAAACACTACCAGAGAGATTTAGTTTCAAAATTTTGCTTGCAACAACTTCATATTTATTATTCTGGAGAGTTCCATGAGTTTCAAGAGAACACATCTTAAGGGGCAGGGCAAAAGTCTACCAATTCTAGTGTATTGTACTCTTCCAAGCACTTTGGACACTGCTCTGCACATGGTAAGTGCTCAATAAATAAATCAGTTGATTGATTAATAAGAGAGTCTGGGTTTGAATGCATGTGTATGTGTGTTTCTGCAGCCTCTGGAAATCCCATCTACTCTCATTCAGTCTATAGCTGTCCTTTCAAGCAGTTCGTAAACCTCCAGGAGCTAACACGCTTATAGTCTAGAGGGGGAGACAGACACTAATATAAATAAATAAATTACAGAATAATGGATATATACATAAGTGCTTTGGGGATGGGAAGGGGGAATGAATAAAAGGAGCAAGTCAGGGTGATGCAGAATGGAGTAGAATAAAAGGAAAAGAGGGTTTAGTCAGGGAAGGCTTGTAGAGAACATGTGCCTGCAATAAGGCTTTGAAGGGGCAGAGAGTAATTGTCAATCAGATTTGAGGAGGGCAGGCATTCCAGGCAAAAGGTCAGCGGTGAGATAGAAGAGACTGAGGTACAGTGAGAAGGTTATTCATTCATTCATTTGATCATATTTATTGAAGGCTCACTGTGTGCAAAACACTAGCATTAGAGGAGCAAAGTGTGTGGACTGGGCTATAGTAGGATAGTAGTAAGTTGAGGTAGGAGGGGGCAAGGTGACTGAATGCTCTGCAAAGAATAAGTGCTCAAAAATACAATTGATTGATTAAGAGGTACCCATGACTTTGCTGAGCAAAGCTCCATTAGCAAGGGAATATATATGGCTCATTTGAAAATGGCCATGGCAAGGGAATAAATATGGCCCAAATATAGCCCATTTGAAAAATGTAAATGAGAAAGAATACGCTCTAGAAATCCCTTATCCCTCAAACCTCTCTTCAAGACTTCACAGTGACAATAGGTCAAAGGTGCTTGGATAAAATGTGAATTAGCCAGAGAAAAGATGACATCAAATAGATTCATATGTGGACCTGAAACGGTCTCTTCCTTTTCAGAAGAGATCTTACTTCCAGGATTTGATAGAGTAACTATAGCAGCCCTTAATTTTTAATGGTAATAGTGAAGCCCTATCCACACAAGACCAATGAGTGGATGACACTGCAATCCCAATTGGGTGAATGAAAAGATGAGTCCTTGGTCAACTGACAAGACTGTCTCCTGTGAACCCAATTTGGGAGTCTCAATCCTTCAATCAATCAATCAAATTTATTGAGTGCTTACTGTGCACAAAGTACTGTACTAAGCACTGGGAAAGTACAATATGACAGAGTGGGTAGACATGTCTCCTGTCCACATGAGCTTACAGTCCACAGAACAACCCTTCATTTCTGCCAACGAGGTTAGTCTGTTTGTCTCAGGGTCTTCCAACATTAAACTGCTATATCACTTTGTCGGAGACCTTGCTTTACTAGGTCTTTAAATAATTTATTCTGCTCTCCCTGTTGGTATGTTTCCTTTCAGTTTATCATGTAGCAGCAGCTTAGATAGAGTAATTGTCTAGAGACCAGCTGCATGTCTTGCTAAATAGTGTGATCTAAGTATAAGAGTAGGGGGCTCAGGAATGTTTAAATTCTCATTTCATCCCTACCACTGCCACTGTTTTTGAGTGTTTGATAACCCTATAAAGCTATTGCCTTTTTCTCTTTCACAATTAGGAGAAAAGAATACTGTACACCTAGGTCTCCAATAACCCGGGGATCGCATTCTTGCAGAATCCCCTGGGAAAGAAAATTTGTGTTGTAGTATTCACTGCTCTGTGTCTGACATCTCGGGCATGCACAATTGGAGATGTCAATGCACATTTTTTCCAACACCAAGTCTGCTGAATACCAAAGGCTTTGTGTTGTAAGACCGTTCCCTAATTCTTTAGCCAAAGCATACGGTGAAACTAGGCATTATGATAGAACTGATAGAATCAACAGTTTTTTAGTGGGTATTTACAGTGTGCAGAACACTGTACTAAGCACTAGGGAGCATGCGACACAACCCCTGCCCAAATTTATAACTCCTCGAAACTAAACTTTGGTGCCACCTAGTGACCCTTGAATGATCCATCAATTTCCCATCTTATAGGAGGGCATCAGGAAGATTCAGTGCACCATTAACTGCAGGCTATAGCAATGACACGAAACCCCAAGTGGCCATTTGTCTGGTTTTAACCTGATAATCCAGTCTTCAGATGCTTTTAGACATATTATAGCCATAAGAGAAGCAGTCTGCTCCATCACTTGTCTGCTATGTGATTTCTTAGTACAGTGCTCTGTGCACAGTAAGCGCTCAATAAATACGATTGATTGATTGATTGATTTAATTTCTTTGTGCCTTAATTACCTCATCTGTAAATTGGGGGTTAAGACTGTGAGCTCTCTGTGGGACATGGGTTATGTCTAATCTGATTACTTCGTATTTACCCCAGGGCTTAGTACAGTATCTGGCACATAGTAAGTGAGGTGATGGAGAGCTTTGAAGCCGAGATTGAGGAGTTTTTGCTTGATTTGAAGGTTGATAGGCAACCGCTGGGGATTTTTAAGGAGGGGAGTGACATGCCCAGAGCGTTTCTGTACAAACATAATCCGGGCAGCGGAGGGAAGTATAGACTGAAGTGGGGAGAGGCAGGAGGATAGGTGATCAGAAAAGAGGCTGATGCAGTAATCCAGTTGGGAAAGGATGAGAGACTGAACCAGTAAGGAAGCAGTTTGGATGGAGAGGAAAGGGCGGATCTTGGTGATGTTGTGGAGGTGAGACCAGCAGGTTTTAGTAACAGACTGGATGTGTGGGGTGAATGAGAGAGCAGACTCAAGGATGACACCAAGGGTGGGGGTTTGTGAGATGGGAAGGATGGTAGTGCCATCTATGCTGATAAAAAAAAACAGGGAAAGGACAGGGTTTAGGAGGGACGATAAGGAGCTCAGTCTTGGTGAAAACTATCAAGTCAGCAGGCAAGTCAGCAGGGGTGTGGTCAAGTAAGGAACAAGAGGACCAGGAAAGATAGACAATATTCCTGCAAAGAAGGGGAGAGGATTAGATAAGAGATGCCGTAAAGCATGCTCTATGGTAGATGTGTCCATCCAGTCCTTCCCAGTAGAGCTCTGTACAAGCCAGACTTAGACTGCAAGTGTCACAGGACTCTAGTCTCCTTATCTGGTTTAGAGCTAAAGAGTTCATTCATTCAGTTGTATTTATTGAGTGCTTACTGTGTGCAGAGCACTGTACTAAGTGCTTGGGAAGTACAAATGGGCCCTCCTATCTCACTTCCCTTCTCTCCTTCTACAGCCTAGCCTGCACACTCTGCTCCTCTGCTGCTAACCTCCTCACTGTGCCTCGTTCTCATCTGTCCTGCCATTGATCCCTGGCCCACGTCCTGCCTCTGGCCTGGAATGCCCTCCCTCCACACATCCGCCAAACTAGCTCTCTTCTTCCCTTCAAAGCCCTACTGAGAGCTCACCTCCTCCAGGAGACCTTCCCAGACTGAGCCCCCGCTTTTCCTCTCCTCCTCCTCCCCTCTCCATCGTCCCTCTCCCTCTGCCCTACCCCTTCCCCTCCCCACAGCACTTGTGTATATCTGTACATATGTATTACTCTATTTTATTAATGATGTGTATATAGCTATAATTCTATTTATTTTGATGGTATTGACACCTGTTCTACTTGTTTTGTTTTGTTGTCTGTCTCCCCCTTCTAGAGTGTGAGCCTGCTGTTGGGTAGGGATCGTCTCTATATGTTGCCAATTTGTACTTTCCAAGTGCCTAGTACAGTGCTCTGCACACAGTAAGCACTCAATAAATACAATTGAATGAATGAATGAATGTGCTTAACAAATACCATAAAAAAGTTTGATAAATGTTGGAGGGGTATGAAAGGGGTATCCAGAATTCTGAAATGTTGTCAGTGGCCACTTTAAGCAGCAGGGCTGAGGGGCACCCCTACCCCCCTTTTGTGATTTGCTGCCCTCTTGGCTGCTCTAAAACCTGTTTCAAAGGATACTTGGGCAGATAGCTCACCCTCCTTCCCATCCCCTTCCATGTCCCTTCACCTATAGCTCTTCCCTTCCCAGGGTGGCAACCCACTCGATTCCATACATCCTCAGATAAATGTGGACCCCCTGTGTCAAATGATACCCATAGCTGACTGACCTAGCGAGTCCCCCCAGCCCATTGACCTGAATTCACATTCACAGACCAGCAAGAAGGGTCAGAAGGCTCTGAAAAATTCTCCACTAATGGCCTTGATAATAATAATAATAATAGTAATAATGATGGTATTTGTTAAGCACTTATGTGCCAAGCACCGTTCTAGGTGCTGGGGTAGATACCAGCAAATTGAGTTGGACACAGTCCCTGTCCCTGTGGGGCTCAAAGTCTCTGTCCCCATTTTACAGATGAGGTCACTGAGGCACAGACTTTGGGCGAGCCACTTCACTTCTCTGGGCCTCAGTGACCTCATCTTTAAAATGGGGATTAAGACTGTGAGCCCTAGGTGGGACAACCTGATCACCTTGTATCCCCCTGAGCGCTGAGAACAGTGCTTTGCACATAGTAAGGGCTTAACAAATACCACTATTATTATTATTATTATTATTTTCTCCCCCAGCTTTCTGCATTGCCCTAATTTGATCTCAGCCCCACAGCACTTACAGTAGTAATAATAATAATAACAATAATGATACTTGTTAAGTGCTTACTATGTGCCAGGCTCTGTACTAAGTGCTGGGGTAGATACAAGTAAATCAAGTTGGACACAGTCCCTGTCTCACACGGGGCTCATACTCTTAACCCCCATTTTACAGATGAGGGAACTGAGGCACACAGAAGCAAAGTGACTTATCCAAGGGACATGTGGCAGAGCTGGGACTAGAACCTAGGTACTCTGATTCCCAGGCCTGGGATCTAGGCCACTGCTGCTGGTTGGCATTAGAGGAGCAGATTGTGCGGGGTGAGTTGCAGTAGGTGAGCAGCACTTATATACATGTCATCATCATCATCATATCCATAATTTATTTATTTATTTATAGTAATGTCTGTCTCCCCCTCTAGCTGTAAGGTCACTGGGGGCAGGAAATGTGTCTGTTATAGTGTTTTACAGTACTCTCCCAAGTGCTTAGCCCAGTGCTCTGCACACAGTAAGTGTTCAATAAATACCACTGATTTATTTATTAAAATTTACCCTAGGTGAGTTTGATCCGAAACTGACCCATTCCTCCTCTCTAGACTGTAAGCTCCCGCTCTAGATTTTAAGCTCATTAAGAGCAGGGAATGTGTCTGCTAATTCTCTTGTATTACACTCTCCCAAGTGCTTAGAACAGTGCTCTGCACATAGTAAGTGCTCAATAAATATCATTGATTGATTGATTGAATGTTTCCCTACTCCAAATCTCAGGACTTGCTTAACTTCACACTTCTATGGTGCCTGCAAAGGCTTATCACTCTAAAGATAATTATGGTTCACAAAACTAACTCTAATAGAAGAGACATATATATATATATGCTGAATATTTGGTTGGGATGCGCTTGTCAATCTGGGAAAGCCTACGGGAGAATTCCAGTGGGGTTAACACAAGATGAGAATCGGATGTGTGTTTTATAATTTCTTTGGCATCTTTTTTTCTTTTTGTGGAGGCTGAAGGGAACAGAATTTGAATGATTTGTTAGTTACCCCAGGAGGCATGAGTGACAGTTTCACTCTTCACCAAGCAGAACTGTCGAATTGAGAAAAAGCTGGGCTAGTAAGCACACAGACTAACTTTTCCAGACTTACAAAGTTTCAGCCCAATTATAAAGAGCTTAAGGGATCCAGAACCAATTGTCCTTCTGCAAACAATGCTTTTAGGATTCAACTCCACAGAAATGTGGTGAAATGAAAGCAGCATTGGAGAGCTCACTTTGAGAAGTACGCTTAGAACAGTTAAGTCTCTAGTTTAATACTCCTCAGCTAAAAGGCAGAGAGAACAGTAATTCTGTGATGTTGAGGCTATACAGTGCTCATTATCCAGAGAAGAAAATAACAAACTCAGGTTCCCCAGGCACACTCTATGCTGCCACTCAAAATGGTTTCCATCAGTGACCATTTCCCACTGAGCCTTTTCCTCTTGAACAGACAATAGGTCTGGGTTCTCTGTTGTTGGGTGTACACTAAAGAAAAAACACTCAAATGTTAATTCAGTTTGGAGATGAGCTTTAAAAAGGACCAAAGATCTGGGATTGATTGTTAATAAGACCTTGTTTTTTGTACAGTACTTTTATTTTTCCAAAGGGCTTTCTCATCAGTTATTTCATGTATTTCTCTCAACATCCCTTTGAGGTAGGAACAGGCTGGTAGTATACAAATTAGGAAGGCCTCCTATTCTTTCCATTAGACTACACTGCCTTGCTGTCCGACTGATTATAAATCTGATTATTTCTCTCAAATTCTTATGAACAATTCACTTTGGAAAAGCAGAATTTAGTGGAGTAAATCCACCATGAGTAACTCTCGCCGATCAATAACTTCCTTAAAATTCACCCAAACATTGGCTTACCATATCAAACATTTTTTTTTCAATATGCTGGTCTTAACTTTTGATGGGAAGGAGTAGCATTTGAAAACTGAATTCTGTTTAACATTTACAATATTCAAATAGCAGACATTTGAAAGAAAAACTGGTAAGTAGATGCGAAGAACATTAAATTATTCTTTTAAATTCATTTTAAGGAGTTGCTGAAAGTCGATGTTTTTTTTTTCCAATGGGAGGGAAGACCTTCCCTTATTTAAGATTGTAAATTTCTTAAGGGCAGTGTCTGCTTTTTATTATTATTAGTATTATCAATAATAATGATGATGGTATTTGTTAAGCCATTACTATCTACAAAGCACTGAAGTGCTGTGGTAGATAGAAATATAATCAGATCAGACACAGTTCCTCTCCCACATGGGACTTAAATTATAAGAAGGTTGGAAAGAGCCAGAATTTCATCCTCATCATACATATGAGGAAACTGAGTCTTAAAGTCACAGAAAATGTAAATAACTTGTGCAAGATCACACAACAGGTTGTGAGCCCCAAATGGAACAGACACTGTATCAGTTCTGATTAATTTGTATTTACTTCAGTGCTTAGTACAGCTCTTGGCACATTCTAGTGCACTTAACAAAAAATTGAAATGATAATCCTTCCTTATATTTACCAGACTCTATATCTTGGTCCCTTCTCAATGTTAGTATGTCTTCCTTGAAATGGCAGATTAAAAAAAAAAAATAACAAAAAAATTCCAAAAAAAAAAAGTACTAAGAGGGTACACATAGTAGACTGAATGCAGTATACACAGTAGGGATTTCTTTGGCTCATTTGTTAGGCACACAATAATCTTGGGGATTATGTTTTTTTTATTATCTGCACTAAAGAAAAAGTCATTTTGACATGAGTTTACATATGGGGTGCTTTCTATATGAAGGGAATCACTCTACACATCAAAAATGGAGATGGGTTATTTGGGATGCCGTAAAGTGGTGCCCTTATGATCTGTGGGATGAATTAAGATTGGAATCTGAATACAGAGAAATGGAACTGTGCAAGATTAAAGAAAATTCTACCAAGAAAAATGGAAAACCTTTTTTTTTTTTACTTTGGGGAAATTTAAAGTTAGGCATCCCCCTATGCACCTAGGTATAACATCATACCCCTTCAGCATTTAGATACATCCCTTTATTTTAATGCCTCTCTTCCCTGCTTGACTGTAAGCTCCATGAGGGCAGTGCTGTGTCTACTTAACTGTATTTCCCCCAAGCTCACAGCACAGTGCTCTGAACGTGGTAAGCTCTCAATAAGTACCATAATATCACTTTCCTCTCATTTTTGAGATTACTTTTATCAGTAATTTTGTCCCCACTTATTACCCTGCATTTTTTAGTAAGGCATCAGACTTAAAAACTCTGCTTCACAAAATTGGGATTGAGGCCTCTTAGCTCTATAAAACCAAATCAAGGAAGGTATAGGATTAGAAACTCCAGCCAGGACCCAGTTAATAATAGCTATGTGAAGGCTCCAGTAACTATGGCCAAACCATATTTTTAACCAGGATAATGTCCAAAATCAAGACTTAATCAATATTATAAATTGGAAAAAATAGCTGCTGAAGCTACCAGAGCTGAGGTTTACAGAATGATATTTAAAGGCATGGAGGTTTAAATCTGCAAATGCATAGCTTGTCTCCCTGATTGTCAGAAGCAAATCACCCTGTGCTAAAGCTGTTGCTTGGGGAAAGTGCCTGCAATGGAGTTTAAACTAAAAAAAAAAATTAACTCACCCCAGTTTCTTTCCTACCCTCAGGTAAATACATTAGGATAAGGAACTTCTTTTGGGACAGGCCCAGGGAAAAGTCAGGTAACCCCAGAATAGTCACAACTTCTTCTCCAAGCTTTCCCCAAAGAAAACTCTGCCTTGTCCTCAGGTGCAAGGAGTGGGAAAAGAGGAAATGAGGGCTTAGCCAGGGAAGGCTTCTTGGAGGAGATGTCCTTTCAATAAGGCTGTGAAGGTGGGAAGAGTAATTGCTTATTGAATTTGAAGAGGGAGGGTGCGCCAGGCCAGAAGCAGGATGTGGGAGAGAGGTCAGGGGTGAGATAGACCAGACTGAGGTACAGTGAGCAGGCTGGTATTAGAAGAGTGAAGTGTGTGGACTGGGTTGTAGTAGGAGAGCAGTGAGATAAAGTAGGAGGGGACAAGGTGATTGATTGCTATAAAGTTGATAGTAAGGAGTTCCTGTTTGATGTGGAGGTGGGGGGCAACCACTAGAGGTTCTTGAGGATTAGGAAACATGGACTGAAGGTTTTTTTGTAGAAAAATGATCCAGGCAGCAGGGTGATCTAGGCTTGTTAGAAAGTGTTTCAGAGTACAATACTTCAGCTATGTCCTTGTACTGTGCTCTCTCTCCCTCCCTTCAGGCTCGTGTCTCCTCCTGTCTTCAAGACATCTCCATCTGGATGTCTGCCTGCCATCTAAAACTCAATATGTCCAAGACTTATCTCCTTATCTTCCCTCCCAAACCCTGCCCTCTCCCTGACTTTCCCATCACTGTAGACGGCACTACCATCCTTCCCGTCTCACAAGCCCGCAACCCTGGCATCATCCTCGACTCTGCTCTCTCATTCACCCTTCACATCCAATCTGTCACCAAAACCTGCCAGTCTCACCTCCGCAACATCGCCAAGATCCGCCCTTTCCTCTCCATCCAAACTGCTACCTTGCTGGTTCAATCTATCATCCTATCCCGACTGGATTACTGCATCAGCCTCCTCTCTGATCTCCCATCCTCCTGTCTCTCTCCACTTCAGTCTGTACTTCATGCCGCTGCCTGAATCATCTTTGTGCAGAAACTTTCCTCCTCAAACACCCCTCCTCAAAAATCTCGAGTGGCCACCAGCAAACCTACGCATCAGGCAAAAACTCCTCACTTTTGGCTTCAAGGCTCTCCATCACCTCGTCCCCTCCTACCTCACCTCCCTTCTTTCCTTCTACAGCCCAGCCCGCACCCTCTGCTCCTCTACCCCTAACCTCCTCACTGTGCCTCATTTGACTCCTGGCCCACGTCCTCCCCCTGTCCTGGAATGTCCTCCCTCCTCACATCTGCCAAGCTAGCTCTCTTCCTACCTTCAAAGCCCTACTGAGAGCTCTCCTCCTCCAGGAGGCCTCCCCAGACTGAGCACCCTCCTTCCACCCCTGCCCTACCTCCTTCTCCTCCCCACAGCACCTGTATATATGTTTGTACAGATTTATTACTCTACTTTACTTGTGCATATTTACTATTTATTTTATTTTGTTAATATGTTTTGTTTTGTTGTCCGTCTCCCCCTTCTAGACTGTGAGCCCATTATTGGGTAGGGACCGTCTCTCTATATGTTGCCAACTTGTACTTCCCAAGTGCTTAGTACAGTGTTCTGCACACCGTAAGCACTCAATAAATACGATTGAATGAATGAATGAATGAATAGGATGCTTTAATTTATTGAGTAGTAGTGAGACTTAAAATGCTGTCCATATGACTATAGTTATATTTGGTTTGGAAAGCATCTATCGGTTTCTGTTACATGCTTGCTATGTATCAAGCACTGTTGGGGCCAGAAAAGGCGAGGCCGGGATGAGGAGCCAGAAGGCCGAAGATGGGAAAGTTAGCGGCGGGTTTATTCTGGTGAATGGGGAGCTATCTTCACTGCCCTCGGCTCCAAAGAGCACGTCCATTTTTAAAGCCGGCCCAGAAGCGTTTGGCTCGACATGTGAGCCACAAGAGGCATTCCGGCCCGGGCCTGGTCTGGAGAATATTAGGAAGATTCCCGCTAGGGATTTTTTATGTCATTCCTTTGCGTCGCCCTCCTCCCTCTTTCTGCCGCCACACTCTCCCTCCTTCCCCGGCCCCTGGCTTCGTCCCTCCACCGGTCTTTCCTAGATCAGATATTCCATGATCACCCGTCTGGCTCTTCGCGTCTTCGTGCTCGGGGGGAGGTGCTGAGGGAGAGAATCTCAACATCCCCATCCGCTCCCACAACCCTTGTACTTCCCAAGTGCTTAGTACAGTGCTCTGCACACAGTAAGCGCTCAATAAATACGATTGAATGAATGAGTAGATAAAAGATAATCACATTGAACACAGACCCTGTCCCACACAGGGCTCACAGTCCAAATAGGTGGAAGAACAGCTATTAAATCCCCATTTTCTAGAAGAGGAACTTTAGGCAAAGAAATTACGTGACTTGTCCAAAGTCACCCAGCAAGCAAGTGGCAGAGCCAGGATTAAAATCTGGGTCATCTGACTCCCAGGGTCAGTCGAAGTCTCTTTCCACTAGGCCCTGCTGCTTCTCTTTAAAAGACCCTCTGTTTTTCTAGCTGGCATAGCCTAAAGTCATCAGAGAGTTTAGGTCATGTCAAATTTAGTAGACCCTATGCTCCTATGTATCTGGGACAGGCCTGTATTTGGAACCATCCATGCTAAAATGCTCAGCTAACTAGCTCTAACCTCTATGTGCATTGGCTCATTTGAAATCCTTGCCCTTCAGGAACAGAGCATGCTAGGCAAATGCCTAATTTTGATCCTATAGCATGTTGGAACAGGTAGTCAGTCCATTCATCCCAGAATGTTGGAGTCAGTCAGCCAATTATATATATGGAGCACTTTCTGTGCAGAGAGCATTGTACTAAGCGCTTGGGATCCCAATCCCCAAATGCCACTCATCCCTGCTTTCATGATTGCTGACAGGGAATTGGAAAGGGTCAAGCAGTTCAGATGACATCCCAATATCTTGTTTTCTTAAAAAAAAAATAATGAGGTCAGTCCATTGCAAATGCAACCTTACTAAAATCTGTTTCTTCTTCATCTTTGCTAGTGCAGAGTTTTCTTGAAATCAGAAATCCACTAGATTGTAAATTTCTTGAGATCAGGAACCATATTTTTGATCTCTATTGCACTGTCCCAAATCCCTAGCATATGCTCTGCAATAATAAAAGTCATGATACTTTTTAAAGCACTTACCATGTGTCAAACGCCACACTACAAGATAACCAAGATACACTTTGGGCACTTGGTATTCACCTCACCCTCAGCCCCAAGGCACTAATGTACATAACTGTAATGTATTTAATGTCCATCTTCCCCTCTAGACTGGCAGTTTGTTGTGGGCATGTAACGTGTCTTCAAATTATGTTATGTTATACTCTCCCAAGCACTTGGAATAGTGCTCTGCCTACAGTAATCACTCACTAAATACCACTGATTGATTGACTGATTAATCAGGTCAGACACAGTCCCTTTCCCACTGTGGGGCTCACAGTCACTCAGTAAATGCTATTGATTGAAGAAACAGAGACTAGTTGGGACTCCAGTTGGAATTTCTATGAATCATTTTATTAATTTCCTAAGAAGGGATTTGTGATTCATTTCCTTTTGGTGTAGGTGTTGGTGTCAGAATCATTGAACAGTTGAGGTCTCATATTTAAGCTAGGAAGAAGAGGAGGAGAGGAGAAAGGGTGGGGAGAAAGGGAGGGAGAAGGAGGAGGAAGAATGTTTTTCCCTTGTAACACCCACAGACTGAATACCCAAGAGTCAATCATACAGTGAGGCATTTCACCATTTCACTAATGGAAAGCAATTTTACTGAGCTGGCACTTGCTACTAAACTATTCTGCCCTTTGAAATCCAAGACTAAGATAAACTCTAAGTCATAACTTCTTTCCCCACAGGAAAAACTCTGGCTGTTTACATGTGGTTCCCCCCACCCCTGAATTCCATCCTTAATGGCTGAAACTTGGCTTTCTTTGGGGGCTAAGGGTCTATGCCCATATCCTCCAGCGATGCAGGTTAAATCGAGGCCTGTGAGGGTCTCTCTCATGCACACACGTGGGTTTGTTAACATGAATCACAGAACTGCAAATACCAAGTGCAAACTCAGTTTCATAAAATAAAATTAAAAAATCATACACAACAAACCTCTCACTGCAAGAAACACCCCCCACCTCCAACATACTCCTTCCCCACCCTTTCTCTGGATGCCTATCAACCTCAACCCTGTATCGCCTAGGGGGAGCAGAGTGGAGCAGTTAAATCAACTCCCCAGAGTTCTAACACTTACAGCAATTTGTAGTGAAATTACCAGCTGAACTCACCTTGGAGCCTGACTCTCATCCTCCACCAAGGGTGTGGGGCTGGAGCAGAGCAATTTGCTGTCTGCAAAAGCCTTGAATTTGATTACTGTGCAGAAGCAGACGGGGGAATGAGCCAGGCCAGTACTCCAGGGTCAAGAAACTGCAGTTAAAGCCAGGAGGGCTCTTTCTTTTGCTCATGAAACTAACAGTTGTTAGTTTGTGATAATCGGTGAGGAAAAATCCAGGTCATCCTGTTTGTTTAGTAGAAGAGCAGCGTTTACAAATGTACTGGCCACATGGGACTCTTTCTTACACTTTTTGCTGTGGAGCTTGAATTCTCTCTCACCCACCCCACTACCTTTGTGAACATTAAAATGTTTCCAATGGACTCATTCAACCAAACAGGCTTCTTTTGAGGTAGAGTTGAAAACCTTTCCTTCCCCTGCTTTAATATATCTGGGATACTCTCTTATAATAATAATGAATCCAAAATCTGATATTCACTGAGGGCTCACTGTATGCCAAAGCACTGGGCTAGGGTTTTGGTAGATAAGAAACAGTTCCTGCTTACACGGGGATTACAATCTAAGAGGAAGAGAGAACATTTTAGCAATGAGGAAACTGAAGCACAGAGAAGTTAAATAACTTGACCAAGGTCAAGGAGCATCCCTGTGCCAGAGAACAACCTGGTGGAACATGGGTCTCCTGACTCCCAATGAAAGAAAAAAACTTAGGCTTTTAATACTAAAGTATGCTGCCAACTCAGGGTGTAATTTAAGGGTTGCTTTTGCTCTGTTAGTTCTTGGATTGGTTCACCAGTAGTAGTTACTAGGACAAGTGCTTTGGATCTGCCTTTTTAACCATATCTATGGAAACAGAAATTGGGGGTGGTTGTCAGAGTTTGAGCTATAGGCACAAGATTGTATCGGCAATACATCAAGGGAGTAGCTGATGGAAATGTAGTGACTTCTTTTTGGTAGACATATTAACCAATGGTATCTCTAAACTGTAAGCTCACTGTGGTTGGGGAATGTGTTTACCAACTCTGTTATACTGTATTCTCCCAAGGGCTTAGTACAGAGCTCTGCACACCCTGATCACTCAATAAATACCACTGATTAACTGATTGATTGACACCTTATTGTGTGCAGAGAACTGTACTAACCACTTGGGAAAGAACAAAATAACAGAGTTGTTAGATGTGATCCCTGCCCATAAATAATTTACTACAGTCTACAGGGCAAGACAGGCATTCAAAGAGATTAGTTGTAGGGGAAATAGTAAATAGTAGAGTGATGTTTCAAGAAGACAATTCTCTCCTACTTTGTGGTATAGACCAAAGAAGGGGAGAGGCTGGAAGCAGACTGAGGAGGCAATTAAAGCCCTAATCTTCTTTAGAGGAACACTTTAATTACATAATATTTGCAAACAAATATAAAAAAGTGAAAATGTGTGGGTTTACTCTAAGTTAAAATCCATTTTAATAATTTTTCCGGCAGTTATCTCCTTCTGATGGCCAGATTTTCTATGAGTGAAGGTATAAACACTGTAAGGCTTTGGTAAATGCTACTTGGGAATTTCTCACTCCCAATTCAAATGACTCCAATATCGAATCCTCAGTACTGAAAGTGGTGTTTCAGAGCTCTGTATTTTTTCCCCATAAATGTCAAGTTGGTTTAAATCCAGTTATAATCACCAGCCATCTGTGTAGGAATATTTGCCTTTTTCCAGGTTCAAGGAGAATGATCAGAATATTAGGGAAACACCAGTACTACCTTTCGTGAAAGCACCTTGTGTGTATGTGTGAGTGTGTGAATACATCTCTATGTATTTGCAGGGGGTGGGGGAGGGAGGAAGAGCATTTGGGGGATTAGGAATAGTAAATTTCTCATACCTGGTCCGTAACTGCCAGAAATGACAGCATGAAGTGAATACAAATGCTCATTGAAAATATCCCCCACCCTCCCACCCACCTTAATGGCTTTGAGCAAACCTGTGAGGAAAATGGGTGTACTTGAAGCTTAACCTTTCCCACTTCCACAACATTTCCAGAATTCAGTCTTTCTTTCCCATCTAATTGGCCATCACATTGGTCCAGACATTTGCATCACCATCCTCACTAATCTCCCTGCCTCCCGTCTTTTCCCATTTCTGGTCCATATTTCCATCTGATGCTTGTCTCATTTTCCTCAAATATCACTCCGTTCCTATAACCCCCACTCCTCAAATACCTCACATGGTTGTCCATCCCTCTTCACATCAAGCAGAAACTTTAAATCATTTCTTTAAGGCACTTAATTGTCTGTCTTATTCTTTCTGATCCACTCTCTTCTCCTACGAGTTCACACTCTTCATTCCTTTCAAGGCTACCAATCTCTGGTCTTCATTCCAGCCTTTCTTGCAGCTGACATCTTACACCCTCTCTCCTGTTTGGAACTCACTTGCCCATCACATCCAGCAAGGAATTCCTCTCTCCAACTTCAAAGCCCTTCTGAAATTACATCTCTGGGAGAAGCAGCATGGCCTAGTGGGAAAGAGCACAGGCTTGGGAGTCACAGGACCTGGGTTCCAGTCCCAGATCTGCCTCTTTTCTGCTGTGTGATCTTAGGCAAATTATTTAACTTCTCTGTGCCTCAGTTTCCTCATATATAAAATGGTGCTTAAATCCTACTCTCTCCTACTCTGACTGTGAGCCTTATGTGGAGCAGGTACTGTGTCGAACCTGGTAACCTTGTATCTATCCCAGCACTATAAAACTGCTTGGCACAAACTAAGAATTTAAGAGGAAAAAAAAGAAAGACCATCCCCAATTAATTTCTAATCCTCCTACTATATGTCCTCCAATTTCCCCTAATGACTTTCCAGCCACGTAAGCACACACAGCCCCCAAAGCACTTTTACAAATATATTTGTTCTCCCTCCCTGACCACCATTTTCAACTGTTCACTCTCTACTTTCAACTTTTCCCCTTTGCTTTCAAACATGCTCATGTCTCCCCATCCTAAAAAAACCACTGACTCCCTCCAGTTATCGTCCCATCTCCCTCCTACCATTCCTCTCCAAACTCCTTGAGCGAGTTTTCTGCACCTGTTGCCTCAAGTTCTTCTCCTATTTGTCTTGACCCCCTCCAATTTGGCTTCCACCCCCTTAGCTCCACAGAAACCACCCTCTCAAAGGTCACCAATGATCACCTTCATGCCAAATTCAAAGGCTTCTACTCCTTCTACTTCTTCTATACCACTCAGCTGCCTTTGACACTGTCGGCCACCCCCTTCTGGAAACATTATCCTGTCATGGCTTCACAGACACTATCCTCTTCTTGGTTCTCCTCCTATCTCTCTGGCTGCTTGGTCTCACTCTCTTTCACAGGATCCTCCTCTGCCTCCCACCCATGATTGTGGGGGTCCCTCAAGGTTCAGTTCTGGGCCTCCTTCTATTCTCCATCTAGGCCCACTCCCATGGAGAACTTATTCGCTCCCGTGGCTTCAGCTACCATCTCTATGCACATGATTCCTAAATCTCCTTCTCCAGCCCTGATCTCCCTCTCCTTTTCTGTAGTCTCACATTTCCTCCTACTTACAGGGCATCTCCACTTGTATTTTCCACCAACACCTCAAATTTAGCATGTCCAAAATAGAACTCCTTATCTTCCCACCCAAAGCTTATTCTTCCCATGATTTTCCATTCCCTGTACACAGCCCCACCATTCTTCTTGTCTTGCAAGCCCATAACCTTGGCATTACCCTCAACTCACCTCTCTCATTCAACCCACATATTCATTCTGTCACTAAATCCTGTCAGTTTAACCACCACAACAGTTCTAAAATCCACCCTTTCCTCTCCATCCAAACTACTGTCATTTTAATACAAGCATTTATCCTCTCCTGCCTTGATTACTGCATCAATCTTCTTGCTGACCTCCCTCCCTCCTGTCTTTCTTCACTCCGATTCATATTTCACTCTGCTGCCCAGATAATTTTTTTTTAAATGCTCAGTCCATGTTTCCCCACTCAAGAACCTCCAGTGGTTGCACATCCACCTCCACATCCAACAGAAACTTCTTACCATTATCTTTAAAACACTCAATCACTTTGCACCCTCCTACCTCGCCTCTTTGCTTTCCTATTACAGACCAGGACACACACTTCACTCCTCTAATACTAACCTACTCACCATACCTCATTGTCATTATCTCAGCACCAACCTCTGCCTCTGGCCTGAAATGCCCTCCCTCTTCATATCTGGCAGATGATCACTGTTCCCACCTTCAAAGCCTTATTAAAGGAGCATTTTCTCACCTGTCTCACTACCAAACCCTAGGCAACATCCTGCCTCTGTCCTGAAATGCCCTTCCTCCTCAAATCCAACAGACAATTACTCTCCCCTCCTTCAAAGCCTTACTGAAGGCACATAGGGCTTTCCAGACTAAACCCCAGTTTTCCTCATTTCCCACTCCCTTCTGCATCTCTCTTCCCAAGGCCCTGCTGAGAGCTCACCTCCTCCAGGAGGCCTTCCCAGACTGAGCCCCTTCCTTCCTCTCCCCCTCGTCCCCCTCTCCATCCCCCCATCTTACCTCCTTCCCTTCCCCACAGCACCTGTATATATGTATATATGTTTGTACATATTTATTACTCTATTTATTTATTTATTTTATTTGTACATATCTATTCTATTTATTTTATTTTGTTAGTATGTTTGGTTTTGTTCTCTGTCTCCCCCTTTTAGACTGTGAGCCCACTGTTGGGTAGGGACTGTCTCTATATGTTGCCAATTTGTACTTCCCAAGCGCTTAGTACAGTGCTCTGCACATAGTAAGCACTCAATAAATACGATTGATGATGATGATGATGATGATGATCTCCCTGACTTGCTCCCTTTGCTCTTCCCACCCTGCCCCCATCTCCACCACACTAATGTATATATATAATATATTTGTACTGATGTCGGTCTTCCCTCCTCTAGACTGTAAGCTTGTTATGGGCAGGGAATGTGACTATTTACTGTTGTAATGTACACTCCCAAGTGCTTAGTACAGTGCTTTGCACACAGTAAGTGCCCAATAAATGATCGAATGAAGAGACCTTGCACAACAAAGCCCTCATTTCTTGTTCTCCCACTCCCTTCTGCATCACCCTTGCACTTGGATTTACACCCTTTATTCACCCCTTCCTCAGCTCTACAACACTTATTTATTTATATTAATGTCTGTCGCCCCCTCTAGCCTGTGAGCTCATTTTGGTCAGGGACTGTCTACCAACTCTATTATATTGTACTCTCCCATGTGCTTAGTAGAGTGCTCTGCACACAGTAAGTGCTCAGTAAATATGAATGCTTGATTTGTTCTCCAATACTTCTTCCTGTTTGTAATATAATTTCATACCAGTTTTCCCAGCTAAATTGCATGCTTCTTGAGGGCAGAGATCATGTCTAATTCTGTTTGTACTCTCCCAAGTGCTAAGTATAGTGCTCTAAAAAATTAATTGATGCTCAATAGATGCCATTGATTGATTGACTGAGGAAGGCCGAGCTCTGCTTTGGGGAATGTATGGGGAACTGAACCTTCAAAAGAACTAAGACAACAGGAAGTATTTGATTGGCACGGATTGGAGGTAGGGTACCTTCAAAGAGTAGTAAACTTAGAAGAAAAGCAAGATAGAAGAAATGGGGCCAGCTGGTGAACTTTCTAACAAGCTAGCAGTCAGAAAATATTTCCACATACCTAGCTTACAAAATCAACAATAAGAACAAATATGTAAGCGTGCACTTCAGAGACATATTCACTTTGAGTGCAGATATAATGCAAGTAAGGTTCTTCATGCATCTTTAGGCTACTAAAATCTATTTGGTTTGCAAAACAAGATATTCCAGGTTCCTTCTCTCAGTGCCCCATCTCTACAAGGCACACACCATGTCCTGGCATAATAAAAATTTTCCCATTTGCTCAATTGAGGTATTTTGACCCTGGTTGGCAGAAAAGCAGGGAACATATAGCCCTGCTGTGATTCCTGTGAGACTGTACACTTCTCATGCCAAATACTCCCTGTTTTCCAAATTTGAAAACTGTTACGGTCTATGTTGAAGAATACTGGTCTGTGGATTCTCCTCACCTTTTCTTCAACATAAATTTAAACTCTACAGAAAAACTTCTAGATCGAGTTTCACACCTGCTTCTGAACTTTTCATCCAAGTGCAATGAGTTAGGCACCTTCACATTTGCTATGCACTTACCATCTCTGAATTCTTTAACCTCCATCACTTTTAATTTCATGTCAGCAAAAAGCCTGAGCAGGCCTCTATGATTCAGGAAATTTATTTTTCCATCAAAACTTATTCTGATAAGAACTGGGGACCCTGGGGGCTTATTTCCCATTTATTTCACAGCTGGAACCTAATTTGAGCAGATGCACTGAGAATGACAAAACCAAACAGCCTGAAAAATTGAGTTGTGGTCCTGGAGGCTAAAGTTGAAGAATTTAGAGTTTTTCCAAATAGTCCTGGAAGACAAAATCTGCTTGGTGTTGACAGCTAATTTTGGAATGATGGTTTCTCCTTGGTTAGATCTTATTTATAATAAGGCTGAAAATGAAAGCCTTTATGTTTTCAGTGCAAGACAGCATAGGTAAGGGATAATTGTATCTACATGTCTTACTGCTCTTCTAACCAGGGCAATAGCCAAGAATAAGGCTCCCTAATTCAATATTGAAGCCATGTGACATTATTGTACTTTTCATATTTTTTCTCTTTCTCACACATCCCATTCTCTCTTCACTCTCTCCCCATTCATTTCCTCCTTTCATTTTCTTCCAGCCTCCCACATCTACTCTTCACTTTATTCCAAACTTTCTCTTTTTCCAGCCCCCTGACATCCCCCTTTCTCTCGTCCCTCTTTTGTCATCATTATCAATGGCACTTACTGAGTGTTTATTGTGTGCAGAATACTGAACTAAGGGCTTGGGAGAGTACCATATAATGGAGTTGGTAGATACAGTTCCTGCTACTTCTTTTTTATTTTAGTCTTTCCCTCTCTCCCAAATCCTGTTTCTCTCTCAGCACCACCCCCCAGTCCCTTCTATCTCCCAACTCTCCCCTCTCCCCCTTCTAATTTTTTGTCTTTCTCCAAAAATCTTCCTCATCCTCTCTTAACCTTCCTTTTTTATGGTATTGGTTAAGCATTTATTATGCACCAGGCACTCTTCTAAGTACTGGGATAGAAACAAAGTAATCAGGTTGGGCACAGCCCCTGTCCCACATGGGGTTCACAGTCTTAATCCTCATTTTGCCGATGTGGGAACTGAGACACAGAGAATATAAGTGATTTGTCCAAGATCACCCAGCCGAAACGTAGCAGAGCCAGGATGAGAACCCAGGTCTTTCTGACTCCCAGGTCTATGTCCTATCTACTAGACCATGCTGCCTCCTTTTGCTCTTCCATCCCCCTCTTTCACCTCAGAAACCTCCTGAGCGCAGTTCTGCCTATAAATGGGATAAAATAGCAAACCAAGTTCTTGCTTATTGTAGCCCTTCCCCTCACCTCCCAGGAGATTCAAGGCCAGTAGATTTAGTGTCCTGGACCAATTCCATCATGGCATTACATGCTTCTTTCTTCTGTTCCCTTGAAGTCTCAATTGGATGCAGGATTCCTTTTCCCTTCCTGTTCTAAGCTGCTATGTGCGCTGCTGCTCCCCAGCTGTGGAACAGCTGCCACAACCCACCCCAGAGGTGGCGTCATTCAAGAGGTGGTGGAGATAATTCCCGTTCAGCACACATAGTATCTGAAGTTCTTTGGGGTTCTTTGTTTTATAAGCTGCTCTATAAATGTCACATATTATTAATTGTTCTAATTAGGGATGGGAAAACCAAACATTTTTTGAGGTTTGAAGAATTTAGGATTGATTCTTCTTCTAAATTATTTTTGCTTTTCCAGCTGCTTCTTCAGTGGTGAATTCCAGACTGGCAAGCAAGAGAATTACAGTAATTGTTCCCACAAGATCTAACCAAACCCAGATCTGGAAGCACTAATAATCTCCAAAGAGAAACACGATGATTATTATAGTTTAGTTGGGTGTTGTTTATGTAGCTCATGATGGCACTAAGAGCAAAAATTGTCCTTGCCCCTAAAGGGCCTGAATTTTAATGAAATAACCAGATGCACACTGCCCTGAGCTCCTGAGGCTCAAAACACTGTGCTGCCGAAGTGTCTGCAGGAATCTCACATTTGCTGTCAGAAGCGAAGGAAGGTAGCTGCAGGATAGTCTGGAGAGCACTTGGGTTCTGAGACTTCTTAGCCTCTCTCTTCCCCAGGACCAACGCCCAAGCTCAGCCACTCAGCAATCATAATTGGTGTGTTTGTTAAGTGCTTACTATGTGCCAAGCCCTGGAGTGAATACAGTACCTGGAGACATAGTCCTTCCTCCACATGTGGCTCACTGTCTAAGGAAGAGGAAGAAAAGATATTTTATCCCTATTTGGTAGATGAGGAAACTGAAGTCCAGAGAAGTTAAATGTCTGACCCAAAGTCACACAACAGGTAAGTGGCAGAGCTGGGATTGGAATCCAGGTCTCCCGATTCCCAATCCTGTGCTCTTTCCACTAGGCCACATTGCTTCAACTGTAGAAAGGATTGTCATTGCATGACCAAAAGCTCTTCCAAACAGCCATGTGTTCTCGATGGCAGTGGTGAACAGAAAGAAAATGGTTTGATTATAAGCTCCCTGAGGGTGAAAGACCATGTCTTTTGCCTTAATTAGATACTAGTAAGAGGTCAGATGCTCAAAATAATACCATTGATTGATGGAGATGGTATCGGGCTGGTATCGGGGCTGACTGGATTCCAACTTTAGAAAAGAGCTTTACCACCAGGGGATTATTTTAATCTGCAAAGTTACTTCCCCAGAGCCAGAGAGAGAAAAGTAAGTGTTGTAGGAATAAGTAATAAAAGGCTTTTGCTTATCCCCCAGCTGAACCTAAGTGGCCCAGAACAACAACAAAGTGATTTTTAAGGATAAAATGGCTGAAAACAGAAGAAAAGATCCATAATTAAGCCTAAACAAGCTGGGTACTTAGTGAGAACTGCAGTTCACACAGGCATTTTCCTTTAATTGATCTAGAATGGGAAGGTTGCAGGTGGATTTGGCCAGGGTCCAAATCTCCAAGATTAATAACAGGGCCCAATGCCTCGGAGAAGAGTTACTGTCTTGGGGAAGGAATGATGATTTGCTTCATCCTAATTGATGATGGCTTTTTTTTTTTGCAAATTCTTCTGACAAATACAGACCTCTGTAGTGGCTTTTGGACATGAGTGACAGTTTGCTTAGAGCTCAGTTTGAGGAGGTTTAATAAAATAGATTGGTTAGGTCTGGAATTTACCTAAATTAGAAAGCAAAGGGAATCGATTCCTCAAGAAGACTTCATTCCATGTGAAACCATGGAGCAGATTAGAGCACATATTCCTTTCCCTTCTTACTGAATGATTTCTTATGCCCTCAATGTCTGTATCCTGTAAGCTCCTCATGGAGAGGAATCAAGTCTTCCAACTTTGTTGAACCTATAATTTATTTGTGTTTATCTGCCGTGCTAGATTATAAAATCCTTGAGGGCAGGAATTGTGCCTACAAACTCTACTGTACTCTTCTAAGAGCTTAACACCGTGCTCTACACAGAATAATCACTCAATAATAATATTGATGGATTGATTGACTGAGGTCACCAATGCTCCTGAATTAATACCTTCCCTTTCTCAGAAAGAAGGTTCAAAGTAAAGGGAACAAGGAAAGAAAACTTTGGGGCCAGGGCCATCGGGTCCTCAGTTCCATCCTTCAAGACCCTAGGGTTACTTCTTCTTCCAGAAATGAGCTTCTTCCTTTCCTGCAGTATCACCAAATATAGATAAATGATAGAAAAGTTCCATCAATTTTTCTACTTTTTTAAAGTCAATGCCATCCATTCCTTGAACACAGAATTTTAGCTGGAACTCTGCCTTTGGGAGATTTAGGTCAGGGCATCATTGGTTCTTATTTAATCAATCAATCAATTATATTTATTGACTGTTTACTGTATGCAGAGCACTGTACTAAGTGCTTGGGAGAGTACAAAATAACAGAGTTGGCAGACATATTCCCTGCCCACGAGTTCTTGGAAATATGTAATATATATTCCCAGGTAAATGTTGCTTTTGGCTAACTTCCAGATGGTGGGAAGACACTGTCAATAGGAGGTACAGTGATGAAATGAACAGGGTGTCCCATCCTTAAGTTGCGGGCCCAAGGAGAGGTGGACTAAAGCTGCTTTCCACAGCACCATTGATGCTTCAGGAATTGCGAAATGAAACACTGAATTTAGATTTTCTGGCTCATCTGCATCCGGAGAAAGCGTATCCAGAAAATGCAGATGTGCTGTCTACGAAGATGGCGGTTTATTTTAAAACATGTCACTTCAGAGAAGGATTAAAAACTGGCCTTTCTCTTCACAGTCTGAATCATTCTGCCTAAGACACCCTGAGCTCTTATGGCCTACAAGTGATGCATATATCTGTAAAAGAATAACAAGGTGGGCCAACAAAATTATCCAAGAATCCAGCACCCCTGCCTTGTGATCCATTCATGGTAGGGATTTCAGGCCCCTGAGATCTCCACTGACTCTGGCTGTGTAATTTGTGTTATTCTATTTCTCCCTTTCTCCCCACCAGCCAAACTCCCTTTTCACTGAAGCAACTTCTCCTGCCCTCCTAGGAGGCAGGGGACTGGGAAAACTAGGACTAGAGAAGAATAGGGTGCATAGAGTAGTGCTGAGGGAGTAGGGTGGATTTATCCCCAAGGCTTATTCCATGAAGAGCTCCCCCAAATGTAGAAACAGCATGGCCTAGTGGTGAGAGATCATGGGCCTGGGAATCAGTGGGCCTGGTTTCATCATCATCATCAATCGTATTTATTGAGCGCTTACTATGTGCACAGCACTGTACTAAGCGCTTGGGAAATACAAATTGGCAACACATAGAGACAGTCCCTACCCAACAGTGGGCTCACCGTATAAAAGGGATATGTACAAGTAAAATAAATAAATAAATAAATAAATAAATAGAGTAACAAATATGTACAAACATATATACATATATACAGGTATACATATATACAGGTAGACATGGATGTGGGGAGGGAGGGCATTCCAGGCCAGGGGGAGGATGTTGGCCGGGGGTCGATGGCTGGACAGGCAAGAATGAGGCACAGTGAGGACGTTAGCGGCAGAGTAGCGGAGGGTGCGGGCTGGGCTGTAGAAGGAAAGAAGGGAGGTGAGGTAGGAGGGGGCGAGGTGATGGAGAGCCTTGAAGCCGAGAGTGAGGGGTTTTTGCCTGATTAGTAAAACCTCACATATATTCTGGTCCTCTTCCTCTCCAGGGTGAAACCTGGCATCTCTCCACTCTGTGTGAAATGAGGACAGTTGCATTCTACCTTAATCAGATCAAATTAGGGCTTCTTGCTCTGCCACTTGCCAGCTGCATTACCTTGGGCAAGGCACCTAACCTCTCTGCCTCAATTTCTTCATCTGAAGAATCTCTAGACCATGCTCTTGGCTGTGCATCTGAGGTGGGAACCAGGACCAAAGCTGAAGTGCTCCATGAAGTCATCATGATCATGATCATGATATCTGTTAAGCACTTACTATGTGCCAAGCATTGTTATAAGTGATGGGGTATATACAAGGTAATCAGACTGTCCCACATGGAGTTTACAGACTTAATCCCCACATTACAGATGAAGTATATGTTGCCAACTTGTACTTCCCAAGCGCTTAGTACAGTGCTCTGCACACAGTAAGTGCTCAATAAATAAATACGATTGATGAAGTAACTGAGGCACAGAGAAGTTAAGTGACTTGCCCAAAGTCACACAACTGATAAGTGGCAGAGCCAGGATTAAGACCCACAACCTCTGACTCCCAAGCCACGCTTCCATTAAGCCACACTGCTTCTCGCACACTGCCGTGGTGACAGAGGGGTGAGTAGCACCAAATTGACCAATCCTGGACTGCCGGATTCTCTGCCACCAAGACAATAATAATAATAATAATAATAATAATAATACTTGTGGTATTTATGAAGTGCTTACTATGTGCCAAGCACTGGGGTAGATATAAGATAATTGGGTTGGGAACAGTCCCTGTCCCACATGGGGCTCACAGTCTTAATCCCCATTTTACAGATGAGATAATTGAGGCCCAGAGAAGTTAAGTGACTTGCACAAGGTCACACAGCAGACATATGGCAGAGCCAGGCTTAGAACCCATGTCCTCTGACTCCCAGATCCATTCTCTAGGCTCCGTCTCAGGCTGGAGCTGACTGTGGAGGGGGATAAAGGGAGATGGTCATTCACTCATTCAATCATATTTATTTATTGAGCACTTACTGTGTGCAAAGCACTGTACTAAGCACTTGGGAGAGTACAATGTAGCAATAAACAGACTCATTGCCTTCCATGTACTACCCCACCACAAACACACCTGTCACTGTGTGGTCTAGAGGAAAGAGCACGTTGCTGAGAGTCAGAAGACCTTGGTTTTATTTCCAGTTCTGCTACTGGCCTACTGTATGACCTGGGTACTTCCTTAGAATCAATCATGTGTATTGAGCACTTATTGTGTGCAAAGCACTTGGGAGAGTACAATATAACAGAGTTATGCAACTCTATATCAGAATTATACCAACTCTACAGAGTTCATTCATTCATTCAATCGTATTTATTGAGTGCTTACTGTGTGCAGAGCACTGTACTAAGCACTTGGGAAGTACAAGTTGGCAACATATAGAGACGGTCCCCACCCAACAACAGGCTCGCAGTCTAGAAGGGGGAGACAGACAACAAAACAAAACATGTATACAGGTGTCAAACACATTATAATGAATAGAATTAAAGCTATATGCACATCATTAACAAAATAAATAGAATAGTAAATATGTACAAGTAAAATAAATAGAGTAATAAATCTGTACAAATACATATACAAATGCTGTGGGGAGGGGGAGTAGGATACATTCCCTGCCTACAGCAAGCTTACAGCCTCAATTTCCTCATCTATAGAATGGGGATAAACAATATCATCTTCTTGCTAACTCATCGGGTTGTTGTGAGGATAAAATAAGATAATCATTGTGAAAATACTCTGAAAAAATTAAAGTCCCATGCAAAAAAGCAAGGTATAACTTTCATACTGCACAGAAAGCTTCAGTAAGCTCTGGTGAAGAACCTTAAGACACAGGGATGGTTTTAATAAAACTGTTATATGCCTTAATGTTGATCTTTCCATTTTACTGGGAAGGAGCAAGAATAGCAGATGGATCTGAAAACAAATGGAAACTCCCTTTCCTTCTTCCCAAAGAAGAGGCATTATCTCTCTCTGACTGGAGAAATCATACCTGTTTAACTGAAGCTCCCCACAAAAGACCCTTAAGTACAAAATTATTGTTTTCCCCCCATTATGACCCTAAGGAGCCTGGGAAAAAAGTCCTGCTGGAGAAACACCATTAAACTCTGTATTACCTGGGCTGCAACTATCTAACCAGTGACCAAGCAGGAAAGCAAATTAACAACCCCTGAGAAATTGGAAGGAAGCTAAACTGCAGGAGAGTGTTGTAGGAATCTATATGTGGTTGCAAAATATGAAAGTGTTTAAGTGCTACCCGGAGTGCTCTGCAATCACTTTTATTGGTTGCTCATCCCAGTAAAACTGTGTGGTAGGTTAATATAATTTTTAGTTGGGAAAATAGAAACAAGGCAGGGGGATCAGAGAGGTTAAATAACTTGGCCAGGGTCACACAGTGATGGAATTTTCACAGTTGCTTAGTCTTCTGAGCCACTGATGCCTCTCAGAAGGAGCTAATTGAGCACAGCTGGGGTGAGGGTTGAGGGGGAGGTGCTCTCAAATGCCCCAAGGTGGGTCCAGTTAGTCAGCACAGCTGAACTGGGCCCTTGGGACATTCATGGGAGTTTCTGGAATAGCCAGGAAATGTCTCTTGCTCTTTCTCAAACTCTTTTCTACCAAGGCCCCTGGAGACCAAATTTCCCACCATCTCACCACAGAGGCTCCCATTTTCAGCCTGTTTTCGGTCAGAATTCCATCCAGCAAGGGATGCAGTCTGGCTAAGGCATTTCCATCATGAGTGATAAGTCAGGGAAGACCCGCTCAAGGACTTGCAGCAGTAATTCTCTGGGAGCCGCCACAGACTATCACTACTGCCTAGACTGTTCCCTGCTAAAAGGCTTTCTGACTGAGCCCTCATTTTCTGCCCTCCCTTCTGTGTGGATGATGCACTTGGCTATGCAATCCTTAAACACTTATTTACATATCCTTATCCTCTACTATTTTCCCTAACCAATTTATTTTAATGATTGTCTCCCCTTTAGACTGCAGGGAAGCAGCATGGTCTAATGGAAAGAGCAAGGGCCTGGGAATCAAAGGACCTGGGTTCTAATCCCAGTTTTGCCACTTACCTGCTGTGTGACCATGGACAAGTCACCAAACTTCTCTGTGCCTCAGCTCCCTCATCTGCAAAATGGGGATTCAATGCCTGTTCTTCCTACTTACCTTGTGAGCCTCATGTGGGATCTGATTATCCTGTATGTATCACAGCACTTAGTAGTGTTTGGCATATAGTAAGTGCTTAACAAATACCACAATTATTTGTATTTGTATTATTGTGAAGGCTGAATGATACTTATTGAGCACTTTGTGTTTGCAAAACACTGTACTAAATGCTTGGGAGAGAATGACACAAAGTTGGTAGACACGATCCCTGATGACGAGGAGCTTACAGTCTTATTAGAAACCTGGGTTCTAATTCTGGCTCTTGTCACTTATCTGTTGTGGGACCTTGGGCAAGTTACTTAACTTCTCTGTGCCTCAGCTACCTCATCTGTAAAATGGTGATTAAGACTGTAAGCCCCATATGGGTCATGGATTGTGCTCAACCTGATTAGCTTGTATCTACCCCAACACTTAGTACAGTACATAGTAAGTGCTTAACAAATGCCATTCAAAAAAAAAATCTTATCAGTTAGTAGGGAGATAATTCCTGCCTTTCAATCTACCACCAGCAAGGACAAAAATGAGGTAATTCAGATGAGAGCATTTGGGAATAAAAGTGCTTTGCAGAAACAGGGAATTATTATCCCAGCTCCCTTAAATCTTGCCTGAGTTTAGGAAATACAAATCTTCCAAAAATAGCAATAATAAGAGCCCTGAGGAATTGTATGACAATTTCAGTTGTGGATTGAGAACCCTGGACATTTTGCAGGGCAAATAAGAAATCAATAGCAGAGCACTGTACAATCTAGAAATGTCTTCCCAAACTAGCCTTTCATCCTTTTTTCAGGTGTCATATTAAAACAGCTGTCCTGTACTTCAGTCAGAAAGTTCAGGAAAGGGTCACAATAAAGAAATGAAGCCATCAATGCTCATTTCAAAGACAGAAAATGATAACACCGACAAATACGCTACCACTCACTGATTGGGTTCCCTCATATATTGTTATCATGAAGAAAATTTATTCCTCATGCTCATAGAACAGATCGGCTGGGCAAAATGCTTAATGATATATTTTTCTTAAATTCAGTTGAATTTCTGTGGCCGATGAGAAGAAAGCAGAACATGAAGTGCTGAGAAGCTCATGACAGTACAAAATACTGACATCTTGAATAAGTCCTCCCTCCTTTCCCTCCCTTTGCTCTCCATCCTTATATTTTTTGTCTTTACCTCTTTATCTTTATTTTAACCTCTGCCTCCCCCTCTAGACTGTAAGCTCCTTATGTTCTGCAGCATTAGAGCAGAGCATTTACGGAAGCAGCATGGCCAAGTGGAAAAAGCATGGGCCTGGGAGGCAGAGGACCTGGGTTCTATTCCCACCTCTGCCATTTGCATGCAGTGTGACCTTAGACAAGTCACTTCACTTCTCTGTACCTGTTTCCTTATCTATAAAATAGAGGTTCAATACTTGTTCTCTCATCTACATAGACTATAAGCCTCTTGTGGGACAGGGACTGTGTCCAGCCTAATTACCTTGTATCTACCCCAACACTTAGTACAGTGCTTGACACACAGTGAGTGCTTAACATTCATTCAATCATATTTACTGAAGGCTTACTGTGGGCAAAGCAAAAAACACTATTGTAATTTAGTAATAATGATATGCCTACTGACTCTGTTGTATTGTACTCTACCAAGCACTTAGTTCAGTGCTCTGCACAAAATAAGCACTCAATAAATACCACTGATATATTAAGTAACCCCTCTAAAGAGTGACGAGAAGCTCACTCTTACTCCTGCCTCTCCCTCCTTCCTTTTCTCCTAGTTGGAATCAAATGGGGGAGCAGTCAATCTGCTTAATATAAACTAGATTAAAATATATTGCATAGGTAGCAACACGAAGCATGCTGGTAAAAATGTTGATAAAATAATAAAACAATAAAATTAGTGTTTGTTAAGCATTTATTTATGTAGCTACCTCTAGACTAAGTGCATTGTGGGCAGAGAACGTGTTTGTTATATTGTACTCTCCCAAGTGCTTCATACTGCAGTGCTCTGAAAAAAGCACTTAAATAAATGAATAAAATATTAATGTCTGTCTCCCCATCTAGGTTGTATAGGCTCACTGAGTGCAGGGAATGGGTTTACTAACTCTGTTATAGTGTACTCTCCAAAACACTTAGTAGAGTGCTCTGCACAAGTAACTGTTCAATAAATACAATTGATTGATTGATCAATTGACTTACTATGTGCCAAGCACTGTACTAGGTTCTGGACTGGATACAAGATAATCAGGTCACACACTGTCCCTTCCCAACATGGGGCTCACAGTCTAAGGAGAAAAGGCATTGATTGAATCTCACTTTAAAATTATTAATAATGAACTCATACATTCATTATTAATTATCTTTTTAAGTTAAATTATCCCCATCCATAAAATGGGGGTTCAATACATATTCTCTCTCCTATTTATATTGTGAGCCCTGTGTGGGACAGGGACTGTATCTAACCTGATTATCTTGTATTGATTCCAGAGCTTAGAACAGTGTTTGATATACAGTAGGCACTTAAATTCCATCCATACAAAAAAAAAAAAAGAATGAACATCATAAATTAGGGAATATTACAAATGTTTGTGCTAGGGTGGACTCAAAGGAAATATGGAATGAGATTAAAAAGTACTTTGAGGGATAGTGTTTTGAATAGGTTTGTTTTTGCTTCTGTCCAAAGAGCAAAAGAAGTTCTCTCTACCTTGAAGGAGTTAACAGATGTTAACAGGAGCAGGAATGAAAAAGCTCAAAAGAAGTTAAGGATATTAGCACATACTCAAAGAACCAATATATCACAATACAGTCTTCCCCACAGGCCCATTTAGATTGAATGGTAAATAATACTGTTATCATAGGTTTCAGGTCAAATGTTCACAGGACTTCAACAAAGCCTCCAAGTTTTACATCTTCTCAGATAGGTGGAAAATCATTATAATTAATTAAAAGACCACTGACCCCCACAACTCTAAAAATAATATTAGTGCTTGTGGATACAATTAACTAATTATGAGCACAATCATCATTTTCCATAGTTAATTGCACATAAAATACTGGGATATTACTCAGCAAGACCACTCTGAAAAAAAAATGGCCATTGCATGAACTTTGCTTGCAAATCAAATCCTGTCTAGGGATCATTTATCTATAAAATCCTCCAGATTTTTTCAGCTGAACCGATCCACATCACCACTGACATGCCTAGTTTTCACCTGTGTTATTAAAACAGAAATATTCCATTCTCAACCCTAATCAGTTTTCAAAGCAAGGAAATAGAAAGTGTGCTTGAAGCTGAAATACTTGTAAAATTATTCAACTCAAAATTATTCAGGGCATATTTCTGACCTAAAGCAGAACACATCAAAAACCTTATGTCATAGTCCTTTGCATTGAATGCCATAGAAATTTTGCTTAGGAATGGTTTAATCTCTTGAGGCTTCTAGATTTTTCAATGAGCTCAAAGATCTCAGTTCATTGTTTGGATAATAATAACAATAATGTTGGTATTTGTTAAGCGCTTACTATGCGCCAAGCACTGTTCTAAGTGCTGGGGTAGCTACAAGGTAATCAGATTGTCCCACATGGGGCTCAAAGTCTTAACCCCCATTTTACAGATGAGGTAACTGAGGCCCAGGGAAGTTAAGTTGAGAAGCAGCATGGCTTAGTGGAAAGAGCACGGGTTTGGAGTCAGAGGTCATGGGTTCAAATTCTGACTACCACTTGTCAGCTGTGTGACTTTGGGCAAGGCACTTCACTCCTCTGGGCCTCAGTTCCTTCATCTGTAAAGTGGGGATTAAGACTATGAGCCCCACGTGGGACAAACTGTTAACCTTGTATCTACCCCGGCGCTTAGAACAGTGCTCGGCACATAGTAAGCACTTAACAAATACCGTTATTATTATTAACTGGCTTGCCCAAAGCAGACAAGTGGCAGAGCTGGGATTAGAACCCATGTATTCTGATTTCCAAGCGCATGCTCTTTCCATTGAGCCAGAAGTTTGGATAATTGTCCTAACAGAGCCTTTTGTGGATCTTCAATCTGTAATGACTAACAATGCAGAAATGGATTTGTACGAAACTCTAAAATGTCTGATAACCCTGGCAGGGAAGTGGGAGACAACAAGTGGGAAACTTTGCTTTGTGTTGCTTTTAGGCCTATAACAAGTATAAAAAATTCACTGATTGATTATAACCAAATGGTATCTGTGACTTTCATATGCATGAATCATAAATATTTTATCTAAAGAGATTCCTGCCACATTATTAATTCATTTTCTGTTTATGCCTGTTACACTAACTCCCATTTAATAGAAAACATTTCTTACTTGGTTGAGAACATACGAGGTCTGGCTAGCTCCCATGAAACAAATGCAGCTTCAACTAAATTCCTTCCAAATTGTGCGTAAGAATTGTTATTTCATCCCAGGAGATAGTACGATTGGACAAAGAGCAGATCTTGAACCTGTCTCCTAAAGTACGTCTATGCAGAGGTTCAAGTTAAATCATTTTAATGGTAACATAAGCTGTGGCTGTCTGGAACCTGGTTTAAAAATAGCAAGACGTGGAACTCTCATTTCTTAACTCTCAAACACTATTCATCATGTATCTGCTTTTGCTCTTTTGTTCTCCCATCTCCAAATCTATCTTTCATCTCTACATTAACATTGTTCCACAGGACCTAGGCCATTCCAGAAATCAGGAAAGCAAGTTTTGGGGAAGTACTATAGCCTACTGGAAAAAACACAAGATGGGGATTCAGAGGATGTGGTTCTAATCTCAGTTCTATCATTTGCTGGCAATGTGACCTGGGGTAAGTCACTTAACTTTTCTGTACCTCAGTTTCCTCATCTGTAAAATGGGGATTGGGTTCCTCTGTCTGGGAATATGTCCAACCTGTTTATCTTGTACCTATCCCAGTGCTTAGAACAATGCTTGACACAAAAGCACTTAACATTATTAGTATGTGAGGCTTTGGTATCCACCTTCTCTGGGTAAGATTAAAGACCTAATGAGATGACTTTTCCATGGCTTCCTAGAACTTTCATGACTCCATTCTTCTGGAATACTCAAGCCATGTTGGGTAGTTCTATCAAAACAACTCACTGAACCCTGAACCTAATGACTGGAAATGGATTTAATTGATCAATCATATTTATTGAGAGCTTACTGTGGGCAGAGCACTATACTAAGCACTTGGGAGAGTACATTATGAGTTGGTACCTACAGTGATCTTACAATCCAGAGGGAGAGACAGATATTAATATAAATAACTTACAGATATGTAAAGAAGTGCTGTGGGAATGATGAGGGATGAATAAAGGGAGCAGATCAGGATGACACAGAAGTAACTGGGAAAAGAGGAAATAAGGACAGTCAGGGAAGGCCTCATGGAGACCATGTGCCTTCAATAAGGCTTTAAATGTGTGGAGAGTAATTGCCTGCTGGATATGAAGAGAGAGGGAATTCCAGGTCAGAGAAAGGACGTAGGCATGAAGTCAGTGGTGCGATACATGTGATCGAGGTACAGAGAGTAGGTTGGTACCAGAGAAGTGAATTGTGGAGGCTAGGGGGCTAGTAGGATAGCAGTGAGATGAGGTAGGAGGGTGCAAGGTGATTGAGTGATTTAAAACCATATGTTAAGGAGTTTCTGTTGGATGTGGAGGTGCATGAGTAACCACTGGAGGTTCTTGAGGTGTTGGAAAACATGGACTAAATGTTTCTGTAGACAAATGATCTGAACAGCAGAGTGACGTATGGACTTTAGTGGGAAGAGACGCAAAGCAGGGAGGTCAGCAATGAGTATGATACAATAATCAAGGCAGGATAAGTGCTTGGATTAAGGTGTTAGTTTGGATGGAGAGTAAAGGGTGGATTATAGTGATGTTGTGAAGGTTAATCCGACAGGATTTGGTGACAGATTGAATTTGTGGGTTGAATGAGAGGCATGAGTCAAGGATAACACCAATGTTACAGGCTTGTGAGACTGGATGGATGGTGGTGCTGCCCACAGTGAAGGGAAAATCATGAAGACGGGGTTTGGGTGGGAAAAAGAGGAGTTCTGTTTTGGATATGTTAAATTTGAGATGTCAGTGTGACATCCAAGTAGAGATGTCTTGAAGGCAGGAGGAAATGTGAGACTACAGAGAGGGAAAAATCAGGGCTGGAGATATAGATTTGGGAATCATTTGCCTAGAGGTGGTAGTTGAAGCCATGGGAGTGAATAAGTTACCCAAGGGAGTGGGTGTACATAGATAATAGAAGGGGACCCAGAATTGAACTATGAGGAAAACCCACAGGTAGAGGGTGGAAAACAAAGGAGGAGCCCATGAAAGAGACTGAGACTGTGTGGCCAGAGAGATAAGAAGTAAACCAAGAGAGGACAGTGTCAGTGAAACTGAGGTTGGATGTTTCCCAGAGAAGGAGGTAGCTGACAGTTTCAAACGCAGTTGAGAGGAGGAGGAGGATTAGGATGGAGAGTAGAGGCCATTGGAGTTGGCAAGAAAGAGATAATTTGTGACCTCTGAGAGGGCAGTCTCTGTGAGTGAAGGGGATGGGGTCCTGATTGGAGGGGGTCAAGAAGAGACACCCCTTCTTCATCAACCCACATTAATCTATTTCCCATTCTATCCACCTACCCCAGTTGAGACATAGAGATGCCTCCTTTATTTATAGAAGTTACTATGGGGGTGAATGTTTAACCTCTCTTGAAAATTACTTTGAATCTTACAATCCTGACAGAGAGAGGTTTTCCATACACAAACCTGAATTTTCAATGTAATAATAGTGGTGGTAGTAGTAATAGTAGTAGTAGTAGTAGTACTTAGCTGTGTGACTTTGGGCAAGTCACTTGACTTCTCTGGGCCTCAGTTCCCTCATTTGTAAAATGGGGATTAAAACTGTGAGCTCCCCATGGGACAAAATGACCACCTTGTATCTATCCCAGTGCTTAGAACAGTACTTGGCACACAGTAAGTGCTTAACAAGTGCCATCATTATTATTATTACTATTAGTAGTAGTAAAAGTATTTATTGATTACCCACTGGGTACAATGCAGAGTACTAATCACTTGGAAAGGTACAAAAGACACACGAGATAAATTCCCTATCTACAGAGAGCTGATATTCCAGTGGGAAAGACAGAGATACAACTATTTTCAAATAGGGTAATCAGAATAAATAAATTGACTCCACAATACAATATGTATACAAATAATTGCTGAGGGAAGGTATAAATATGAAACAATAGATGGATAATAGGTTCATGTGGCTTGGGGTGTTGAGAGATATTAATAACTACAACGATTGTGTTAAGTGCTTACTCTGTGCCAGGCAGTATTAAGCGCTCGGATGGATACAAGCAAATCAGGTTGGACACAGTCCCTATCCCAAGAGGGGCTCTCAGTCTCAACCCCCATTTTGCAGATGAGGTAACCGAGGCACAAGAAGTGAAATGACTTGCCCAAGGTCACAGAGCAGACAAATGGCAGAGCAGGATTAGAACCCATGACCTTCTGATTCCCAGGCCCGTGTTCTATCCACCATGCCATGCTGCTTCTCATGGGAAGCTAATCAGGAAAGGATTGTTGGAGGAGGTATCATTTTATAAGCATAATAATAATTACGATAATAATGACAATTATTATTATTATTATTATTGTAGTATTTGTAAACATTTACTATATTCCAAGCCCTAAATTAAGCACTTGAATAGATATTATGCAGCCAGATCCAATACATTCCTTGTCCCAAACAGGCCTCACAGTCTAAATGGGAGGAAGAACCAGCATTGACTCTCCATTTAATAGATGAGGAAACTGAGGCACAGAGACGTTAAGTGACTTGCCCAAGAACACAGCCAGCAAATGTCAGATTTGGGATTAAAACTCAGGTCCTCTGACTCCCAGCCCTACACTCTATGCTTTACAGATGGGGAGAACTGTGGTCTGAAGGAGAAGGGAAGGGAGGGAGTTCCAGACCAGTAGGAACAGCGGGAGCGGCGGGAGGGTCGAGAGTAAGGAACACCTAGAAGAGTAGCTTGGGAGGAATGGAAAGAGGTCCCGGGCTGCAGGTAAAGAGGACTGATGGGAAAGGGGCAGAGAGTGGTTGAGAACCCCAAAGCCAATCATAAGGAGTTTTTAATTTATGAGGGGGGTGGGGGGAATGAGAAGTCATTGAAGGGTTTTGAAGACGGGGGAGATGAGCAGAGTTTCTGTACAGAGGTCTATAGTATAGATTGGAGGGGAGAAGGGCTGGAGAAAGGGAGTTTAGTGAAGAAGCTGAGGTAATAGTCTAGCCCCAGTATGATAAGGGTCTGAATCGAGGAGAATGTGCAGATATGGGAAAAGTAGTTTCATTCTATCTTCCAAGAAAGAACTGATCATATACTGCTCTTTGGTAGCCTTTTTACAATCAACTCACTAAAAAAATGCTACAAAATGAGCATTGTTGTAATAACCTTCTATATATAAGCTGGTTTGAGGATGCCTTTAATATATATATAAAATAAGACAAGGCAGTTTTCAGCCACCACATTTTCAGATTAACAAACACAATTCCTGAATTCTCTGAGGTTTTTGAAAACACCAATTTTGAAACTGCTCTTCATTTTGGAAGTTGATTCTACTCCCAGTAACAGCCTATCCATAGGGGAGAGTGTGCTTGATTTTTTTAAAATGGCATTTAAGCGCTAATTACATTCTAGGCTTTGTATTAAGTGCTGGGGTAGATAAGAGATACTCAGGTTGGACACAGTTCCATGTCCCACATGGGACGCACAGTCTTAATCCCCATTTTACAGATGCAGCAACTGAGGCCTAGAGAAGTTAGGTGACTTGCCCGAGGTCATTCAGCAGACGTGTGATGGAGCTGAGATTAGAAGCTAGCTCCTCTGACACCCAGGCCTGTGCTCTTTCCATTTCTTTAACAATAGGCCATGCTGCTTCTCTACCAGAGTAGAAACTAACATTCCCTTTGGCACTGCATGGTGATCTCACCTCTGTAATATCTCCCAAGAGTCCCCTGCTTGTTTGCACTGCTCTGACACTGCGCTTTAATTGGTTTATTCTACACTCCCCACTTGCACATACCACCTCTCAGAGCAGTACTGCAATCATCCAGTCTACAGACATGTTCTGCTCAGCTGTGAGCATTGCTTCAATGCTGGTGAGCCGACAACATTCTAGGGTTCTACTAAGGGAAAAGGATCTTTATGGACAAGGATCCTGCTATTTGGTGAACTCCTCCAAGATAATGCAAAAAAATATGTCACAGTACCTTGCAGCTCAAACACTGTCAGAGTCCTTGAAGCCTCTGGTGCTTCTGGGGTAGTGAGGAGAGGACAGGACTGAGAAAGAGGTTGGACTGAACCTTCTGGTGACTGCCTCCCCAGCCCCTTCTCCCTAGGGCAGGCAGCTCTGAGCCTTGTTTCCACGGCTCTGAGGAGCTGGGATGAAGCAAGGGTGGCAGCAGCTGGGAACTATGGAGGATAATTGCCACTGGGGGAGGGGAGGAAGATGGGTCTGGGTGATTCTCCAAGCCCCCTCAGAGGTCTGGAGGAGATGAGTGTGGTGAGTGTGGGAATAGGAAAGGATCCTGATTTTGCTTTTTTCAGAAGCATTCTCTCTCTCTCTCTCTCTCTCTCTCTCTGTGTTTCTATCAATCAATGGTATTTATTGAGCACTTACTGTCTGCAGAGCACTGTATTAAGCTCTTGGGAGAGATCAATGTAAGGAGTTGGTAGACACAGTCCCTGCCCACAATGAGTTTACAGTCTAGAAGGGGAGACAGACATTAATACAATAAATAAATTACTGATTATGTATGTCACAGTACTTATTAAGTGCTTACTATGTGCTGAGCACTGTTCTAAGTGCTGGGGTAGAGACAAGTCAATCAAGTTGGACACAGTCCTTGCCCCACATGGGGCTCACACTCTTAATCCCCATTATACAGGTGAAGTAACGAGGCCCAGAGAAGTTAAGTGACTTGCCTAAGATTACACAGCAGGTACGTGGCAGAGCAGGATTAGAACCCAGGTCCTTCTGAGTTGGAGGCCTGTGCTCTATCCACTAAGCCACGCTGGTTCTCATAAGTGCCATGGGATTGAGGGAGGAGTGAATAAAGGGAGCAAATGATCCCACTGTTACCTGAAAATCAACTGGATTTTAAAAAAGTGCTGGGTTCTATTAACTTATTTTACGTGGATTTTAATAAAGGTTTAGAAAATGTAAACTGGTAGTACTGACTGAAAATGCTGCTATTGCCCTCCCCCCTCCACAAATCTGCCTGAACCTCAGGGACACTGCAGGAAGGACTTCTTCCATGAGGTCAGCCTGGGAGGAAAGGTCCTGGCCGGCAACATTAGGGCCTTCCTACTGGTGGCTCACCCATCCCTGGCTAGCTCCTCACATTAGAGCAGAATGCGGGTGTTGTTTCTGGAGGAGACAGGCTAGGGGTGGTTGCCCAGTGCTGTGGGTGGATTGTTAGTGCCTGGGCTGGATTTCCCAAAAAGAGAGGCCTCCAGCCTCAGGCCATTAGTTTGACAACTAACATTAGCATGTAACAGAAAGACATCAAGAGATGCAGCATGGCCTAGTGGAAAGAGTCCGGGCATGGGAGTCAGAGGGCGTGGGTTCTAATCTTGACTCTGCCAATTGCTTGCTGTGTGACTTGGGGCAAATCATTTAACTTCTCTGTGCCTCGGTTTTTTCAATTGTAAAATGGGGATTCAATACCTGTTCTCCTTCCTACTTAGACCATGAGCCCCTTGTGGGGCAGAGACTGTTTCTGACCTAATTAACTCATATGCACTCCAGCTCTGAGAATAGTGACACATAGTAAGCACCTAACAAACACCATTTAAAAAAAAGTCTAAGCAAAGGCAGCTCATAGATTATATCACCACCTGTCAGAGACTCAAAAGGATTACATCTATAAAGACTTTTATTATGTCTTCTCTTCATCTTTCCTTTCCCAACAACAAATCACTTGTTTAGCTTTTCTCGGTAAGCAATTTCCTAGTCTTTCAATGATTTCGAGAAAAATCTCCCTCATGTTCAGACATTTTCCCCCTATAATAATAAAAGTTCTAAGGCTTTGTTTGAGCTAAATTTGGATTCAACTGCTAATCCACCTACTGCTTTATCAAAATCATTATTTTTGAAGTGCATTGTGAAAGTTAGGTATTATATTCTCTGTGAAACAAGAAAGTTATTTGTTATTTTATTTCAGACTTTTGGTGTTCACACAGTGTTTCCTTTCAGGTAATGTACCACTGAGAGTGGATTACTGCTTTCTTACTGGCTAAGAAAACAGGTTGTCCTTCCAGAAAAAGGCTTGTAAATTGTATATGAGATTACAACAGCATATTGTCTGAAATTCCAGGTCTTTCCAAGGATTTCTTTTATGACCACTGTTCCTAACAATCAACAGAGCCTCCGGGGTTGGGAATTTGCTGACAGCTCTATTAACCAGTTTGACTAAAGGCCCATAATGGTCTAGCCATTCATTAACTGCTAGGAAATGACTAACACCAGGGTCATTACTGCTTAGTTTAAAGCACGCTTTGGAATGTATAGAATATTTTCCTCTTCATGGTCAATATTATTGATAGTCACCTTGGGTGGCCTGGGTCAGTTTGATGTGCTTTGCCCTAACAAAAAACCTGTTCCTTTCATTTTGCACTATGGGAAACTCCAGGAAGTTGGAGTCCTCATCCCTAGAGATTCACCTTTCAGTATCACTCACTCATACTTCCCACTGGGCTCACTAAGTGGCTCAAAGGGAAAGCAGTTCTCTGGAGAATGAAAACCTATGGGCTAGAGAACTTACAGCAGAGTGCCTGATAAAACAGGATCCCCACCCAGGGCAGCTACAATGCTCCAGTTTGACTCACACAGATGAATGGGCATGACAAATGCCTGTCTCTACCCTCCAAAAATAAATCAGAGCATCCAGCTGGAATGAGACATTGATGTTTCCAACATGAGAGGTCAGGAGAGAGGGGCTGAGGCAGAGGAAACATTCCATTGGAGAACCAGGATCTGTGAATAGGTGGTTGAGGAATGCACCCTGAAACCAGATTTTTTTCCCATGAAAAGCAGGTGTGTTACATCACATCTGTGGGATTTCAACAAAATTCATTTTTTTGATCATTAACTGCCTTTGCCCCCTGCAAAAACTAAGTGAATTCATTGTGCACAGCAATGAGCATCCTTTAAACTCAGTATTCTTCAGATATTCTTCAAGTTTGATAACATACAAAGGGATTATCCCACGAATCAATAGTATTTATTGAGGGCTTACAGTGTGCTAGCACTGCACTAAGCATTTGGTAGAGTGCACTATAACAGAGTTGGTAGACACATTCCTTGCCCACATCTAGCTTACAGTCTAGAAGGGGAGACAGACAATGACATAAATAAATTGCATACATATGTGATGGTGACCCCATGCACCATGGAAAGGTTGCAGATATTGTTTGCACCAAATCTGCACCAATCCAGTCCCCGCTGTTTTCAAATGTACCAATCACTGTGATCAGCAACAGCAGTATAGAAGCTCATTGCATTGGGCATTCGGGGCCTTTTCCCTTAAAGAAAAGAGCCCGCCAGGCATGTTACCCCCTATTCGGTCTTTGGCTTTACCAATAAAACTTTATTAAAACTTTCAATAGTCACATGCTGTCTGACTAATTCTTTAGTTGCCCGGCGACCTTGGTGGTGATCCAGAACAACCGCCACCATAATATGTACATATGGGCTGTTGTGGGGCTGAGGGAGGGGTGATTAAACGATGTAAATCCAAGTGCAAGGGTGATACAGAAGGGAATTCATTCATTCAATCGTATTTATTGAGCGCTTACTGTGTGCAGAGCACTGTACTAAGCGCTTGGGAAGTACAAGTTGGCAACATATAGAGACGGTCCCTGAGGGCTTAGGCAGGGAAGGCCTTTTGGAGGAGACATGTTTTTAATAAGGCTTGGAAGGTGGGAAGAGTGATCATTCATCCTTCAATCATATTAATTGAGGGATTACTGTGTGCAGAGCACTGTACTAAGTGCTTGGGAGAGTAAATTACAGCAATAAGCAGATACATTCCATGCCCACAATGAATTTACATTGTAGAGGGGGAGAAAGACATTAATATAAATTACAGATATATTACAATGCAACATTAACATTACATTAATTACAACAATGCTATTTGTTAAGTGCCTTTTATGTGCCAAGCACTTTACTGAGCACTGGGGTAGAGGCAAACTAGTCAGGTCAGACAGATAATCAGTTTGGGTCTGAGAAATGGGCAGGTTGCTGGGTGTGTTTGTGTCAGGGATGGCAATAATAATAATAGTAGTGTTGGTATTTGTTAAGTGCTTACTATGTACAAGGCACTGTTCTAAGTGCTAAGGGGGTGGATACAAGGTGATCAGGTTGTCCCACGTGGGGCTCACAGTCTTAATCCTCATTTTACAGATGAGGTAACTGAGGCACAGAGAAATTAAGTGTCTTGCCCAAGGTCACACAGCTGACAAGTGGCAGAGCTAGGATTAGAACCCATGACATCTGACTCCTGAGCCCGTGCTCTTTCCACTGAGCCGTGCTGCTTCTCTAATCAGATATGGCAATGCAGGATTTGGGAGCAGCAAGGTGGTGACCTCATTCGCTCCCACGGCTTCAACTATCACCTCTACGCTGATGACACCCAGATCTACATCTCTGCCCCTGCTCTCTCCCCCTCCCTCCAGGCTCGCATCTCCTCCTGCCTTCAGGACATCTCCATCTGGATGTCCGCCCGCCACCTAAAGCTCAACATGTCGAAGACTGAGCTCCTTGTCTTCCCTCCCAAACCTTGTCCTCTCCCTGACTTTCCCATCTCTGTTGACGACACTACCATCCTTCCCGTCTCACAAGCCCGCAACCTTGGTGTCATCCTCGACTCCGCTCTCTCATTCACCCCTCACATCCAAGCCGTCACCAAAACCTGCCGGTCTCAGCTCCGCAACATTGCCAAGATCCGCTCTTTCCTCTCCATCCAAACCGCTACCCTGCTAATTCAAGCTCTCATCCTATCCCGTCTGGACTACTGCACTAGCCTTCTCTCTGATCTCCCATCCTCGTGTCTCTCTCCACTTCAATCCATACTTCATGCTGCTGCCCGGATTATCTTTGTCCAGAAACGCTCTGGACATATCACTCCCCTCCTCAAAAACCTCCAATGGCTACCGATCAATCTGCGCATCAGGCAGAAACTCCTCACCCTGGGCTTCAAGGCTCTCCATCACCTCGCCCCCTCCTACCTCACCTCCCTTCTCTCCTTCTACTGCCCAGCCCGCACCCTCCGCTCCTCCACCACTAATCTCCTCACTGTACCTCGCTCTCGCCTGTCCCGCCATCGACCCCCGGCCCACATCATCCCCCGGGCCTGGAATGCCCTCCCTCTGCCCATCCGCCAAGCTAGCTCTCTTCCTCCCTTCAAGGCCCTGCTGAGAGCTCACCTCCTCCAGGAGGCCTTCCCAGATTGAGCCCCTTCTTTCCTCTCCCCCTCGTCCCCCTCTCCATCCCCCCGCCTTACCGCCTTCCCCTCCCCACAGCACCTGTATATATGTATATATGGTTGTACATATTTATTACTCTGTTTATTTATTTATTTATTTATTTATTTATTTTACTTGTACATTTCTATCCTACTTATTTTATTTTGTTGGTATGTTTGGTTCTGTTCTCTGTCTCCCCCTTTTGGACTGTGAGCCCACTATCGGGTAGGGACTGTCTCTATGTGATGCCAATTTGTACTTCCCAAGCGCTTAGTACAGTGCTCTGCACATAGTAAGCGCTCAATAAATACGATTGATTGATTGATTGATTGATAGTGGAGGTTAAATTGTGGCTACTGCTGTGTCAGGCAGGGTTAACCACTTGTGGCCCTTGGGCATGCATTAGAGACTTCCTGGAACCTTCTTCTCAAGCAATTGTGGATGACTGTACTTGGCTGGGGAAACTAGGTTCCAAATCCCAGGCTTCTGATGATGAATTTAATTTTCCCATTTTACATTTTCCCCTTTCTGTAATCTATTCTCTCTCTACCTGGACTGTCTCCACCTGTAGACTGTAAGCGTCTTGTGGGAAGGGATCGTGTTTACCAACTCTGTTATATTATACTTTCCAAAGCACCCAGTACAGTGCTCTGCAAACAGAAAGCGCTCAATAAGTACCAATGATTGCCCATGCCCATCATCCCTGTCAGCTCTTCCGTACATTCAACTCCCTTCTCAGGCCCCCGGTTCCTCCCCCTCCTCCTTCCCTCACCCCCAATGAACTGGCCTCCTACTTCATTAATAAAATTAAATCCATCAGGTCCGACCTCCCCAAAGTCACTCCCCCACCTTCTCCAACCCCCCGGCTCTCAACACTCTCTGCTACTCTCCCATCCTTCCCAGCAGTATCCTCAGAGGAGCTCTCCTCCCTCCTCTCAAGTGCTACTCCCGCCACCTGTGCTTCTGACCCCATTCCCTCTCATCTCATGAAATCTCTCGCTCCATCCCTTCTCCCCTCCTTAAGTTCCATCTTCAATCGCTCACTCTCCACTGGTTCCTTCCCCTCTGCCTTCAAACATGCCCATGTCTCTCCCATCCCCAAAACACCCTCTCTTGACCCCACCTCACCTTCTAGTTATCGCCCCATCTCCTTCCCACCATTCCTTTCCAAACTCCTTGAACGAGTTGTCTACACATGCTGCCTCGAATTCCTCAACACCAACTCTCTCCTTGACCCCCTCCAGTCTGGCTTCTGTCCCCTACATTCCACGGAAACTGCCCTCTCAAAGGTCACCAGTGACCTCCTGCTTGCCGAATCCAACGGCTCATACTCTATCCTAATCCTCCTCGACCTCTCAGCTGCCTTCGACACTGTGGACCACCCCTTTCTCCTCAACACACTATTGAACCTTGGCTTCACAGACTCCATCCTCTCCTGGTTCTCCTCTTATCTCTCCGGTCATTCATTCTCAGTCTCTTATGTGGGCTCTTCCTCCCCCTCCCATCCCCTTACTGTAGGGGCTCCTCAAGGTTCAGTTCTTGGTCCCCTTCTGTTCTCGATCTACACTCACGCCCTTGGTGACCTCATTCGCTCCCACGGCTTCAACTATCATCTCTACGCTGATGACACCCAAATCTACATCTCTGCCCCTGCTCTCTCCTCCTCCCTCCAGGCTCGCATCTCCTCCTGCCTTCAGGACATCTCCATCTGGATGTATGCCCACCACCTAAAACTCAACATGTCCAAGACTGAACTCCTTGTCTTCCCTCCCAAACTCTGCCCTCTCCCTGACTTTCCCATCACTGTTGATGGCACCACCATCCTTCCCGTCTCACAAGCCCACAACCTTGGTGTCATCCTCGACTCCGCTCTCTCATTCACCCCTCACATCCAAGCCATCACAAAAACCTGCCAGTCTCAGCTCCACAACATTGCCAAGATCCGCCCTTTCCTCTCCATCCAAACTGCTACCCTGCTCGTTCAAGCTCTCATCCTATCCCGTCTGGACTACTGCATCAGCCTCCTCTCTGATCTCCCATCCTCGTGTCTCTCCCCACTTCAATCCATACTTCATGCCGCTACCCGGATTGTCTTTGTCCAGAAACGCTCTGGGCATGTTACTCCCCTCCTCAAAAATCTCCAGTGGCTACCAATCAATCTGCGCATCAGGCAGAAACTCCTCACCCTCGGCTTCAAGGCTCTCCATCACCTCGCCCCCTCCTACCTCACACCTCCCTTCTCTTCTTTACAGCCCAACTCGCACCCTCCGCTCCTCTGCTGCTAATCTCCTCACCGTGCCTCGTTCTCGGCTGTCCCGCCATCGACCCCCGGCCCACGTCATCCCCCTGGCCTGGAATGCCCTCCCTCCCAACATCCCCCAAGCTAGCTCTCTTCCTCCCTTCAAGGCCCTACTGAGAGCTCACCTCCTCCAGGAGGCCTTCCCAGACTAAGCCCCCTCCTTCCTCTCCCCCTCATGCCCCTCTCCATCCCCTCCATCTTACCTCCTTCCCTTCCCCACAGCACCTGTATATATGTATATATGTTTGTACATATTTATTACTCTATTTATTTTACTTGTACATATCTATTTTATTTATTTTATTTTGTTAATATGTTTTGTTTTGTTTTCTGTCTCCCCCTTCTAGACTGTAAGCCCACTGTTGGGTAGGGACTGTCTCTATATGTTGCCAACTTGTACTTCCCAAGTGCTTAGTACAGTTCTCTGCACACAGTAAGCGCTCAATAAATACGACTGATTGATTATAATCCACATGAGACAGCCAATATTTATTGAACAAATGTATATATCAGTTAGATATGAAGGAAAATGATATTCCACTTCAGAAGCAGGACATGGGTGAGGGGTAGGCAGTGAGATAGATGAGATCAAGGTAATGATAATAATAATGATGGTATTTGTTGAGCACTTACTATGTGCCAAGCACTGTTCTAAGCACTGGGAGAGATACAAGGTAATCTGGTTGTCCCACATGGGGCTCACACTCTTAATCCCCATTCTATAGATGAGGGAACTGAGGCAGAGAGAAGTTAAGCAGCTTACCCAAGGTCACACAGCAGACAGGTGGCAGAGGCAGGATTAGAACCTATGTCCTCTGACTCCCAGGCCCATGCTCTTGCCACTAAGCCACCCGGCTTCTCTCAGTGAGCAGGTCGGCATCAGAGGAGTGAAGCGTGTAGGCAATCTGGGATTAAGATCATTGCAATTCCCTCTGACCTCCTTGTTCTCAAGAACAATCTTTTCAGGTTCCCCAGTGAGTAGAGCCCAAAAATTACACTTGGTCTCAAGTATTTGGATATTTCACAAATACTATTTTTAGTAGTAGTAGTGATAATAATAATAGTGTTTGCTAAGGGCTTACTATGTCCTAAGAACTGGAGTAGATACAAAATAATCAGATAGTTCATTTCACACAGGATACACAGTGTAAAGGGGAGGGAGAACAGATATTGAGAAACAACATGGCCTAATGGAAAGATCATGGGCCTGGGAGTCAGAGGACCTGGGTTCTAATTCTGGATCTGCCAATTGCTTGCTGGGTGACCTTGGAAAAATCACTTAATTTCTCTGTGCCTCAGTTTCCTTAACTGTAAAATGGGAATTAAATACCTGTTCTCCCTCCTACTTAGACTGTGATCCCCATGTGAAGCAGGGTGTCTGTCTGATCTAATTGACTTGTACTTACCCAAGTGCTTGGAACAGTGTTTGACACATAGTGAGTGCTTAACAAATATCATTTTTTTAAAAAATCCCTATTTTACAGATGAAGAAACTGAAGCACAGAGACATTATTATTGTAATACTGATAGCTAACTGTGGGCCGGGAACATGCTGACCAACCCTGCTATATTGTCCTCTCCCAAGTGCTTAGTACAGTGCTCTGCACACAGTAAATGCTCAATAAATATGATTGATTTAGAACATTTTTAAGCATTTATTATTTGTCACTCTACTAGAAAATGTACTGTAGCAGATACTGTGCCATGTGCGGGGTTAGGCACAAATTAATCAAGTTGGTCACAGTCTCAAACAGATCTCCCAATCTAAGTATAAGGGAGAACAGGTAATGAATCCCCATTTTACAGATGAGGAAGCTGAGATACAAGGCAGATAAGTGACTTGCCCAAGATCACATGGCAGACAAGTGGTGAAGCAGGAATTAGAAAACAGGTCTCCAGACTGCTAGTCTGATGCTATTTCCATTAAGCCAAGTGGCTTCTTATGAAGAACTTTTTGGCCTGAAATACTTTAATTGTTAAAATATTGTTTCTCAATTATCCAATTCATTTGGTTTTAAAAGCCCCATTATAAAGACCTGTCCTGAATAACCCCAAAACAAACTGCTCCTCCCTTATTTGCTTCTTTCTCCTTTCCACTGACTTTCACAGTTCACTTTTTTACTTTAATTCAGTTCATCTCATGGAAACAAACAAGCTTGGCAGCCTTACCCTCCATTAAAAAAATGTCTCTCTCCAGCCCACTTTTAAGGATAATTTATCTGAAGGTTTGGCTACAACTACTGAAATCCTCCAGACCTTACTGGAACACAGAGGTCACAAAATAGGGGCATGCCAGAGAACAGCATATGAGTCTCAGGTGATGTGTCAGCAATGGAGAAACCACATTTTTGAAACAGAGAGGTCACTGTGCTCCCTAAACTCACCCCTATTATCCCCATAAATCTGGCCACACTCAGTATGACTGATCTAAAATATTCTATTTTTAATTAGTTCCAGACCCACAAATGTGATTGTTCCATTTGCAGGAGGCAGCAGTGCCAAATTGAAGTCTGAATGTGATGAACTAATATAGCCTTTCGAAGAACTATTAAAGGAGGTGATAGGGCCATGGTGCTACTGAAATCAGCCTCTGTTAAAGCACAATTTAAGCAGCATCCCATAGACCTAGTATCGTCCGGGGGAATTGTCTTCCTTACCATTCCCAAACCTCACTACTTGTGATTATTCAGAAGAATTCAAACAGTTTCTGCGGGTTTTGTACAAATAATGTATTCAGTGGATTCTTAAGTGAAACTGTATTAAACTGGGTGTGTCTACTGCTGAGCTGTGCTCTGTGTTGCAGAATTACCCGTATTCCTTAGGATACTCTTCCTTTATTCATTCATTCAATCATATTTTTTGAGCTCTTACTGTGTACTGAGCACTTGGGAGAGTACAATATAGCAATAAATAGATATACTTCCTGCCAGTATACAAGCTGAACAGTGTTTACTTCAGTCAGGGTCTTTCACCATCTGAAGTTCAACATCTCAGTCCCCTCTAATAAGGGAAGAGGATAATGATGAATGATGTCCTTGCTATGCCCATGTTAGAATGGTGATGTAGTTGTAATGAACCAGAAGTAATAATAATTTCTCTATTTGTTTAGTATTTACTATGTAATGAGCGGTCTACTAATCTCTGGGGTGAATACAAGATGATAAGGCTAGACACAGTTCCTGTGCTACATTAGACTCGAAGCCTCAGTGGGAGGGAGAACAACAATTTAATCTCTATTTTGTCTGTCTTGTCTTATGCCATCAAGTCCCGGCTCCGCCACTTGTCTTCTGTGTGGCCTTGGGCAAATCACTTCACTTCTCTGGGCCTCAGCTACCTCACCTGTAAAATGGTAATGAATAATAATAATAATAATAATGGCATTTATTAAGCACTTACTACATGCAAAGCACTGTTCTAAGCACTGGGGAGGTTACAAAGTGATCAGGTTGTCCCACAGGGGAGCTCACAGTCTTAATCCCCATTTTACAGATGAGGTAACTGAGGCACAGAGAAGTTAAGTGACTTGCCCAAAGTCACACAGCTGACAATTAGCAGAGCAGGGATTTGAACCCATGGCCTCTGACTCCAAAGCCCGAGCTCTTTCCACTGAACCATGCTGCTTCTCATCATGAATGAAGACTGTGAGCCCTATTTGGGACAGCCACTGTGTCCAACCCGATCTGCTTATATCCACTCTAGTGCTTAGTACAGTGCCTGGCACATAGTAAGTGCTTAACAAATACCATAGTTATTAGTAGTAGTAGTATTTGCTCTAATCCTTAATTAGCTTGCCCTTTATCTTGCTGATCTTCTACTACAATTTAATCTGTTGCCAACTTGTACTTCCTAAGCGCTTAGTACAGTGCTCTGCACACAGTAAGCGCTCAATAAATATGATTGAATGAATAAAAGTCAATCTGCGACCCATAGCAACGCTATGGCCACATCTCTTCCAGAATGCCCCACCTCCATCTTCAATCGTACTTGTAGTATATCCATAGAGTTTTCTTGGTAAAAATGTGCAAGTGGTTTACCACTGATACTTTCTGCACAGTAAACTTGAGTTTCCACCCTAGACTCTCTCCCCTGCCACTGCTGCCCAACTCAGGTGAGTTTTGACTTGCTTTCCACTTGCTAACCACTGTCCAACCTAAAAATGGAATGGATATGCCTCTGCTTGACTCTCCCTCCCATAGTCGAGGCTGGCAGAGTACTGGAAACTCTTCAGGTGTGACCCTGAGAGGGGAATTTTGTTTTATTTTATTTTACAGATGAGGAAACTGAGGCCCAGAAGTAATGTGACTTGCCCAAGATCACATAGTGAGTAAATGGCCGAGATGGAAATCAAATTTATGTCCTCCATTTCCCAGGTCCATGCTGTGGAAGCACAATGGTCAAGGTCCGGCATTTGTCCTATTTTCTCTCTGACCTTTCCCTCTGCCTAAACCAGCTTGACCACTTCGGGTGTGCCTGATAGGTTGATTGACTCCAGGCTTGGTTACTTGATTCAATCAAGTCAAGCCAAGTAATAATAATGGTATTTGTTAAGTGCTTACTATGTGCCAAGCACTGTTCTTAGTGCTGGGGAAGATACAAGGTAATTAGGTTGTCCCACTTAGGGATCACAGACTTAATGCCCATTTTACAGATGAGGTAACAGGCACAGAGAAGTTAAGTGACTTGCCCAAGGTCACACAGCTGACAAGTGGTGGAATCGGGAAGAGAATCCATGACCTCTGACTCCCAAGCCCAGGCCACTGAGCCACACTGCTTCTCTAAGTAGTTTGATTAACCCAAACTCCCTGGTTAGTTGATTTACTAAAAGCCAAGCCCAGTTATTTGATTGACTCAAATAATATATGATTGATTCAACAACTTGGTTCCATGATTGACTCAAATTGGAGTAGCCAAGCTCCATCCAGTCAAGCATATTACAACGACATGGCCGAGACCGTGCTGATGAACTTCCTGTGGGGGGACGCCGGGCGGCTGGTCCGTGGCAGGGGCCTGGGGTCGGTCAGCGAGGGGGGAGCCCTCTCCCGCTGCCGTCTCCTGCAGTTCGCCTATGAGAAAGAGAGCATGCTCCGTGCCTATTTCCAGGGCCTGGACTATTTCTCTACCGAATGCGTCTACGCACCGGATGCCTTCCGTGGCCGTGGCCGTGCCCTGCTCAAGGACCTAGAGGCCACTCAGCCCAGCGCCGTCCTGGACCTGGTCCACTCAGCTGAGCGCCTCACCCTGCGCCCCGGCACTGGCCCGCCCCCACCCTCCGCCTGCACCCGCTGTGGGAGCCTTGCCAGCCGCCCCCTGTGCCAAGCCTGCCAGCTCCTCGACAGGCTCAACCGTGGGCTCCCCCACCCTGGACATTGGCAGGGAAGTCTAGCTAGGAGACAGAGCCTGGCCAAGAGAAGAGCAGACCCCAGGGGAGGGGCAGGAGTAGGGAAAGCACCCTGGGAAGGGTGGAGGGGATTCTCTGCTCCCGGCAACTTTGGCCTTTTAGAGGAGGGGAGAATAGACTTGAGCAGGAAGATAACCACCCCCAGGCGAGAACCCAACCCTTCATCCCTGCCTCACTTCAAGGGATTGAGTCTCCACCACGGAGGGGCCAGCAGGCTTTGGGGGAATCCACTTCACGTGGATGAAGATGGTTGGTGACCCTGTTCGATCCGGACCTCTCCGTGACCTCCATCACCCGTGGCTCAGTGGAAACAGCCCGGGCTTTGGAGTCAGAGGTCATGGGTTCGAATCCCGACTCCACCACATGTCTGCTGTGTGACCTTGGGCAAGTCACGTAACTTCTCTGAGCCTCAGTTACCTCACCTGTAAAATGGGGATTAAGACTGTGAGCCCCACGTGGGACGACTTGATCACCTTGTATTCCCCCAGCGCTTAGAACAGTGCTCTGCACATAGTAAGCGCTTAACAAATGCCATCATCATCATCACCCGAGCCCCAGGAGCTCACCATCTAATGGGAAGGCCCCCAGCAGGCGGTAAGAAGCTGCTTCCAGCAAGTATTGCTGGAGGAGATTAGGGCCCTCCTGGGTTTAAGGTGGGGAAGTCGGGAGGTCCACGACGGGGTTCACTAGGAGAACTCATTCCCTAAATCTCACACCTCGGGGGATGCTCAAGGGTGCAGGACAGCAGCCAACAGAAGGAGATCAGCCTGCGGGAGCCCAGGGCCATTACTGTAGACCCCATCCGGGGGTGAGATCAATCAGTCAATCAGGCATACTTTTTGAGGGCTCAATTTGTGCAGAGCACTGTTCTGATTCTATTTGCTCTGACGACTTTGACACCTGTCTACATGTTTTGTTTTGTTGTCTGTTTCCCCCTTCTAGACTGTGAGCCCGTTGTTGGGTAGGGATCATCTCTATTTGTTGCCAAGTTGTACTTTCCAAGCGCTTAGTACAGTGCTCGGCACACAGTAAGCGCTCAATAAATACGATTGAATGAATGAATGAATGAATAAATACGATTGAATGAATGAACGTGGTGAAACCACACCCTTGAGCAAATCAAGCCCCTGGCCCTACTTATCACCTTATCAAAGGAGGTCCAGGACTAAACAGAAAATGCCCCAGAGACTCACGGCTTTCTATCCTAAAGTATTTGTCCTATTGTATTGTTCTGATCATTATGAATGTTGTATTCATTCATTCAGTCATATTTATTGAATGCTTACTGTGTGCAGAGCACCGTACTAATGGTATATAAAGAATCTCTATTGCTTGAAGTTGAACTGGCCTTCACTAGCAGGGGAATCTCTGCCGCTCAACACCGCTCCCTAATAGTGCCAGGAGAAGTGCTAGTAGTAATAAAACTTGTCTCTGACATGCTTTTTCTGAACACAACACAGAGTCTGTAAAGTTTTTCTTCCAAAGTGCTCTTCCCGCCTTTCCACACAGTATGGGTCAATGCATGTGCCTATTCATTGGTGAAGGTTGCTTTTTATCTATGTTACATTTTGCCTAATTATAATAATAATGGTATTTGCTAAGCCCTTACTATGTGTCAAGCACTGTTCTAAGCACCGGGGTAATAATAATGATAATAATGATAGCATTTATTAAGCGCTTGCTATGTGTAAAGCACTGTTCTAAGCGCTGGGGCGGTTACAAGGTGATGAGATTGTCCCATGGGGGGGCTCACAGTCTCAATCCCCATTTCACAGATGAAGGAACTGAGGCCCAGAGAAGTTAAGTGACTTGCCCAAAGTCACACAGCTGACAAGTGGTGGAGTCGGGATTTGAACCCATGACCTCTGACTCCAAAACCCTTGCCTGAAATTAATGTTTCTGACTTTTGGTTTTCTTCAGTAATGCTCACAATGAGGAGCAGCATGGCTTAGTGGAAAGAGCACGGGTTTGGGAGTCAGAGGTCGTGAATTTTAATCGCAGCTCAACCACTTGTCAGCTGGGTGACTTTGGGCAAGTCACTTAACTTCTCTGTGCCTCAGTTACCTCATCTGTAAAATGGGGATCAAGACTGTGAGCCCCACGTGGGACAACCTGATTACCTTGTATCTTCCCCAGCGTTTAGAACATTGCTGGGCACATAGTTAGTGCTTAACGAATATCATCATTATTAATGAGGAATCACCCCCAGAGTCTATCCATAAAAACTGGAGGGGACTTAATTATTAAATAAAGTAGAACAAAAATAGTTGAAAAAAGGGCATTCAGAGATTTTATTTCCTTTTCAATTTATGTTGCTTAAGAGGTAACACATACAGCTGGATAAATTAATTCTGCATAAATGGCCTCAGAAATCAAAGTGTCTTGAACTCTTAAAGACACTCATGTAAAATCAGGAAACAAAATGTCATTTAAGAAGGCTGCTGAGTTCAATTCTTAGATTTGCTATTCACTCACTGTTATGGCCCAAGGCAAGCCATTTACCTCTTGGGGCCTCAGATCACCCAACCAGAAAATATCTTGGATTTATTTACCTCCATTGTATATTCACATGCAAAGGGAAACCGAATGTGCTGTTCAGATGAATGACTCTAACGAAGTGACAAGATTGTTTTAAAATGCATAGGTAACTCGACTTAAAGCAATTTCCTTTGTAATTTTTCCTATTCCTGGACTATGGAAGAAGGCAATTTCCACCCCTCACCCCACCCCCCACTGAGCTGTACCATTCATGGACAAATTAGCTCACCAAGCCCATAAATAGTTGGTTAACTCTTTTCACTTTAATACTGTTCGCTTTCATAGTCTATGTTTATGTACAGATTCATGCAAGCAGATGGAGCTGATACTGCAAATGCCCAATTATCCTCTCTGTGTTAGAATCTGATGAACTCAGGCACCATTACGACTCTCTAATCAGAATTTGGCCCCCGAACCCAAAATGTGAAACACCATGAATTTTCAATGACAAACAGTTCATCAAAGAGGTTCTAATGCCTTTCAAGAAAAGAGACTGTATGTCCCCCCATTAGAATGATGAGGGACAAATATCTAGTACAGGTGCTCTTCACAAAATAAGCACTCAAACAATGCTGCTGCTGATGGCACATATTTACATTTAAATTAGCTCGGATCTGGGAGTCAGAGGACCCGGCATTCATTCATTCATTCACTCGTATTTACTGAGCACTTACTGTGTGCAGAGCACTGTACTAAGCGCTTGGAAAGTACAATTCAGCAACAGAGACTATCCCTACCCAACAAGGGGCTCACAGTCCAGAAGGGGAAGACAGACAACAAAACAAAACAAGTAAACAGGAAAAAATAGCATCAAAATAGATAAATAGAATTATAGATTCATTCATCCAATTGTATTTATTGAGCACTGTTTGAATAGCACTGTACTAAGCGATATATACACATCATTAATAAAATAAATAGAATAATAAATATATACAAATATACACAAGGGCTGTGGGGTGGGGAATGGGGTACGGTAGAGAGAGGGAGAAGGGGCTGTGGGAAGGGGAGGAGGAGCAGAGGAAAAGGGGGGCTCAGTCTGGGAAGGCCTCCTGGAGGAGGTGAGCTATCAGTAGGGCTTTGAAAGGGGAAAGAGAGCTAGTTTGGCAAATGTGAGGAGGGAGGGCATTCCAGGCCAGAGGTAGGATGTGGGCCAGGAGTCGACAGTAGGGACAGGTGAGAACGAGGCACAGTGAGGAGGTTAGCGGCAAAGGAGTGCAGTGTGTGGACTGGGCTGTAGAAGGAGAAAAGGGAGGTGAGGTCGGGGGGGCAAGGTGATGGAGAGCTTTGAAGCCAAGAGTGAGGAGTCTTTGCTTCATGCAAAGGTTGATAGGCAACCACTGAAGATTTTTGAGGAGGGGGTGACCTGCCCAGAGCATTTCTGTACAAGGATAATCCAAGCAGCAGAGTGAAGTATAGATTGAAGCAGAGTGAGACAGGAGGGTGGGAGATCAGAAAGGATGCTGATGCAGTAATCCAGTCAGGATATGATGGGAGATTGTACCAACAAGGTAGCAGTTTGGATGGAGAGAAAAAGGCAGATCTTGGCAATGTTGTGAAGGTGAGACGGGCAGATTTTGATGATGGATTGGATGTGTGGGGTGAATAATAACAATAATGATGATGGCATTTGTTGAGCACTTACTATGTGAAAAGCACTGTTCTAAGTGCTGGGGAGGTTACAAGGTGATCAGATTGTCCCACGGGGGGCTCACAGTCTTAATCCCCATTTTACAGATAAGGTAACTGAGGCACAGAGAAGTTAAGTGACTTGTCCAAAGTCACACAGCTGACATTTGGCGGAGCCAGGGTTCGAACCCATGAACTCTGACTCCAAAGCCCGTGCTCTTTCCATTGAGCCACTCTGCTTCTCTAGAATGAGAAAGCGGTGCCAGGGATGACACCAAAGTTGCGGGCTTGTGAGACAGGAAGGATGGTACTGCCATCCACAGTGACGAGAAAGTCAGGGAGAGGACAGGGTTTGGGAGTGAAGATAAGGAGCTTAGTCTTAGACATGTTAAGTTTTAGATGTCAGGCAGACATCCAGATGGAGATGTCCTGAAGGCAGAGGAGATATGAGCCTGGAGGGAAGGAAAGAGAACAGGGGACAAGATGTAGATATGAGTGTCATAATAATAATAATAATAATAATGACATTTGTTAAGCGTTTACTATGTGTGAAGCACTGTTCTAAGCACTGGGGGAGATACAAGGTGATCAGGTTGTTCCACGTGGGGCTCACAGTCTTAATCCCCATTTTACAGATAAGGTAACTGAGGCACAGAGAAGTTAAGTGACTTGCCCAAAGTTATACAGCTGACAAATGGTGGAGCTGGAATTAGAACACATGACTTCTGGCTCCCATGCCCATGCTCTTTCCACTGAGCCATGCTGCTTCTCAGCGATGATAGTTGAAGCCATGGTAGTGAATGAGTTCACCAAGGGAGTGAGTATAGATGGAGAACAGAAGGGGACCAAGAACTGACCCTTGAGGAACCCCTACAGTTAGGGGATGGGAGGGGGAGGAGGATCCCGGGAAGGAGACTGAGAATGACCGGCAAGAGAGATAAGAGGAGAACCAGGAGAGGATGGAGTCCGTGAAGCCAAGGTTGAGTTACGTGTTGAGAGAAAGAGGATGGTTGATGGTGTCGAAGGCAGCTGAGAGGTCGAGGAGGATTAGGGTAGAGTAGGAGCCATTGGATTTGGCAAGAAGGAGGTCATTGGTGACCTTTGAGAGGGCAGTTTTGGTAGAGTGGAGGGGATGGAAGCCAGATTGAAGGGGGTCCAGGAGAGAGTTGGAGTTGAGGAATTCGAGGTAGTGGGTGTAGAAGACTTGTTCTAGGAGTTTGGAAAGGAAGGGTAGGAGGGAGATAGGGCACATCTAGTTCAGACTCCACCACTTATCTGCTCTGTGACCTTGGGCAAGTCACTTTGCTTCTTTGTTGCCTCAGTTACCTCATCTCTAAAAGAGGAATTAAGACTGAGCCCCATATGGGACATGGATTGTGTCCAACCTGACTGGCTTATATCTACCCCAGCACTTCGTACAGTGACTGGCACATAGTAGGTGCTTAACAAACACCACTAAAAGATCAAAGAGCATCTACTCTCAATTATAACCCAGTTATTTATTTAAGGCCTGATATCCCCGTTTATGAATTATCCATGTCTCCTCCATCTGGTCTTTTTAAATACCTTCATGAGAAAGAGAAAGGGGAGATTTTGAAGTTCAAACCAATGCTCTTTATTAAGATTGGGATGAAGAGAAGATTGATGAAATGACTGTCTATACTTCATATTTTTTTGCAGCATCTTTCAAAAGTCTACTGTGAACAGAGCACTGTACTCTATATGTTGCCGACTTGTACTTCCCAAGCGCTTAGTACAGTGCTCTGCACACAGTAAGTGCTCAATAAATACGATTGAATGAATGAATGAATGAACATTTAGGAGGGTACTGTCTCAAGACTGGGGTTCATTCCTATCAGGAGATTTCATGGTCATCATTATAACCATTCAAGGACTTTGATAAGTCTTGGCTTCATAGAACAGGTTCAAAAATATTGTAGCCACTGCCTGATTCTCACTCCTTTCCTGACCTTTCTACCGCGGTATGTTCATAGTAGGCACTTAATAAATATTATTATTATTACATTGGATATTATTATTATTACATTGGTTAAGTGCTATGTGTCAGGCACTGTTCTAAACACTAGGGTAGATCCAAATTAATTAATTAATTAGTTTGGACACAGTCCCTGTCCCACATGGGGCTCACATTCAGAGTAGGAGGGAGAGCAGGCATTGAATCCACATTTTAGAGGTGAGAAAACTGAGGCACAGGGATGTTAAGTGATTTGCTCAAGATCACGCAGCAAGCTCTCTGACTCTAGGCCTGTGTTCTTTCCACTAGGTCATGCTGCTCTTCACTATTACAATAAGCTATTTATTCCACTGGTGATGGGAAAGGGGTCATAAAAGAATCTTCAACTGTAATTCAATTAGCCCAGTCATTTGGGAATAGCCATTGATAAACCTCTGTGGGCTGCTACTGCCATTCAGAAGCTGCCTTAGCTCTTGTCTACAGGGTCAGATGCCTGTCTGAAGTCTGTCCTTATAATGGGAGCCCTGATGTTGCTTTTTACATTTTTCCTGTATTTGAAGTGTGATCAATTCAAAAATGAATCAAAAACTGGTCTGTATTTAGCAGTTTTGAACAAAAGCAAACATGTTTTCAATATAGATTTAATTTTCAGATTTTGACTCTAAAGTAGTGAAGGGGGCCCATTTTTGAAGATGATAAATTTGTTGTTGTTACCTACTTTGGCCTCCATTTCAAAATATGTCCTTTGGAATTGAGTCTGAGGAGGCCTTAGTTCCTGGTTTTGATAAGAAAACACAAGGCAGAATGTATTAGGGCGCCGACTGGTAGTGTTATTTCCATATAAGGACAATGAATCTTATTTCCCTACATGTTGAAAATTTCCCTTCTGGAATGGCTTCTTACAACACCCTAAATGACTGGCTTGTAGCAAAGGGTGTCATCATGAGGGTGAAGCGTGTTTACCAAAGAAAATTCAGTGAAAAGTATAAATCATGGGCTGGAAATGTTATTTCAGGATTAACGTACACTGAAGTAGGAAAGAAAGCTAGATGAAAGTTGGAGGGAGATTCCACTGTTTGATTTTGCATCATCTTGTCAGGATTAGCCAGGCCTACCTGGATCTGTGGTGTTGACCAGGGCTGTCAATTAAAACTAAACACATTTTAAGGTGGCTGCCAGCCAAAAACAGGAAACTTGCCAAAAACTAAACAATGAAAAACTCTGCCTAGTTTCAAAACAATCAGGCCAATGCTGCAAGAACACCATACTTGTACTTCTGCTGCAAACCGAAGCATCACTGTTGAGGTGCTAAAATGACCGTGGCATTTGTTAAGCACTTACCTTGTGCTAAACACTATGCTAAGCAAGGAGTAGACACAAGATAATCAGGTTGGACACAGTCCCCATCCTCCTTGGAGCTCACTGTCCAAGTAGAAGGACAATAGGTTTTTAAAGACAATGTATCTCCTGATAATGGAGTGTCAGCCCTTCAAGACTCTCTGAATTTGCTCTCACTCAGCTGCTAACATTGGGGCTGGATGCTGGTGATGGGAATGTTGGGGCTGGAGATGAGGGCAGTGTCTCACCTTGAACCCTTCTTACTGTCCTGATCTAAACTAGTGATACAGCAGGCAAGTGATGGCATCAGGACCTGAACACAAACCCTCTGACTCCCAGGCCTGTGTTCTTTCCATTAGGACATACTGCTTCATCACTGTTTGGCATATAGTAAGCACTCAACAAATATTGTTATTATTATTATTGATATTAAATTTAATTATGAGTCCAAGACTGAACCAGAACCTTCAGACTCCCTTTAGGAACAGCTTGAATTCCCAAGAAGTGGAAAGGGTACAAATAACCATCTTTCCTCTCCTATTGTAGGACCCTAGCCAAGGAGAAGAAAAGAGCTCCTGGTCAAGGCCAAAGGTATTGCAGATCCCTTTGGGCGGTGTGTGGAGCTGGGAATGTTTTAATGATGTGTGTGTCTGTATGCATATATATACACAAATCACTAATAAAACTATGATTATAATATATATAATAAAGTCTATAATTCTATTTATCTATTTTGATGCTATTGATGTCTGTCTAATTGTTTTGTTTTGTTGTCTGTCTCCCCCTTCTAGACTCTGAGCCCATTGTTGGGTAGGGATTGTCTCTATCTGTTGTCTAATTGTACTTTCCAAGTGCTTAGTACAGTGCTCTGTACATAGTAAGTGCTCAATAAATACGATTGAATGAATGAATGAAAGGATTGGGAAATGGAGGAGATTTGGGGGAGGGGGAGGGAAAGGGACAGGGTAGAAGAGAAGGAGGAGGAGGAGTAGAAGGAGAAGCAGGAAGAGAAGCAAGAGGAGGAGGAGAAGCGGGAAGAGGAGGAGCGGGGAAAGGAGGAGGAAGAGAAAGTACTAAAATCCAACAACTCTCAAACTGGGCCTCGGAACAGCTCACCTCTCTAGTCCATTTTGTCCAATGATGCATATTTAGACTAAGAAAGCTAGGCCCCCAGGGCAGCTGAAAGCCCACATTACAGCACCTGTAATGCAGAGCTTGTGCCAAAGGCTCCTCTCTCTAGGCTTGCGGAGAACAGGAAGTTTTTCCCAAACAAGGAATCATACTTGAATAAAATAGCCAAGCTCACCCTGCAAGTTGACTCTGTTTTTTTAATTGTATTTGCTATCTGCTAACTACGTTTCAAGCTCTGTTTTAAGCTCTGTTCTTCTATTTGCTCCATCCCTGCTGTGAACCATGCTGTCTCACCCCTGAATGGCAGCTCTGAAAAGATTTTCTGCATTGTCCATTGCTACTACAGAGGTTGTTACACTTGGGAGAATGTTCTTCCAATCCAGAGAGACTTGGCTTTAAGCGCTGAGAAGTTCGCCAATATCAGGGAAATACTTTGTTAACACTGAACTTTCCAATATATGTCAACTTGCAAGAAGGGCTCAAACATCAGTTTCCATTTAATGAAGCTGGTTAAGGTTGAACCCAATAATTTACTCCCTCTGTCTACATGAAAAATGAACTTTATAAAATCCTTTAAATGAGTTCTAATGGTTCAGTCCAGGCCCTAGACACTTACTCTTCAAGAGTATCCTGTTTCCAAGAGTTGAATTTAATGTCTTTTACTTCTCTAACATATACCCATAATTTGCATGATTAATGCTTCAAAATCTTAGTTTGAGGCCCATGCACATTACATGTACCTGTATACTAAGATATAGTCATGGTGTGCATATCACAGAAATAGCTAGAAAAATATAACTGCAGCGTTCTCCTCCAAGGATGGTTGGTAAACTTCTGTTAGTATCATGTTCCAGGCAACGTTCACAGTAAGAGATTCCAATATGAAATGCCTTAATGCAGGCAATTCGAACTGAACTTGTTTGAGTTTCCTTACAATGATAGAGCCTCTATTGATTAATAGAGTAAATCCAAAAAATCACAGCATAAATCATTAGTTTGCATGCCCTGTATCCCCTATGCAGTTTTCATTCCTCTGACAAAGACTCATCTGTCTTCACTACCTCTTGACTAGCAATGAGCTGGTCACCTGGATCAAATTCATGGGGCAGCTCAAGTACCATTTACTTTTATAGGTCATGTCTATTTCAAGGTTCTCTCGGTGCCATTTAAGCTGCACCACTAAACTCCTTCAGTTCAAGGGTCACAAGACAGAGTGATCCCACTGAAGTGGCTTGGTTTGTTTTTTGGAGTCTGTCATGAGCTTTTCCATTTTCCCTTCCTGTTCCACTATGGTGCGAACAAGGGCAATATTTAGTAGTAGTTGAAATGCTATACAATGCTGCCAGCTGATTACAGTTTCCTGGATTTTTAAGGGTCAGATCATGGAGTGCCTTTTGTAAAAGTTTTGTTAGGAAGAAATGGGTCTTCATCTTCATTTTAAAATGGAAAGCAGAGAATTATATGAGGGCAAATGTGGTATAGCCAATTTAGTTTTCAGGTAAACATAGTCTCAACTTTAATATCTACATGCCAAGATGCTGAGGCTATTCTTTCTAACCTAAAAGGATCTAAATTTGGCAATCCATCAGTCAATCAATCAAAGGTATTTACTGATTACTTACTGTGTCCAAGCACTTAGCATTTGGGACAGTACAACACAAAAGAGTTGGTAGACATGATCCCTAACCTCAATCAATCAATCAATCGTATTTATTGAGCACTTTCTGTGTGCAGAGCACTGTACTAAGCGCTTGGGAAGTACAAGTTGGCAACATATAGAGACAGTCCCTACCCAACAGTGGGCTCACAGTCTAGAAGGGGGAGACAGAGAACAAAACCAAACATATTAACAAAATAAAATAAATAGAATAGATATGTACAAGTAAAATAAATAGAGTAACAGCAAAATAAATAAATAAATAAATAGAGTAATAGTAAAATAAATAGAGTAATAAATAAATAAATAAATAAATAGAGTAATAATAAATAAATAGAGTAATCACCTCAAGGAGCTAATAGGGGAGACAGATACTAAAGTGAATTACAGATGGGGAAAATAGGAGAGTATGAAGATAGGTACCTTATTATTATCATTATTATAGTATTTGTCCAACACTTCCGATGTGCCAAGCACTGTACTAAACACTGGGTTAGATACAAGATAATAAATTGAACACAGTCCCTGTTCCATATGGGGTTTACAGTCCAAGTAGGAGAGATTAGGATTTAATCCCCATTTTACAGATGAGGAAAGTTAACTGGCCCAAGGTCACACAGCAGACAAGTGGCAGATTAGAACCCAAGTCTTCTGACTCTCAGGCCCATTGTCCTTCCCCTAGACCATGCTGCTTCTCATTTACATAAGTGCTGAGGAGATGGGGTGGGATGAGTATCAAAGTTCTTAGGGTACAGGCTCAGGTGCATAGATAAAACAGTAGGGAAGGGAAATAGGGTGAAGAAAAAGAGAGGTCAGACAGGAAAGACCTCTTGAAAGAGACATAATCTTAGTAGGGCTTTGAAGGAGTGGACAGTGGTGATCTATTGGATATGGCATGGAAGGTGGGGAAGGGGTAGCAAGGGGGAGTTCCAGGACAGAGAGAGGATGTGGGTAAGGGGCCCATTGTGGTCAGGGATTGTCTCTGTTTGTTACTGAACTGTACTATCAAGCGCTTAGTACAGTGCTCTGCACACAGTAAGTGTGCAGTAAATATGATTGAATGAATGAATGAAGGGGTCAGCGATGAGAAAAACAAGTGAGTACGATGGTATTAGAGGTGCAAAGGTGTGAGGGCTGCGATGAAGGAGATTTGTGTGCTATGGTAAGAGGGGGAGTGCCAGTTGAATCAGTGCCAGGCTAACATTGATAAGTAAGCAGTAATAATAATAATAATAATAATAATAATAATAACACTGGTATTTGTTAAGCGCTTACTATGTGTGAAGCACTGTTCTAAGCACTGGGGTGGATTTGTGGTGATAAGGTTGTCCCATGTGGGGCTCACAGTCTTAATCCCCACTTTACAGATGAGGTAACTGAGACTCAGAGAAGTTAAGTGACTTGCCTAAGGTCACACAGCAGACAAGTGGCAAAGTCGGGATTAGAACCCATGACCTCTGACTCCCGAGCCTGTGCTCTTTCCACTGAGCAACACTGCTTCTCTGAAGCCAATTAGTTCAAGTCAGTAAATAGAGACAATGACCACAGCCAGGTGAAATCACCAGGAAAGTGGTTTTTAATTTTGGCCTATTCTGTCACATTGTACTCTCCCATGCACTTAGTACAGTGCTCTATATGCAGTAAGTGCTCAAAAATAGTACTAATTGACATTACTCAGCTATTGGATTCCAATCAGGCAGTCTTTAATCTCTGTACTCCCAGATCTATTCAAAAGCATCAATCAATCAATCATTCAATCCTATCCAACGGCTCCTACTCTATCCTAACCCTCATCGACCTCTCAGCTGCCTTCGACACTGTGGACCACCCCCTTCTCCTCAACACGCTACCCAACCTTGGCTTCACAGACTCCGTCTTCTCCTGGTTCTCCTCTTATCGCTCCAGCCATTCATTCTCAGTCTCCTTTGTGGGCTCCTTCTCCCCCTCCCCTTCCCCCTCCCATCCCCTTACTATAGGGGTTCCTCAAGGTTCAGTTTTTGATCCCCTTCTGTTCTCTATCGACACTCACTCCCTTGGTGAACGCATTGGCTCCCATGGCTTCAACTATCATCTCTACGCTGATGACACCCAAATCTACATCTCTGCCCCTGCTCTCTCTCCCTCCCTTCAGGCTCAGGTCTCCTCCTGCCTTCAGGACATCTCCATCTGGATGTCTGCCCACCATCTAAAACTCAATATGTCTAAGACTGAACTCCTTATCTTCCCTCCCATACCCTGCCCTTTCTCTGACTTTCCCATCACTGTAGAAGGCACTACCATCCTTCCTGTCTCACAAGCCCGCAACCTTGGTGTCATCCTTGACTCCACTCTCTCGTTCACCCCTCACATCCATTCCATCACCGAAACCTGCTGGTCTCACCTCTGCAACATCTCCAAGATCCACCCCTTCCTCTCCATCCAAACTGCTACCTTGCTCGCTCAATCTCTCATCCTATCCCGACTAGATTACTGCATCAGCCTCCTCTCTGATCTCCCATCCCCCTGTCTCTCCCCACTTCAGTCTACACTTCACGCTGCTGCCCGGAACATCTTTGTGCAGAAACGCTCTGGGCATGTTACTCCCCTCCTCAAAAATCTCCAGTGGCTGCCAGTCAACCTACGCATAAAGCAAAAACTCCTCACTCTCTCGGCTTCAAGGCTCTCCATCACCTCACCCCCTCCTACCTCACCTCCCTTCTCTCCTTCTACAGCCCAGCCCACATGCTCCACTGCTGCTAACCTCCTCACTGTACCTTGTTCTCACCTGTCCCACCATCGGCCCCCAGCCCACGTCCTCCCCCTGGCCTGGAATGCCCTCCCTCTGTACATCTGCCAAGCTAGCTCTCTTCCTCCCTTCAAAGCCCTACTGAGAGCTCACCTCCTTCAGGAGGCTTTCCCAGACTGAGCCCCCTTTTTCCTCTCCTCCTCCCCATCCCCCCCGCCCTACTTCCTTCCCCTCCCCACAGCACCTGTATATATGTTTGTACAGATTTATTACTCTATTTTACTTGTACGTATTTACTATTCTATTTATTTTGTTAATGATGTGCACCTAGCTTTATTTCTATTTATTCTGATGACTTGACACCTATCCACATGTTTTGTTTTGTTGTCTGTCTCCCCCTTCTAGACTGTGAGCCTGTTGTTGAGTAGGGACAGTCTCTATATATTGCCCACTTGTACTTCCCAAGTGCTTAGTACAGTGCTCTGCACACAGTAAGCGCTCAGTAAATATGATTGAATGAATGAATGAATCAATCATATGATGATTTTGGTGACCTTAAAGCATAAGTGGTTGCCTTTCTTCACTAGATCCATCAGTGACATGCAGCAATGAAGAGAAAAAACAATTTTCTAAGAGTTCAGACAAACTTAGTAGCACTAGAGGAGTAGTGTGGCTTAGTGGATAGAGCACAGGCCTGGGAGTTAAAAGGACCTGGGTTCTAATACCAGCTACGTCACATGTCTGCTGTATGACCTTGGGTAGGTGGCTTAACTTTTTTTATGGCATTTATTATGTGCTAAGCACTGCTCTAAGCACTGGGGAGGTTACAAGATGATCAGGTTGTCCAACGGGGGGCTTAAAGTCTTAATCCCCATTTTAGAAATAAGGTAACTGAGGCACAGAGAAGTTAAGTGACTTGCCCAAAGTCTCACAGCTGACAATTGGCAGAGCCAGGATTTGAACCCATGACCTCGGACTCCAAAGCCCATGCTCTTTTTCACTGAGCCACACTGCTTCTCTGGGCCTCATTTGTCTCATCTGTAAAATGGGGATTAAGAGGATAAGCTCCATGTGGGACAGAAACTATATCCATCCTGATTGATTTATACCTATCCCAACACTTAGAAGAGTGCTTGGCACATAGTAAGTGCTTAACAAGTACCGTAATTATTATTAGCTTTCAGCAGCAGCAAAATCTGACAAGTTGATCACCATGGAAGATTTCACTCCTTAGATTGTGACAATGCCAAATGTGGAAAAAGTTTAGAAACATCAGGTCTGAGTATTGGTTTTGCTCAGTTCAGCCACCAAATTTCTAATGAGTCCCATGTTAGACTATAATCCTCTCAAAAATATGGTCTTTATGAATTCCCACAGCTCAGAGTGACAGGAAGATTACTTTGAAAACACTGAAACCCCAACAGAGTACATGCTTAATAATAATTGTGGTCCCTCAGGTTTGGCTAAAAAAGGAATCTTACCAGCCCAAATCTCACAGATCTAGAAGCTGCTGTTTCTCTGTAGTGTCCTCATCAAGTCTCTGAAATAACACAAATGAAAAATAAATTCTACACATCAGAAACAATGGCAAAATGCTAACCCAATTCATCAAAATAACAGTGTACTATTACGTGGTCTCCATAGATAGACTTTGAATGAGGTGTATGTCATGTTGCCTCAGGATGATTGGGTGTGGGGGGGCTCCCTCCTTTGCCAATTTTATCCAGCTGTACAATACCCTGCTGTAGTGCATATGTTCAGTAAATTGACTAGGATGGACATTTTGAGTGGAAAATGAAGCAATCCTGAGCTACTGCTCTATTCTCAATCAATCTCATTGATTGAAAGATTGATTGATAGATCATCTCCTTTCAGCTCATTGGTATTTCCTCTACTTCTTTCTTCTCTACTTCTGATATGTTGGCTGACTCCAACATGAGGCCACCAGATAAACTTGCCCTATTATTCCAAAGACTCTTATCTTCTTAGGTGAAGAGTAGATTACTTCTGTGAAGTAAGTATATTTACTTCACACACACACACACACACACACACACACACACACCCCTCCGCCGTGCAATTTCTGTTTACTGGAATACAGTTTTCTAGACTGTGAGCCCACTGTTGGGTAGGGACTGTCTCTATATGTTGCCAACTTGTACTTCCCAAGCGCTAAGTACAATGCTCTGCACACAGTAAGCGCTCAATAAATACGATTGATTGATTGATTGATTGATTGATTGAATAGTGTGCAATTGTATTCACTTACTTTACTCAAGGCATTGTAATAAGCCCTGGGAAAGAGTCAACAGGTAGGAATTAGACAAGGACCCTGTCCCTCAAAGGGCTCACAATCTAACACAATAGGACACTCTCCAATGTCTTCCTCACCTAAAAATGCCTTGAAATCTATGACTCTGCCCAGCTTTTTGTTTTTTGTAATTCCCCACTATTGCTAATACTGTTTTTTGAGAAGCATCTTGGCCTAGGAAATTGGAAATCAGGAGACTTGGGTTGTGATCCCACTCTGCCATTTACCTACTCTGTGATATTGGGAAAGAGTTTTGTGCCTCAGTTTTCTCTCTGGGGATGAAATACCTGTTCTCCTTTTCCCTTATACTGTGAACATCAAGGGACTGTGACTGGTATGATTTTATTATTTTATGTACCCCAGCGCTTAGCACATAGTAAGTCCTAAACAAACATAACTTTGAATGTGGGATTTCTGTATTATTGAAATCCTCAAGGCTTGTGCTCAGAGTTGTTTTGCAAATAATCATTCAGGTTCACTGAGCCCCCACCCTTTTGGGGAATCTCTGAGGATATGGATAGGGAGGAACCAGCCAGATGTATTTTTTGACGGTGAACAGAAAATGCTGAGCAGTTCAAGACTCAGATTAATAGCAATCCCAGATTAATAGCAATATTCAATGCTATTTGTTTTGTCTCACTCTTGACATATGTTTTTAATAAGAAAAAAAACCTCACCGTTTAAAATGACAAGAAGAAATGCGAGACCTGATTGTGGTCCTTTCAGTAAAGCCTTAAGTGCAGTATCCCAGGGCCACCTAGGGTCAACACCTCCAATTTTTTTAATCATTTTGACACCTTTCTCACCTTCCTTCTCTCCTTTTCCATACCCACTCTGCTCCTTAGAGACTTCAACATCCACATGGATGTCCCCAGTGACTCCTCTGCCACCCGCCTTCTATCTCTCCTTGACACTGCCAACCTCCTGCTCCACCCCACCTCACCGACTCACCAACTTGGTCACACCCTCGACCTCCTCATTTCCTACCACTGCACTATCTCCACCCTCACCAACTCTGAAATCCCTCTCTCTGACCATAATGTTCTCACCTGCCTCCTCTCTCACGTTTCTCCCCCCATGAATCTATATTACTCCCCCACAGAGACCTCCGCTCTCTTGATCCCATCCATCTCTCTCAGTGCATCACAACCCACCTCGCCTCTATCTCCCCATCTCCATCCTCTCTATCCACTCTTAATGACCAGATTACTGCTCTCAACTCCACCCTCTCCACTCAACTCAACTCGCTTGCTCCCCTTTCCCTTCGTCACTCTCGCACCACTAACCCACAACTTTGGATCACTGCCACTGTCTGCCTCCTTCGCTCTTATGCTCGAGCTTCTGAACCCTGCTGGCAAAAGTCTAAACACCAAGCCAACCTTGTTAACTTTTAAGTTATCCTTTCATGCCTTAATGCTTCCCTCACCTCTGCCAGGCAAAACTATTTTTCTTCCCTTAACGACACCCATGCCCATCACCCCAGTCAGCTGTTCCGGACATATAACTCCTCCTCAGGCCCCCTGTTGCTCCCCCCCACTCCATCCCTCACTCCCAACGATCTGGCCACCTACTTCATTAGTAAAATTAACACCATAGGTCTGAGCTTCCCAAAGTCACCCCTCCCCCTTCTCCATCCCCCCGGCTCTCAACCCTCTCTGCTACTTTCCCATCCTTCTCAGTAGTATCTTCAGATAAGATCTCCCTCCTCTCAAGTGCCACCCCATCCACCTGTGCTTCGGACCCCATTCCTCTCATCTTACAAAAACTCTCACCCCTTCCCTCCTCTCCTACTTAACTTCCATCTTCAACCACTTCACAGTCTTAATTCTCATTCTACAGATGAGGTAACTGAGGCACAGAGAAGTCAAGTGACTTGCCCAGAGTCACACAGTGATCAGCAGCGGAGCTGGGATTAGAACCCATGACCTCTGACTCCCAAGCCTATTCTCTTTCCACTAAGCCACGCTACTTCAAAAGATGGGAGAATTGAAGAAGGGACAGGAGGAGGGAGTGACTGGATAGGAGCAGGGAGGATTTTAGGGAGATCACACCTGATGGTTTCAATTTTCTCAATAGATGGCCAGGTCATTACGGGCAAGAGATGGGGGACTTATGGGGATGGGGATTTGAGGAGGGAGATAAACATTTGGAACATTTGGCTTGGGCAGTGGGCATGGGAGTCAGTTTCAGAGTTGATGATGATAGAGACTGTACAGTTATCAGAGATGATGAGATCGAGTGTTCAAGTTGGCGAGTGGGTGAGATGGAGTGGAACAAGAGGTTAATGGAGTTGAGGAGTGATAGAAAGTGGGAAGCAGAAGCACTGTTAGGAATACTCATATATTCAAATCTCCAATGATCAATGTAGGGATGGAGAATGAGAAGGAATTTGAGAAAGGGATCAAAATGGTTTAAAAAATTGGAGGTGGGACCTGGGGGGAGGTATTTGACTTTGACTAATATCTAGAGTGAGTGATAAAGGTGGATGATACTTGTTTCAGAGGAAGGGAAAGAGAGGGATGGGGGAGATGGAATGGATCTTTTGAAACCTTTTTTTCTGTCCCTAGAGGGGTCCCAGAAGTATCTGAATAAGCTGTCTCTCAGAATCATTAGATAAATGTCTCCAGCATATTTTTGCAATGCCAAATCCAGGTTAACAAGCACCATGATGATACACTGTATTGCACTTCTCTCCCCTACTTATATTCCCTGATTTTAAGCCCCTTGAGGACTAGAGACCATGCCTAATTCCCACCTGTGTATTCTTCCCCATACTTAGTACCATGTTCTGCCCACAGTAAGCACCTACTACATACAGTCAGGAGTTTCTCAGGAGACAAGCCTCTAAGTTCTATGGATTTCCACAAAGACCTTTTTCATCATCCCTTAGGACACTGTTCTTTTATATAACACACATTAGGCTCTCAGTGAAGCATTCACCTATTAAATCCAGGTTTGTAAAAGACGTCTAGTATTTTGGAATTCAGCAGTGGACATCCTATTCTCCAAATGTGGCCACCAGGTAAGGGTTGCTGAGATTCCTCTAACTCCTTCTCAGAATGGAGGAGCAGCCAGAGCCCCAAATCAGCACCTTCATCTAGGCCTAAGGCCTCTAATCGATTTGCCTAACCCCCAAACTGCACCCTAGTCCTGACTTCCATTCCCATATCCTAATGATAATAATAATAATTATTATTATCATATTTGTTAAGTGCTTACTATATGCCAAGCACTGATCTAAGTGCTGGGGTAGATACAAGGTAATCAGGTTGTCCCATGTGGGACTCACACTCTTACTCCCCATTTTACAGATGAGGTAACTGAGGAATAGAGAAGTTAAGTGGCTTGCCCAAGGTCACACAGCAGACAAGTGGTGGAGCCAGGATTAGAACCCACAACCTTTGACTCCCAAGCCCATGCTCTTTCCACTAAGCTATGCTGCTTCTGTAAAGTCATGCTGCTCCAAGGGTTAACAAAATTGGATGGAGATGTCGGAGATCGAACCCAGGGCCTCATACAAGCAAAACATGCACTCTACCACTGAGCTACATCACCCTCAAATAATGGTATCCTACCTCCATTCACCCATTTTATACCTTCAGCTCTCTCCCCCAGGAGATCAGACAATCATTCAATCAATCAGTGGCATTTATTGATCACCAAATGAGTGCTGTACTAAGGTCCTGGAACATTACAACATTAACGAGACACATATTTGCCCCCACCCCCACCTCCACCCCCAAAGCCTAAATCTAATGGGAGAGATAGACAAAAATACTTAGGGAAAACTAGTGAGAAGGAGAACAAGTATATGCAGAAATCAGTACACTCACATCTGGATGAAATAGCTAAAGATTAATTGGCTGTACAGATAAATGTGTAAATAATCAACTAATCAATGGTATTTATCGAGCCCCTACTGTATATCCTGGCTCTGCCATATGTCTCCTGTGTGACCTTGGGCAAGTCACACTTTACTTCTCTGTAAAATGGGGATTAAGACTGTGAGGCCCATGTTGGGCAGGGAATGTGTCCCACCTGATTAACTTGTATTTCTCTGAGAGCTTAGAACAGTGCTTGCATTCATTCATTCATTCAATCATATTTATTGAATGCTTATTGTGTACAGAGCACTGTACGAAGCACTTGGGAAGTACAAGTTGGCAACATATAGAGATGGTCCCTACCCAATAACGGGCTCACAGTCTAGAAGGGGGAGACAGACAACAAAGCAAAACATGTAGACAGGTGTCAAAATCGTCAGAACAAATATAATTATAGCAATATGCACAACATTAACAAAATAAATAGAATATTAAATATGTACTAGTAAAATAAAGAGTAATAAATCTGTACAAATATATACAAGTGCTGTGGGAAGGGGAAGGAGGCAGGGCAGGGGAGGATGGGGAGGAGGAGAGGAAAAAGGCTCAGTCTGGGAAGGCCTCCTGGAGGAGATGAGCTCTCAGTAGGGCTTTGAAGGGAGAAAGAGAGCTAGCTTGGCGGATATGTGGAGGGAGGGCATTCCAGGCCAGGGGAAGGACGTGGGCTGGGGGTTCAATGGCAGGACAGGCGAGAATGAGGCACAGTGAGGAGGTTAGTGGCAGAGGAGCAGAGGGAGCAGGCTGGGCTGTAGAAGGAGAGGAAGGAGGTGAGATAGGAGGGGGTGAGGTGACAGAGACCCTTGAAGCCGAGAGTGAGGAGCTTTTGCTTGATTCGTAGGTTGACAGGCAACCACTGGCGAGTTTTGAGGAGGGGAGTGACATGCCCAAAGCGTTTCTGTACAAAGATAATCTGAGCAGCAGAGGGAAGTATAGACTGAAGAGGGGAGAGACCGAAAGATGGGAGATCAGAGAGGATGCTGATGCAGTAATCCAGTCGGGATAGGATGAAAGATTGAACCAGCAAGGTAGCAGTTTGGATGGAGAGGAAAGGGCAGAGCTTGGTGATGTTGTGGAGGTGAGACCAGCAGGTATTGGGGATGAATTGGATATGTGGGGTGAACGAGAAAGTAGAGTCGAGGATGACACCAAGGATACAGGCTTGTGAGATGGGAAGGATGGTAGTGTCATCTACAGTGATGGGAAAATCAGGGAGAGGACAGGGTTTGGGAGGGAAGATAAGGAGTTCAGTCCTGGACATATTGAGTTTTAGATGGCGGACAGACATCCAGATGGAGATGTCCTGAAGGCAGGAGGAGATACGAGCCTGGAGGGAGGGAGAGAGAATGGTGTAGAGATGTAGATTTGGGTGTCATCAGAGTAGAGATGATAGTTGAAGCCATGGGAGCGAATGAGTTCACCAAGGGAGTGAGTGTAGATAGAGAACCGAAGGGGACCAAGAACTGTCCCTTATTATGCAGAGCTCTATATTAAGCACCTGGAAGAGTACAATATAACAGAGTTAACCCCCCCCCCCCCCCCATCTCTTCTCCTTCCCTGGACCAAAGCCCACTCAGCCCCATTTACTTCCCTTTGACAGGGCCACCCTTACACTGGATGAGAAAACGAGGTTTGGGGTAAGAGAGAATGTCAAGGGAGTTAGGAATGATTGGGCTAGTGTGGGTGGCATGTGGGTAAGGAGGGAAGAGAAGGATCATTGGGAAGCAGGGAAAGGGAGGGGACATGGAGGTGAGGGAAGGGAGAGGAGCATGGGCCTTTAGAGACACAGTGTGGCCTAGTGGAAAGGTAATGGGTCTGGGAGTCAAAGGACCTGGGTTCTAATCCCAGCTCTGCCAGTTGCTTGCTGTGTGACCTTAGGCAAGTAACTTCATTTCTCTGTGCCTCAGTTTCCTCAACTGTAAAATGGGGATTCTCCTTCCTACTTAGACTGTGAACTTCATGTGGGACAGGGATTGTGTCCAACCTGATAAACTTGTATCTACCCAGCACTTAGAACAGTGCTTGACACAAATTCATTCAACTGTACTTACTGAGCACTTACTCTGTGCAAAGCACTGTACTAAGTGCTTGGGAGAGTACAGTATAACAAGAAACAGACAAATTCCCTGACCACAATGAGCTTACATAGTAAGAGGAGAAGGAGGAGGAAGAGGAGGAAGAAGGAGGAAGAGGAGGAAGAAGAAGAGAAAGAGGAAGGAGGGGGGAAGAGGAAGGAGAAAACAAAGGGGAAAAAGGAGAAGGGGAAGAAGTAGGAGGAGAAGGAAGAAGAAAAGGAAAGAAGTAGTAGAAGATGAAGACGAAAAGATTGACACTTTCCTTGCTCACAAATAGCTTAAAGGAAATAAATCATTCGTATGTACTGAAGATAGGATAAAAGCACTTAAGAGCCAAGGGTAGGTGTTGGTCTGATGCACTCTGAGGGTTAAGAATTGATGGGGGAAGGCTTCTTGGAGTAGGTGGGGTTTTAGGAGGGCTTTAATGATAGGGATAGCTGTAGTTTGTCGGATTTGAATCAATCATTGATTGATAGTTTTTGAGCACTTACCTTGTGCAGAATACAGTACTAAATCATTGGGAGAGTACACTACAGTTGGTAGAGACAATCCCAGTCCTTAAGGAACTTAGATTTGGGAGTGAAAAGAGTTCCAAGAGGAAAAGCATCAACTAGGGGTTAGAGATGACTTTTGAGAATTTTATCTTTCTTCCTAGTTTATTCATCTCATTGCCCTAGATGTGAGAATACTGCAATCAAATCAATCAATGATATTTATCGAGTGCTTACTATGTGCAGCATACTGTTCTAAGAGCTTGAGAAAGTACAATTACAATAGAGTTATTAAGTGCTCATTGTATGCAGAGCACTGAAATAAACACTAGGAAAGAACCCTCAATTTCTGACTTTCAGTGGGATCATATCATCTCTGTCTTCAGAGGGCTTCAACCTAATTGGGAAGACAGACATTAAAATAAATCACAGATAAGGAAATCAGCAGAGTTTAAGGAAATGTACATAAATACAGTGGGACTGAGGGTGGGGTGAATTACAAACTGCTAAGGGGTACATGCCCAAATGCATAGGAGATGAAGAAGAGAGGGAGACCAGGGTGGGGAAATGAGAGTCTATCACGCAATCCCCAAACATCATAAGTCAATGACCCCCACGACCTTAACTAATGAAGCAACACACCCAGTCCACAGGAGAATGAAAACTAGGGTAGCAGAAAGCAAGCCAGTCATGTCCTGCTTGTAGGCTATACCTTTTTAACTCCAATGATGTAGAACATTTAAAAGTGGTGTTTTTCTTTCCCTGCTAATTATACCCTCTCTTCTAACTGGCCAAATGGAATATATTCCTTTCTCAGCAGGAAACAAAATGTGTAAGTCCCTAGTGGTTTGGTTTTGATTGCTCTCTCATCCGTGTCCAGGGGGTGTCACCAAGGAGGGCAGGGAAATTCACCAAGGAAGGCAGGGAAATCTGGCTGGCTCTGGCCACTGTGGCTCCCTCCTATGGCTGCAAGGATTTAATACAGTAGATTGGTCACTAACTTTAACATAAAAATAATAATAATTGTAATGGTATTTATTAAGCACTTACTATGTGTCAGGCACTGTACTAACTGCTGGGGAGGACACAAGAAAATCAGGTTGGACACAGTCCCCATCCCATGAGGGGCTCACAGTCTCAATCCCCATTTTACAGATGAGGTAACTGAGGCCCAGAGAAGTGAAGGACACACAGCAGACGAGTGGAAGATCTGGAATTAGAACCAGTGAACCTCTGTCTCTCAGGTCTGTGCTCTAGCCACTATACCATGGTATTAACTATTCACAGGAAACATTCAGAAAAAGGCCCTAGCTCTCTCACAACCAAAACTTTGCTGTACTGACTAATAAAAGTCAACTCTGTTGTATTTTACTCTCACAAGCACTTAGTACAGTGCTCTGCACACAGTAAGCACTCAAATACCATTGATGCCGACGATAATTATTTTTTTTAATTTTGGGGGGGACGGTGCTATTTGTTAAGTGCTTACTCTGTGACAGGCACTAGTAAAAAGCTAATCTGGACACAGTCCCTGTCCCACGTGAGGCTTCCAGTCTAAGTAGGAGAGAGTAGGATTTAATCTCCATTTTACAGATGAGAAAACTTGAGAAACAGAGAAGTTCAGTGATTTGCCCAAGGTCACACAACAGGTAAGTGACGGAGCTGGGATTATAATCCAGGCCCTCTGACTCCCAGATCTATGTTCTTTCCACAAGGCCGTGGTGCTTCCAACTAGAATTCTAGCCAGACTAGAATGAGGAAATATCAAAAGCTTTCTACACCAGATGATTTCTTTTGGCTTTGTTAAGTTCAGGTCCCTGGTGTTTTCCTCTTCTTGCCTCTAAAAAAATAGTTCAGTCAGAGGACAAAATGGATTTGGTTAACATGAGCCTCTTTAAAAAGAATCATTAACTTTTCATTTCACCTGTAATTAATCCAATGACTGTCCTGTTACATTTGTTTAGCTACAGCAGATAATGTGTCAGTAAGAGAACAGTGAAGCCTAAAATAATTTTGTGATATACCAATCAATTTTCCAAAGTCCAACTTATTTTTTCTGCTCATATATCTTTGTATTAAGCAATAGCCAAAAAAAGTTGATACCAAATCCAAGCAATTCAACTTTAAAGTGAAAAGACAATGCATCATATCAACAAAGCCAAACAAAAGAAGGATATACAGAAGAAAAGTAAAATGCTTCTCATTCTTTACCAAGATCTTGCAGCTGAAACATGAACGGAAATAGATAAACCAGTCTGTTATGAGGTAACTACTTTCCCCTTGAATGCATATCAAACTTGACAGATTTTCAACCTTAAATATTCCATAACTTTGCATATTGCTTACAGCCAGACACTGCCAAGGGTAAGGAACATAATATCTTGGCCAAATTTTTTTTCTCCTTTTTAAGAACATCATATTATTAACAGGACACAGCTGGATTCCATTAATATTGGGAAAGGGAGGTCTATCTCAGGAATTATGGCTTCACTTGACTTGTAGAATGGGGAAATCAGCCATCTGCACCTGGCCTTCCAAGCCAGGCTCAACTGTGCTAATTACAAGCAGGGCTTTGTATGTGCTGCCTCCACTCTCACTCACTCTCTCTTTATTTTGCAGATTGCAAAGAAAATAATTATGAAATAAATAAAATCCCTGTTATCCCTTTTACCGGCCTAATCAGGGGCAGCAAAACCCTCCCTTGCCTCAGCTGGAAATAACTTGTTATTTTTCCATTTAGGGCAGGTGCTCGGTCCAAGACGGGTATTAGAGCAGGTCTTACGACTTTTCCACGGATGTGTAAAATCTGGCTATAAGGAGTGCCAAGTGGTTGGTAAAGCAGCGTATTCACAATGAGAAAGAGAAGTGCAAGAGGCCAGTGGAGGGGTGCTCCATGCAGATGTGTGCGCTTCCTGTACTACAGGAAAGGTTGAAATTGAGTGAAAATGCCTGCAAAGGGCCTTAGGGAAATTTATTATGGGGATGTTACTGCCTCCTGAAAATCTGTGCAGGCTGAAGTATTTCAGCTTAGCTGATTCTTTCATATAACTGTGGTTCCGATACAGGCCCCGGAAAAAGTTCATTTAGAAAAGCAGATCATTTGTTCCTGCCTTGGATAATTAGAACATTGAGTAAAAATTCCTGTTCAGTTCTTTAGTAGGCACAGGATGGTCCCATCTATTCATTTGAGGGTGTCCATATTATTGAGTAACCAGGTATTTGTTGGTAGGATAGGAAGTGTGTTTTGTTCTTGTTTTTTTTTTGTTTGTTTGTTTGTTTTTAATCCAAGTTTATCTTATGGTGGGGAAGGGAAGACAGGATGTACAGGTTGGGTTTGGGGGGTGGCATCAGAGAACCTGCCCCAGAGGGATTCATATCCCAGAAAATATCATTACACTTATTCAACACAAATATATCGGAAGGGTGTGAGCCCACTGTTGGGTAGGGACTGTCTCTTTATGGTGCCAATTTGTACTTCCCAAGCGCTTAGTACAGTGCTCTGCACACAGTAAGTGCTCAATAAATACGACTGATGATGATGATTGGTTTAAAACAATTGTTTCAACTTAGGGTGCTGTCCTGACATTCTGTTTTCAATGCAAATGTTTGCTTATTTAGACTGTGAATTCCACATGTTACAGGGGCTGTATCCAATCTAATTAAGTTATATCTACCCTAGTGTTTAGAACAGTGTTTGACACATAGAAAGTATTCAAAGAGCACCATTAAAAAAGAAAAAAGAATCCTAAGCTACTACTATGAAGCACAATACATCCTCTAGGTTAAGGTGTTTTCAAACCCAGCCTTTGACTCCATAACTCTCTCATCAATTTTCTCACAAGTTGCATACAAAAGTCAGGATACCAGTTTTCTCCCTCTGTGTACTTCCTATTGGCTAAACCTGGAATGAAACTACTGAACAATGTCTAATTGTCACTTGCTTATTCTTTCCCAGAGCTTAGTACAGTGCATGGCACACACTGAGTGCTTAATATTTTTATGACTACAACTACTTCTACTAGTGACTGGAGAAGCTGCCATACAGGAGAAATATTCAAATACTATTATGCAATAGATCATGCATGATGCTTTTCCTTAGGAAAAAATATAACTTTGAATATGTGACTGTTAACTGTTGAAACCAGTGGGTCAAAGCCTGTTGACCCACTGCTCAACAGACTTTGTCAGTGAAATAAATGCTTATTTCAACAGAGTACTTCACTAAACCCTATGAATGTAAGAGATGCAACAGGTTAAAGAAACAGCTTATGTCCATGACATGATGCTAATGAAGAGCAGAAAATTCTAAATAAGAAACAGCTTGGAGAAGTGAATGCAACTGGACAAAATAAGAATACAAATAAACCCTGATGTTGATAAGCCAGTTTTCACTCTACAGAAACATCACCAAGTAGTAGTAGGATTAAAACTCAGGTTCCGTGACTTCCAGGTCTGAGCTCTTTCCACTATCCTTTTCTCTCTTTCCCAGGAAATTTGATTAGAAAACGTTCTAGGCATAGGGGCCTAGGTTGAAGAAATTTTGAGTCTGTGATTAGACCTTGGGACCAAGATAAGATTTCCTCAGAGAAAAAGGGTAGGAGAAAGCAGACAGAACCTCCAGAACTTGTGGAGGTCTGTCTCTCCCACTCTCCTGAAATCATCATCATGGGCTGATTGGGTATTATTCCTTTTGGCCATTCCTGCCTACTGTCTCCTCTGGGGAGGAATTCAAGTGTCGATACTGTAACCTAGGGGAAGATGTCTGGGGGAGGGAAGGTTGTGTGATTGGGAGTAGAGGAGAAAAACAAAGTTAATGAGAAAGAAAGAGAGAGAGAGAGAGAGAGAGAGAGAGAGAGAGAGAGAGAGAGAGAGAGAGAGAGAGAGAGAGAGAGAGAGGAGAGAGAGTGTTGGAGGGGGGTAGGATAGTGAAAGCTCCCTTCTTTCTTAAAATGTCCCCCTCACTAGACTGTAAGGTTCTTGAGGGCCAGGATCATCATGTGTAAGCTTGGTGTGGGTAGGGATTGTCTCTGTCTTTATTGCTGAATTGTACTTTCCAAGCGCTCAGTCCAGTGCTCTGCAAAGAGTAAGCGCTTAATAAATACAATTGAATGAATTAATGAACAATGTCTACCAGCTATACAGCATTGTACTCTACCAAGCACTTTGTATAGTGCTCTGCACACAATAAGCACTCAATAAATATCATTGATAGATTGAAAATCCAGTCACTGTCACTGACTTACGCTTGAAAAATAAAAGACAGATAGACATGTTGTGAGGTAAAGTATACATTTTGTCGTCTAAGGCTCAAGCAAGAAGGTCAAATGAACGTAATGCATATTTAGAGATAGAGAGGAGTGGGGTATTCCAAAACCCCACTATTATTCTATTCCTTCCCTGCGGGGATTGGGAAGGTAGTAAAGAAGCCTGAAATTAAATAGGAAATGATTTTAAGGGAGAAATACTCGATTCCAGAATTTTTTATTTTTTATTTTTGTGTGTGTGTGTTTATTTCTGTGAGGAAAGAAATATTTTATGCTTGAGACACTAATTTCAGAGTAGATAATATATCAGCTGGAGGGTTTTGAGTGAAAGCAGTGAATGAAGCTCAAGTTATCCATCACATAAGGGGAGGAGGTTGGAATAGTTATCTCACCTTGGAACTTTCTCATTTTACTACTCCCTTGAAAATGTTCAGAGGGTAGTGCATTTGTCAGATCTGCCCTAGTCTCAGAAAATTCATTAAAAAAAGCCTCCTTCTCAACCTTTGAGGTACTTTGACGGACATAGAGTGATTAAAGAGTATTTCTATTTAGTATCAATCATCAGACGTATTTATTGAGTGCTTACTAGGTGCATATCACTGATCTAAGTGCTTGGGAGAGTAAATACAGCAGATTAGCAGACACATTCTCCACCCAGAAGGAGCATTAGATAATGGGAGACTAAGTCAATCAATCAAACAATAGTATTTATCTAACTCCTACTGTGTGGAGAGCACAGTATTTAATGCTTGGAACAGTACTAATGAGGTAAAAGAGACACAATGTCTTACCTCAGTGAGTTTACCAACTCCCCAGAGAGACAGGCACAGAACTATTTACAGTTATGAGGGTAAATATGGAAAGATGAATATGTGAATAAATAAACAGACTTTGTAAATTGATAAATACATAAGTGCTACAGGTTTTTTGTGAGCATAAAAGTGTTGAAGTGGTAGTTGGGAGGCTATGACCTGAGGAGAGGCCTAGCCTCCTGAAGTGGGTGGGATTTCAGAAGTATTTGGACATGGGGAGAGCTGTGGTCTTGTGGATTGGAAGGGAAAGGGAATTCCAGGCAGAGGGGAGAGGCAAAAAGGGCCAGAGGTGGGAAAGGTAAGAGTGAGGGACAGCAAGAAGGTCCACTTGGAAGGAACACAGAGGGTCAGCTGGGGTGTAACAGCTGAAGTGGGGAACAGTTAAGAAGCAGCATGGCTTAGTGGAAAGAACCTGAGCTTGGGAGTCAAAGGTCATGGGTTCTAATCCCAGCTCCGCCACTTTTCTGCTGTGTGACTTTGGGCAAGTCACTTAACTTCTCTGTGCCTCAGTTACCTCATCTGTAAAATGGGAATTAAGACTGTGAGCCCCACGTGGAACAACCTGATCACCTTGTATCTACCCAGCACTTAGAACAGTACTTGGTACGTAGTAAGCACTTAACAAATGCCATTATTATTATTTATCTGGTAAATGGGCTTGAAGCCAGTGGTTAGAGGTTTGAGCTTGATATGGAGAGAAATGGGTAGACAAAGGCAGTTTTGGAGGAGATGTGTGAGCAGCGAGTTATTTTATGGTGATCAATAATGGTATTTATTTAGGGCTTACTGTGTGCAGAGCACTGTACTTAGCACTTGTGAGAGTACAATACAACAGAGTTGGTAGATACATTCCCTGCCCACAACGAGATGACCTGGGTTGCAGAGTAATGCTGACGAAAGAAAGAAGAGTTTGGAAACTGGGAGACCAATAAGAAGACTGATAAGGCAAACTAATCAGGACATGGTGAGAGCATGAAATGGTGGGCAGCTGTTTGAGGGGAAAAGAAGAGGCAGATCTGAGAAATGTTGTGGAGAAAGAACTGACAGACTGAATGAGAGGGTTAAAGATACCAAGGAGTCCAGGTAGAGCACAACTAATGACAGATCTAGAGTGTGTTAACACAAGGTGCATTCTTGCTAAAAAGGATATAAAAAGAAGGCTTTGAAAATGAAATATTTGCATATGTACACTGAAAAACATCAAATTCAAAATTGTACTATGTTCATAATCATTGGGATTTATTAACCACTTACTAGGTGCAAAAGACTTTACTAAGTTTCCCAGGACAGCACAATGCAAACCATGCTACATAAGCATGTTCTTGTTTTTGCATTGTAAATCACTGTTTTCATTATTGTTATATTAATAATAATAGTATTATGAATCCCTTACTAACTGACAAGCACTGCCCTACATGCCAGGGTAGATGCAAGAAAATGAGGTCAGACAGTCCCTGGGGCTCACAATCTAAGGAGATGAGGGAGAACAGGCATTGAAACTCCACTTTACAGGTGAGGAAACAGAGGCCCAGAGAACTAGAGTGACTTGAGCAGGTAACTGGAAGTCAGGATTAGCAAGCAGGTCCTCTAACTCTCAGGCCTTAGCTCTTTCCACTAGGCTACACTGCTCCTCAATGAGCAAATCATCTCCTATGTGAAACTATTCTTCATTAAGAACTCTTTCCCTGTACATCCTATTTTCATGGAGCCAACTAAGAGTGAAAACTAAAATATAGTAGTAATACAACTGAGTAGAATTGAAATCAGTGGACATGAGGATCTAAAGAACTTCAGCAAGGAGTTTCAAAGGGAAAACAAATTCCATTTCGCAAACTTGAGCCAAAAAAAGAGGAAAAAATGGTATTTGTTGCCATAGGCAAATACTATTTATCTCCATGTTAAATTTACATGGGGTAGGTGGGGAAGGGTCTGACTACAATTCTTTAAATCTTTTCTCCTTTCTTCTTCCCAAATTCTACTCTGATAAAGAGTTGCTGAAAGGCAAAAAAAAACACCATAAAACCTCAGATGTGCAGTCTTAAGTAAATGTGGTTTTGTGAGATCAGGAATCTAACTCAAGGGCACTCAGGTCTAGAAGACATAAGGATGCTGGCCAATGCAAGTATATTTTCCTTCCAGACTGTAAGCTCATTGTGGATAGGAAATATGTATGTTTATTGTTATATTGTACTCTTCCAAGTGCTTAGCACAGTGCTCTGCACATGTTTCTAAACTATGAGCCTGTTGTTGGGTAGGGACCGTCTCTATATGTTGCCGATTTGTACTTCCCAAGCATTTAGTACAGTGTTCTGCACACAATAAATGCTCAATAAATATGACTGAATGAATGAACAGTAAGTGCTTAATTAGTGAATGAATGAATGAATGAATGAATGAATGAATGATGCTTGACAGCCCATCTGAGCACAAAGGATCAAGGAGGGATGTGGGTGGGAGAGGTAATTATAATAATGATGGTATTTGTTAAGCGCTTACTATGTACAAAGCACTGTTCTAAGAGCTGGGGAGGTTACAAGGTGATCAGGTTGTCCCAGGGGGCTCACAGTTTTAATCCCCATTTTACAGATGAGGTAACTGAGGCACAGAGAAGTTAAGTGACTTGCCCAAAGTCACACAGCTGACAGTTGGCAGAGCCGGGATTTGAACCCATGACCTCTGACCCCAAAGCCCATGCTCTTTCCACTGAGCCAAGCTGCTTCTCCAGGTAGGGAACAGGAAGAGAAATGATCTTAATCAGTCAAATCAATGGTATATATTGAGTGCTCACTAAGTGCAGAGCAGGGTACTAAGTACTTGGTAGAGAGTAGATTCCTGTCCTCAAGGACTTTACAGACTTGTCAGAGATCAGTGGAAGGGGTGTACAGGGGTCCATAAACTAACAATCACGACTAAATTCTGTTATCTCATTCATTCATTCATTCAATCGCATTTGTTGAGTGCTTACTATGTGCAGAGCACTGTACTAAGCGCTTGGAAAGTACAATTCAGCAATAGAGACAATTCCTGTCCACACCAGGCTTACTAAGAGGCCTTCTCCAATTAAGTTCTCTTTCCCCAACTCCCTCTCCCTTCTGCACTTGGATTTGTGCACTTCGGGTACTTAGTATTGACCCCACCCTCAGTTTCACAGCCCTTATTTCTTGTCTTGTCTTATGCTGTTGAGATGTTTCCAACCTAGAGCTAGTCCCTGGACACATCTTTCCCAAAATGCCCCACTCTCCATCCATAATTGTTCTGGTAGTGTATCCATAGAGTTTTCTTGGTAAAAATACGCAAGTGGTTTTCATTCCCTTCTTCCACAGAGTCTTCTCCCATGCAGTAAACTTGAGTCTCTGCCCTCAATTCTCTCCCATGCCGCTGCTGCCCAACAGTGGTGAGTTTTGACTTGTAGCAGATTGCCTTCCACTCACTAGCCTAACTGCCCAAGCTAGGAATGGAATGGATAGGCCTCTGCACGACTCTCCCTCCAGTAGCTGAGACTGGTAGAGTACTGGAAACTCTCCAGGTGCGATCCTGATTTACATACCCTTATTTACATATCTGTAATTCATTTATTTGGATTAATGTATGTCTCCCCCTCTAAACTGTAAGCTCATTTTGAGCAGGGATTATGTCTACCAGCTCTGTAGTATTGTACTCTTCCCAGCATTTAGTACAGTGTTCTGCACTCCATGCATACCATTGATTGGTTGATATCCGATGCTCAAATAAATCACTGTAAAAAAAAGCTCAGAGGAACTAGGCAATAGAATGAGCACAATCTAGAAGAGAAAGATCTTTGTTCAAGAAATGATATTTAACTGTGTTATTGTCAAGCACTGTACTAAGAGAATCAGGTCCTGCATGGGGCTCACAGTTTAAATATCAATCAATCAATTGTATTTATTAAGCGCTGTGTGCAGAGCACTGTACTAAGCGCTTGGGAAGTACAAGTTGGCAACATATAGAGACAGTCCCTACCCAACAGTGGGCTCACAGTCTAGAAGGGGGAGACAGAGAACAAAACAAAACATATTAACAAAATAAAATAAATAGAATAGATATGTACAAGTAAAATAAATAAATAAATAGAATAATAAATACGTACAAACATATATACATATATACAGGTGTTGTGGGGAAGGGAAGGAGGTAAGGTGGGAGGGATGGAGAGGGGGAGGAGGGGGAGAGGAAGGAGGGGGCTCAGTCTGGGAAGGCCTACCGGAGGAGGTGAGCTCTCAGTAGGGCCTTGAAGGGAGGAAGAGAGCTAGCTTGGTGGTTGTGAGGAGGGAGGGCATTCCAGGCCAGGGGGATGACGTGGGCTGGGGGTCGACGGCGGGACAGGCGAGAACAAGGCATGGTGAGGAGGTTAGCGGCAGAGGAGTGGAGGGTGCGGGCTGGGTTGTAGAAGGAGAGAAGGGAGGTGAGGTAGGAGAGGGCGAGGTGATGGAGAGCCTTGAAGCCGAGGGTGAGGAGTTTCTGCCTGATGCGTAGGTTGATTGGTAGCCACTGGAGATTTTTGAGGAGGGGAGTAACATGCCCAGAGTGTTTCTGGACAAAGACAATCCGGGCAGCGGCGTGAAGTATGGATTGAAATGGGGAGAGACAAGAGGATGGGAGATCGGAGGGAGGGAGGGAGGCGGGAGGGAGGACAGGTACTGAACCTTCATTTTGCATGTGAGGGAACTGAGGCACAGTAATTTGCCCCAGGTTAAGCAGTAGATAAGTAATAATAATAACAATAATAATAATAATGGTATTGGTTAAGTGCTTATGCGCCAAGCACTGTTCTAAACACTGGGGGAGATACAAGATTATCAGGTTGTCCCATGTGGGGCTCACAGTCTCAATCCCCATTTTACAGATGAGGTAACAGGCACAGAGAAGTTAAATGACTTGCCCAAAGTCATACAGATAGCAAGTGGTGGAGCAGGGATTAGAACCCACGACCTCTGACCCACAAGCCCATGTTCTTTCTACTAAGCCACACTGCTTCTCACAGCAGAGCTAGGATTAGAACCCAGATCCTCTGACTCCCAGGCCTTTACTATTCCACTAGACCACACTTACTGAGTACCTACTACTGTTTGTAGATACCATGCTAAGCACTTGGGAGAGTACAGCGGGCATGTCAATCATAGTCCCTGCCATAGACAATCTAATGATGGAGGCAAAAAATATTTGCAAATAGTGGGGAGGAAGAGAGAGAACAAGGATATAACCCATGGCAAGAGTACGGAATTGTGGAACAGATGAGAGTAGGGAGGCTTTCTGGAGGAAACTGACTTTCAAGAGGGCTCAGAGAAGAGGATCATTGTAGTCTGGCACATTTGAACATGGTGGGAGAGTTGAGAGCGAGGTACAAAGTGTTCTATGACAGTTATGCACAATTTGAGCTACAACCTGGGCAGCAGCATGTAGTATACAATAAACAGGATAGAAGACAGAGACTGGAAAACCAGTAAGGAGGCTGCTACAGTATTCAGATCATGAGATGACAAGAATCTGAACCAGGGCAGCAGCAGTTAGGGTGGAGAGAAAGGGGCAGATTCAGCAAATGCAAAGTAAAAGCTGGCAGGATTTATGAATAGATTGTATGCGTAACCTCTTCTCTAAAGTGTAAGCTCCTTGTAGACAGGGATCTTGTCTACAAATATGAATTATACTCTCCCTAGTAGATTAATTGAGACCCCCAAAACAGTGAATAGTTGGTGATGATAATACCACTGTCCTTTCTATCTCACAAGTCCTTAACCGTGGCCTTATCCTTGACTTATCTCTCTCAATTAATCCACATATTTAATCTGTCACCAAATCCTGTCTGTTCTATCTTCACAACATTGCTAAAATCCACCTGTTCCTCTCCATTCAAAGTGTCACTACACTGATCCAAGCATTTCTCATATCCCATTTTACTGTATCAGCCTCTTCACTGACCTCCCCGCCTCCTGTCTCTTCCCATTCAAGTTCCTACCTCTCTCTGCTGTCTGGATTATTTTTTTTCTAAAACAATGTTCAGTTCATGTTTCCCACTTCTTAAGAACCTCCCGTGGTTGCCCATTCACCACGGCATCAACAGACACTTCTTATTATCAACTTCAAAGCACTTGATGTTCATCCCATTCTCAGCCTCGTAACATCTGTACTTCACTGTAATTGATTTATGTATTTTCATGTCTGTCTCTCCCTTTAGACATTAACCTCCTTTGGGGCCAGGAATGTGACTAACAATTTTGTTGTCTTGTACTCTCACAACTATTTAGTATGGTACTCTGCACACAGTAGGCTTTCAGTAAATACCACTGATTAATGAATGAAACCAAGGTTCCAGTCTTCTGGTATGGGGAGGATGGTGGGAGTGTTAAAAGAAACTGGAAAGTTAGGAGGAGGAATGGGGATAGGAGGGAAGATAAGGAGTGTTGTTTAGGCATATTAAGTTTAAGTAATAGTGTTTTGAAGGAGGGAGGGATATGGCTTTGCAAAACTGAAAGGAAGAGGCTACCCATAGTGGGAGAGGTATTGGCAGGCATTCAGAGACTGGTCAGTTGTGAACTGTACCACACTTAAAAGTAAACTTGGAAGGTCTAAAGAATAAGAACAGAAATATAACTCACGAAGCAAATGGCTAGCTAAGAGGGAGTAGCTAAGTGACAAAGGGACTGTTTAAACTAAATTTCTCTTGTGTCCTTAATGTGTTAATAAGCCTCTGAAAGCATCTAATTTACTACCAGAGAATATCCTGGGCACCAAGGAATCTAAAATACATAAAGAAATGTAAAATCACAATATAAATTCAAACTAGCTAAATAGAAAATTGAATTCTCATTCCAGCTTTTAGAAGACCAATGCCAGCTAAACAAAAGCATGCTCACACACACAAAATTGCCAACACAAACAGAATTCATGTTGAATATCAGAGAATGATATTCAATGAAACACAGTCTGGTTATTCCAAGTTCTCTTAAAGACAATTCTTCCTTGAACTCTGAGAGCGAATATGAGAAAAAAAATTATCCCTTTGTTTGTTGGACTTTAAGTGTTCCTGAACGTTTTCTGGATGAAGGAGCCAAATTTTGGCAATTGTTTAGTCCAAAGTTCTCTATCCCATATAATCTTTGAGGAAGAAGAATCATTTACAATTGTGGTTATGTTTTGAGGTTCAAGCAATGTGAGCTTTATCCCTCATCTAGATTCATATCCATTTAAATGAAACCTCATTTAATAACAACATGTCTTTGCTTGGTTTTCTAGGTTTTCCAGTTACCAATTTTAAATCAGACTCAAACGTTATAGTAAAAACCCAGGAAATGTATTTTTTAAAAAAATTATTTACCAAAAGAAATCAGGTGGCTCCACAAATCAAGGTCTTCATTTATATCTATGAATCCCACTCCACTTAATTGTCACCCACAAATTAGTCTGAAGATTCTAGCCCCATATTGGTACATTTTATTATAGAAGAGCCATATTCTTATCCACAGGGTGGTGGTGGAGATGCATTTAAACCATTAGCATTTTTAAGGGAATTCCAGGAAATTGGGAACAACATATACATATCTTTGAGAGTTTCAAGAGAGCTTGATATGGCCTTATTCAAGGGGTCTTTAATCCAGGTGTGATGTCCTCACACCTAATTCGGAGTTTCCCAGTACACGAAAACAGGAAAAGATATGTGAGAAAAAGCTGATCAATTGCCTGGCAAACTCGATCTTGATGACCTGGAAATCTGTTGTTCCTTCAGTAGGTAGAGACTGGGTTGGGGGAGGGCAGGGGGAGGGTGGGAAGAGAGAGTTCCCATAACAGATGTTACACTGGGACAAGTCATGTTGGTTAAAAGCATTCTGGGAACATGTACGCATAATCAGGCTATGCCTAGATCTTTGGCAAGTTGCCCACCCTGTCCTTAAGGCTCCTTGTGTTGCACCCCCTCCCCCTTTTAGGAAGTCAGATGGAGCCCTGAGAGGAAAAAAAAATTCCCAGCCCAAAGTAATATGTTTGCCAGAAAAAATCCTCTCTCTCCTCACCTCAGATATTTCCTTTCCTTTTTAAGCAGAAAGGTAGAATTTTATGACTAGAGAAAACTCATTTTGATATATGAAAAAAGAGGAGAAACTAACATATGATGAAAGTCAGCTTTATAAGGGCTTAAAGGTGGGAGGCAATGTCTGCTCTAATTCAAGTCAGATTTTGGCTAGAGGTGAGAAAAGCAGATAGAAAAGCAGGTTTTCAGTCATAGAAAACCAAACTTTTGGATTCTTTCCTGGGACCAAACTCCCCTGGCCTATGGCTAAGTCACCCTTCGGTGGTTTCCCATGTCCTCCTGGAAACTAAGTTCTCTTCTTCTCCCTCCCACCCAGACCAGAACAAGCCTTGCTCCCTGGTCTTCACCAGCATTCAATCTCTTTTGCACTTTTCTCTCCTAAAGCTGAGGACTGCCTCCTTGGGCCAAGGATTAGAGTTTAACAATGCTGCGTGTGCTAGTTTTTCCTCTCCCACTCAACACTGAGACAAAGGGCCCTCTTTAAATCAAATTTTGTGCAACTGAATTCCACTCTCCATACATTATCTAGTTAGAAAATACATCTAGCAAATTTGCTTTGAGCCAACTTTGCCAGGAACAAGGAGCAAATGGAGGAAAGATAATTCCACTTGTTTTTAACCACAAAGTCTGCTTCAAGTACAACGGGAGAAAAAGCGGCATTTTGTGAGCAGACAAGACTGGGGAAGGAGTTCCATTTTCTCTTGCTCTCTGTTCCCTATAAGAATCACAGTGTGTTCAAAGCCATGAAAACAATAACCCCAGCTGCAAGAGCAATGAGGCAATTTATTAGGGAGATGACATTTTTAATGAGAAACACTTGCTGAAGGAGAACAAAAGGGCCTGTTTGGTCAGAAAGATGCTCTTGATACTCCTCTGAAGTGCATGAAAAAGTAATTTCATTTAAGCATCATACCCCAAGCAGCTGGATTTCCTGAGGCTCCAGATGTTGTCCAAGCAGATGCTGAACAAATGGAACTAACGTCCTGACAATTTAAACAATGACACAAGGGAATGTTGCTAGTTAGGCCAAGAAAATTGTTAGCAAAAGATGAGCAAATAATGGCAAAACTTGCTGGACACATTCAAAATTGCTCTTAATCATCTCAAATCTAATTGAAGGCTCAGTATTGGCATGAACAAAATAGAAACCTCTGGTTATGTTTGTCAATCTTTGGCCTTCCCCTGAAGCCTTCTGTGAGTGATTTGTCCAGTATTGTTTTGGCTGGGTTCCCAAAGTGATTAAAATCAATGTTTATAGGGCGGAAATCTGGAAATTGAAAACAAAAAGAGATTGTTGATACCTTATAACAATAATTCAAATGTCTCCTGTTAAATGGGTAATGCCACCATTTATGTTTTACATTTTTCTTCTTAGAGTATTCACACTTTGACGCAACAGCACACTCCAAACTAGTTAACTCCCCATTTTGAGAAATTCGTTTGGTGACAGATGCAGGATGCAAGAAAGAAAACACTCAAGACGCTTCTAATAGCAAATGAGAGAACGTAAGCAGCAGAATGCTGTACCTGTATTCACTTGGAGAGAGTCATTTTGAACTCTTTGCTGGGGCAGAAGGAAAATCAATTTGTTCTGTTCTCACAAGACAGCTTCCACCTTACATTTATCTGGCAGGCTCTGTGGCTGTTGGCAGGATCCAGTCAGGAGAGGCCTGGGTAGATTCAGGCTGTTTCAGGTCAGGTCTTGCGTGAGAACTCTGGAGAAAAATGGGTGGCTGATGGAGACCAAGCCTGATGAATCTTTTCAGAGGTGGGTAAAGCCCCAGTTTGGAATATCACAGATTGCTCTGCTGTGAGGCAGGACTAAGTTACTTTGGAACTACAGGGGGAAACTTCCAGAACTGGGGCTACGAGATGGGTTTGCCGGACAGTGGCCAGAGATCTGAGAGGAAAGAGACACATAAAAATGACACCCCAGCAAACTGGCAGTAAACCAGCTTTGTGATCTCAATTCACAAGCTGATGAATGATTGTAACCACACTTAGTGAGATCATTTTCAGGACCACATTCAGAGAGTGAGTGTTTTCTGTGGGCTGGACTTAGGCAATGGGAACATTGGAGACCAGCAAACTAAAGTTACTCCCCTCATCCTCTCTGATCACTTATGCCTGTTCCTCCCCTATTCTGGGAGGTTCATTTTTGTTTCAAATATTAGCCTGGCATAGATGAGAAGCAGCATGGCATAGTGGATAGAGGAGGGGCCTGGGAGTCAGAAGGTTGGTCATATGTTCTAATCCCGGTTCCACCATGTATCTGCTGTGTGACTCTGGGCAAATCACATCACTTCTCTGGGCCTCAGTTAACTCATCTGTAAAATAGGGATTGAAACTGTGAGCCCCACATGAGACAGGGACTGTGTGCAACTCGATTTGGTTGTATTCACCCCAGCGCTTAGTACAGTGCCTGGCACATACTTAAGAAATACCACAGCTTTTATTACATAAGAGCAAGGGAGGGGAGACCTGTGCGGGAAGGAGAAGGGGAGAGCTACACTTTATGTCCAGCCATCCCTGGCGGGGCCTTCGTTGGTTGCACCATCTCCCCTGAAAGCAGTGGGTCCTGGGGTCATACCCAGAGCTTAAGGAAGTTGTACATAGGGGTTTAACAGCTTTGGCCTGATGGTGATAGTTTAGGTGGCCATATTCAAAATTATTTCAAGGTCGTTTAAAAAAAAATACTTCAGCAACCTGGACCCTCTAATCATCTGTCTATTGTCTATTCCTGTGGGGCTATCCCTGATTTGTTAACAGTGCAGAAAATGGCAAGGATTGAAGTCAATTAATCAATCAATGGTATTTATTGGGGGCTTAGAATGTGGAGAGCACTGAACTAAGTGCTTGGGAGAGTACAACACAGCATTGTCAGTAGATATGTCCCTGCCCACAATGAGCAATTAGACATTTAATAATAACGATAATGATAATAGTAATAATAATAATAATGGTATTTGTTAAGAGGTTACTGTGTGCCAGACCCTGTACACTGGGTGGATACAAGCAATCCCCATTTTATAGATGAGGTAACTGGGGCACAGAGAAGTGAATTGACTTGCCCAAGGTCACACAGCAGACAAGTGGCAGAGCTGGGATTAGAACCTATAACCTTCTGACTCCCAGGTCCATGCTCTACCTACTATACCATGCTGCTTCTCTATAAGAAGACCACCATTCTAAGTGCTTGGGAGAGTGAAATACCATAGAATTGGTTGACACAGTCCCTGCCCATAAGGAGCACGTAGTCTAGAGGGGAAGACAAACAGTAAAATAGAGACTGGAGGGGTGGAAATGGCAGGGTATAAGAACACATACATAAATGCTATGGGGATGGGGTGAATATCGAGTGCTTAAGGCATATAGATCTAAATATATAGGCAATACAGAAGGGAGTGGACAAATAGGGGAAATGGAAATCTGAAAGATGACCACTGGGAGGAGATATGATTTCAGGTTGGCTTTGAAGTTGGGGAGAGTGGTGGTTCATTGGATATGAAGGGGGGGGAGAGTTCCAGACCAGAGGAAGGAGGTCAGCAAGTGGTTGGCGGCAAGACAAATGAGCTCAAGATATAGTGAATAGTTTGACATTAGAGGAGTGAAGTGCGTAGGTTGGGGTGTGGTAGGAGAGCAGCAAAGTAAGGCAGGAGGGGGGAAAGCTGATTGAGTGCCTTAAAGCTGATGGTAAGGAGTTTTTGTTAACACAATATAATAGTGTTAATTGAGACATTTCCCACTCACCAGGATATTATAATACACACACACACACATATAAAGTAGACACACATATACACCCAGAAATACATCTTCAATATTGATGTTTCCTCTATGCATTCTGTTCTTATATGAATGCTGTTCAGGAATCTCCTCCAAGAGGCTGTCCCAGACTAAGCAGCATGGCCTAGTGGCAAAAGCATGGGCTTGGGAGTCAGAGGTCATGGGTTCTAATCCCAGCTCTCCCACATGTCAGCTGTGTGACCTTGGGCAAGTCACTTAACTTCTCTGTTCCTCAGTTACCACATCTGTAAAATGGGGATTGAGACTGTGAGCCTCATGTGGGACATGGACTGTGTCCAACTTGATTACCTTGTATCTGCCCCAGTGCTTAGAACAGTGTTTGGCACATAGTAAGTACTTAACAAACACCATAATTATTATTTTCCTAACTCCCACTCCCTTCTGAGTCACCCTGACTTGTTCCCTTTGCTCTTCCCCCCTTTGCCCAGCCTACAGCAATTATGTATATATCTATAATTTTATTTATTTATATTGATGTCTGTCTCCTCTCCCCTAGATTGTGAGCTCACTGTAGGCAGGGATTGTCACTCTTTATTGCTGTATTGTACTTTCCCAAGCACTTAGTATAGTGCTTTGTACACAGTGAGTGCTTAATAAATATGATTGAATGAATGAATGAAGAAACTTTTTTTTTCACAACAACACTCATCTAACTGTATAAAACACGATGTGATGTCAGAATAAATATTTTGGAGGCATATGCCCATGGAGTCAGGTAAGGTCCATGTTACCACAATACAAGTTTCCCATAACTTGAGGTTCTTAAAAAAAAACTAATTCCCGTGTTATTGGAGAAATGCTTTTGTTTAATTAAAGACTCATTTCAAAATTTGATAAGGCTGGGTAAGGCTCCATATTTTGAGCACTAATTTGCTTGAACTCTCCAAAGAATGAGTTTGCTAAGTTTGGCTTAGTTTGCGTCTTCTTGATGTATAATTAAGTCTCTCATTATTAAAGAGAACATGGTGCCAGCCTAATCCACTGGATCTAGACCAAGCCCCCTTTAAGGCTAGCCCAGTAGCTCTCACAGTGCAAAGGCAGACCCCCCCAAATGACTGGTTGTTGCTGAAGAGAAGAAAAAGACGGGGCAGGATGAACAGAAAAGAAGCCGGTTGGGAAAGATCAGTCTTCAATTTCACAAGATTATCAGCTTCTAGAATTGGAGATGAGTGGAGTGTATTCTACTCCTTCATTTGTCCTGGGGATGAGTGCAATGACAAGTTGGATTCATGCCATCCTGACACCATCCCTTCACACCTTATCAAAACACTTGCCCCTCCCTTCTTTCCTCCAAGACCGCAATCGTCAACTGCTCAATTTCCAGTGGCTCCTTCTCCACTGCTTTAAAACATATTCTTGTCTCCCCTATCTTAAAAAAACCCTCCCTTGACCCCCAGTTCCCTCCGGTTACCTCCTCATCTCCCTCCTATCTTCCTCTACAAACTCCTTGAGTAAATTGTCTACTCACTGCCTTGACTACCTCTTCTCCAATTCTCTGCTTAATTCCATTAAATGTAGCTTCTGCCCCCTTCACTCCACCAAAATTGCCCTCTCAAAGGTCACCAATGACTGCCTTATTGACAAATCCAATGACCTTTTGTCTTGTCTTATGCCGTCAAGTCATTTCTGACCCATAGTGACACCGTGGACACATTTCTCCCAGAATGCCCCATTCTCCACCTGCAATTGTTCTGGTAGTGTATCCATAGACTTTTCTCGTTAAAAATATGGAAGTGATTTATCATTACCACCTTCCACCCAGTAAATTCAAGCCTCCACCCTCAACTCTCTCCCATGCCGCTGCTGCCCAGCATGGGTGAGTTTTGACTTGTAGCAGATTGCCTTCCACTAACTAGCCACTGTCCAAGCTAGTAATGGAATGGATAGGCCTCTACTCTACTCTTCCTCCTAAAGCCGAGACTGGTATAGTACTGGAAAGTCTCCAGGTGCAACCCTGAGAGGATTGACCTCTACTCCATCCTAATCTTCCTCAACCTTTCAGCTGCCTTTGACTTTTGACCACCCCCTTCCTCCTGTAAGTATTATCCAACCTTGGCTTCAGTGACACTATCCTCTCCTGGTTCTCCTCCTATTTCTCTGGCCTTTCCTTCTCAGTCTCTTTCATGGATTCCTCCCCTGCCTACTATCCTCTAACTTTGGGAATCCTTCAAGGTTTACTTCCATGTTTCCTTGTATTCTCCAGATACATCTACTCCTTTGGAGAAGTTATTTGCTCTCTCAGCCTCAACTCCAATCTCTATGCAGATGAGTCCCAAATCTACCGCTACAGCCCTGACCTCTCTTCTCCTCTGCAGTCTCACGCTTCCTCCCACCTTCAGGACAACTCAACTTAGAGGTTTTGCCAACCCCTCAAACTTAACTTGCCCTAGTCTCCCCACCTAAGCCCTGTCCTCCCTCTGAGTTTGCTAGCACTAAAAACAATACCACCATCCTCCCTGTCTCACAAACCTGTCATTTTACCATCAGCTTCAGCATGGCTTACTGTAAAGAGCATGGGCTAGAGAGTCAGAGGACATGTGTTCTAATCCCAGCTCTGCCACTTGTCTGCTGTGTGACCTTGGAAAAGCCACTTAATTCTCTGTGCTTCAGTTACCTCATCTGTAAAATGAGGATTAAGGCTGTGAGCCCCATGTGCGACAACCTGATTACCTTGCATCTTCCCCAGCACTTGGAACAGTGCTTGGCACATAGTAGGCACTTAACAAATACCATCATCATCAATTTATCTCTCTCATTTAACTCACATATTTTATTTGTCATCAAATCAACCTTTTCAACATCCAAACTACCATGCTGATTATGCCCTGCCTCAACTATGCATCAGCCTCTTCACTGACTCCCTTGCCTCCTGTCTCTCCCCACTCCAGTCTGTGCTTCACTTTGTTGCCCGGATTATTTTTCTAAAAACATCTAGCCCATGTCTCTCTGCTTCTCAAAAACCTCCAATGGTTGCCTATCCACCTCTGCACCTATCAGAAACTCCTCACCTCACTGATATCCAACTACAACCCAACACACATGCTTCACTCCTCTAACTCCTCTCTATTCACTGAACCTCTTGTCCCCCACTGCTCAACCCTTGTCCACATCCTTCCTCTGGCCTGGAATTCCCTCCCTTTTCATATCTTACAGTCCACCACTCTCCCCACTTTCAAAGCTATCCTAAAATCTCATCTCCACCAAGAGGCTTTCCTTGATTAAGCCCTCATTTTCCCTTCTCATTCTCCATTCTGCACTGCCTACTTGGATCACTCTCCCTCCTGCGTTACCTATGCACTTGGATCTGTTTAAATAAAGCTCTTGATATTCATCCCACCCTCAGCACCACAGCACTTATGTACATATCCTTATATCATGCCATCTCCCCATCTGTATGTTTTTCCATGTCTGTCTCCCCCTCTAGACTGTACGCTCCTTGTGGGCAGGAACCGTGTCCACCAACTCAATTGTATTTTAATAATAATTATAGTAATAATAATAATAATTATGGTATTTGTTAAGTGCTTACTATGAGCCAAGCACTGTTCTAAGCACTGGGGTGGATCCAAGGTAATCTTGTTGGACACAGTCCCTGTCCCACATGGGGCTCTCAGTCTTAATCCCCATTTTACAGATGAGGTACCTGAGGCACAGAGGCGTTAAGTGACTTGTCCAAAGTCACAAAGCAGACATGTGGCATAGCCGGGATTAAAACCCATGTCCTCTGACTCCCAAACCCATGATCTTGTCACTAGGCCATGCTGCTTTTACTCTCCCAAGAACTTAATGGAGTGCTCTACACATAATAAGCACTCAATAAATACAATTGATTGCCAGAATACTTTTCCTCCTCTTCACAGTCCCCAAGCCTGAGGGGACTGCCCCAGAGTGTAGGGAAATATAGGCAGGATTTGACAGAGAAAAACATCAAGAATATACAGAGGGTCCAGGATTCTAGGTCCTGAGATTTTGGAGCTGCAATTACTATGGCTTCCTTTGTGTTCAAAGTCATTCTATTACTCTAGATCTATAATTCTGTAACTGCCAATCCAGATTCAACTAAGAGGGGAAGAATGTATACTGATGGTGGCTGGGCAGGGAAATGAGGCTTTTCAAAATGCTGCACACTCTTTCTGGGGATTTTGAAAACTTGAATTTAAACAACAAGGCACCTGAAAATGAATGGTCAAATACCTACAAAACTCATAACAAGTACACTGTGTTCAGTAAATACCACTGACTGACTGATTGATTGATTGACAATTAAGCGTTCTCGTCAGATGTAGAACTCTTCTGTAGTGGACCAATACATGCAAAATTGATCCCATTAACAAATGAAATAAGTATACAGGTCAGTGTTCATGTATTTGGGCTAATGGTCCCTTAGCTGTGCCTTCAATGAAAAATGTACAGGCAATATTTTCAGAATATCTTTTTTCTAAATTAAGTTTTCCTAGAATTGACACATTTCAAGTATGTTGATTATTGGACAATCAAATTGTTAAAAAAAGTGAACCTGAGAGTAGTTAGCTTTCAAACTCTTTGAGGGTGCTGTTTACAACTAGATTATTCATTCCAAGACAATGTGTCACTCTCAAATAATAGGATGGATGGATGGATGAATGATGGAAGATAATGATAATGACAAAGAACATTTGCCCTAATCCATTCCTGACAACCAGAGATCACTCCCCATAAAGTTGTGTCACCACTGGGAATTACAACTCACTCCAACTCCTGAATATGTCTGTGGAAAAGTACAGAGCTAATCAATCACTTAATCATATTGATTGAGCCCTTGCTGTGTGCAGAGCACTGTACCAAGCACTTGGGAGAGTACAACATAAGAAAGTCGATAGACTGTTCCCTGCAGAAAATGAGTTTACAGTCTAGAGGGGGTTACAGACATTGATATAAATAAATTATGGATATATTCATAAGTGTTGTGGGGCTGAAGGAGGGATGAATAAAGTGTGCAAATTCAAGTGCAAGGGTGACACAGAAGGGAGTGAGAGAAGAAGAAATGAGGGCTTAGTCAGGAAGACGGGCTATTATAAGGCTTTGATAGTGGAGAGAGTGATATGAGGTTGAGGGGTTCAATTTTGAAAGGAGTTGGGAGATCTTCTCTTGAGATACTGCTAAGAGGTAAGCACTTAGTACAGTGCCCTGCACACAGTAAGCACTCACTAAATACAATTTATTGATAGCAGAATTCCAATTCCATCTAGAAAAAATTCCTAAAACAGTACTGTATGCTTTTTCAAGGGTCATTAGGGATAGATTGTTCTAAGTTCAGTTTATACCCTTGGCTTTGTGGGGGGGGGGGGGGAGAGAAAGAATAATGAGATTTAACAAGACCTTTGACCTTAAGACATCATTGATTATTGTTTCCATTTCTGTCAGTGTAACAAGACTTGAAATTATATACCATCTTGAGGATTGCTTGCATTGGGCTTCTTCATTTATAATGAAGATGACTAATTTTCTAAGTGAAGGAGATCATGTAGCCCCAGACTGGAAAAAAAAAACACCCCAAAGCATCTTGCTTTCTCGTGTGTTAGAACATCCATCTTGTGTGACAAATTCATCATTTCTTAGGTGATTTTTCCAACTTTCTGGACTCTAAATCATTTTCTAATAAGATCCCAAAAGACTACTGCATTAAAAATGTGTTAGAAGCAAACATCTGGTAGAGAAAAGGCATGGTTGTCCAATATAGAATCCTGGGCTTAGGCATGAAGCCAGAATTGCTGAGTATCTTTCTTGCCTGTCACTTGTCTGCTATGTGACCTTGGGAAAGCCACTTAACTTCTCTGTGTCTCAGTTGCCTGGTCTGTCAAATGGACATTGTGACTGTGAGCCCAATTTGGGACAACCTGATTACCTTGTATCTATCCCAGCATTTAGAAAAGTGCTTGGCACATAGTAGGCACTTAACAAATACCATCAATATTATTATCTTTGCATTCCCCGTGGTGCCTCTTACTGAATGATGAACAGCTGAAGGGTTTCCATGGAAAAATGGAGCTTAGTGGTGATGAGGGGGTACCAGGAGAGATGAAATTGTCAGCCCTAGTTGGTTTCGACCAATCAATATAAAGAAAAAGTGTCTTCCTGAGAAAATGAAAATCCACCTGTAAATCCAGTACCTTCCCAAAACAACTATATATTCTCCTAATTGATTGGCAGGCATAGAGGTAATCAGCAGTATGGTGATTGACATACTTAAATGCTGGATTGGAATGAAGAAATCTTTTGACTCCTGCAATGCAGTAAATAAGGAAAGCTGTGAAGCAGTTGCCCTTGGTGTTCTCTTCCAGTTTTTAAATTGTTGTGGTCTGTAAGAAACATTGTAAAAAGAGAAAAGGATTTTAGGGGAAAAAAAGGAATATTAGTTTACTGACTGAAATGCATGAAGGATATGATTTCTGCATGTGTCAAGGAAAAAGGGGAGAGAGAAAGCAGCCAAGCCCCAAGCCCTCTGGGATAATTCAAATTAAAATGGAATTTCTTATGGCTAGAACTGGTCAATGGATTGTATAAAACTTTATGCTTTTGAATAAAAGACCAGGCCAAATATATGGGCTAACATATATTTCCCCTCCCTGAATCACCCTACTGGCTGGACAGATAGCAGCTATCTGTCTAGTTTTGCTGGATACATTCCCAAATTTAGTGAGAAAACAATGTGTACTTGAGAAATTCCCCACCTCTTGGTTCAAATCCACAAACCTTCCTAGTTTAAACAAGCACTTGTCTTTATTCACTTTGGAACATTCTGTATGGCTCTTCACTTTTTTTTTGTCTTGCTCAAAATTCCCTGCTCTATCATTAACACCAATCCTCTACTCTAGGAGATCTGTTACAGTGGGACTCTGCTGGATTTCTAGTTTTTGGGGGGTTTTTCCTGGTATATTACCCATTTCTCTTCACAAAAGATTTTTATGATATAACTTCATCTTTTAATATACAATTGAGATGATTATAATAACGTTGCTCCAACAGTGAGATTGTTTTTGCATTAATCAAATGGATTTATTGAGCACCTACTGTGTGCGAGGCACTGTTCTACTGTGCTTGGGAGAATGCAATAGGGGTAAAAGACAATCTCTGCCTTCATACAGTTTACAATCCAATGGGGGAGACAGACAGTGGATCAATTACTAATGGGGGGGAAAAAAGAGTGGAACTATGTTAAAGTTAATAATCCAATTCCTAATTAGTAGAGTGAATAAATTGAAATGTACAGGGCTCTGCACATCTAGTAAGCATTCAATAAATACCACTGATTGATTGATTTCATGGGTTACTGGGAATGAAAAACTGTCGAGGTGACGGTTAGGAAGATATGACCTGGGGAAAGAAAATCAACTGTAAAATTTATCTAGGAGGAGGAGAAATTTCAACAAAGTGTCAAAGCTGTGGTCTTTTGACTAATCTCCCACTTCCCTATCTTAATTCCCCTTATACTACATCACCTGTGCACTTGAGCCCTTACCCACTAAGCATTTAAGAATTCCATCTACCCCTTGCCCCACCACACTTGATCATCATGATCAAGTACATATCTTTATACTTCATCACTTCTCCCTACCTGTAATTTATTTTAGGGTCTGTCTTCTCCACTAGATTGTAAGCACTTTGAATCAATTAGTCAGTGGGCACTTTATTCAGCACTTCCTGTGTGTAGGGCACTGTACTAAGCACTTGGGAGAGTACAATACAAATTAAACACAGGGATTGTGTCTACTCTATTGTGTTCACCTAAGTGCTCAGTATAGTGTATTGAACACAGCAAGTGCTCAAAAAAACCTGACATTGATGACTGATTGAAATAGATGGGAGAGAAAATTTTAGCCAAAAGGATGTGAGGAATGCTATGAGCAAAGGATCAGAGACGGTAGAGTCAAAAATGAGGCATAATGAGAGGGTTAGCTTGAGAGGCATAAAGAATGCAAGTGGGAGATGGGGAATGGTGGGAAAAGAGAGATATAAGTAAGAGGGAGAAAGGTTATGGGGTGTCTTAAAGCAAGTGGCCAGGACTTTCTACAGGATGTGGAGAGGATGGATAACCTTAAGAAGCTTTTGAGGAATCAAGACACTCCTGAAGAGCTATCTCTATGTGGATGACTCCCAAAATTACCTCGCTGCCTCCAACCTCTCACCTTCACTGCAATCTCTAATTTCCTCTTGCCTTCAAAATATTTCCATCTGGACTTTCCACTGTGGGAGTGGGTAAGTGTAAAATGAGAAGAACAGTGGACCCAAAGCAAGGACTTTTACCCATACTTAGGGGCTAAGAGATGGAAGAAAACTCAGTGAGGCTGAGATAGAGCAGCCAGAAAAAGTAGACCAAATAGAAAAAAGCTCACTAAAGATGCAGTGGTCCAGAACTAGAGAAGACATAGACATGCCACAAAAATGTGGTAGAGGTTTTGTAAGAATATTCAAACAAATGCCTAATCCTCAAGATGGTCTTTTTTGACACTGACAGAAATGAATCAGTTTAGATAGGATTTTAAGACTGGCACCTTAAGGGAAACATTTCCTCTTGAGACAAAGAGGGGGAAAGTCTGTTAGTGATTGGACTGCATAAAAGCTTTTAAGAAAATGGGAAAATTAATAATTTTTTTTACAGTGAGGTGTGTGTCTACAATCCCTTGTGGAGAACAGAGGTAGCAGTATTGTCCCTTCGTTCAAAGACATTGCTGATGAGAAGATGTGTGCGTAATTGTATATTTTCACCAAAGAAAATGAACAAAAAGATCTGGTTTTCTACAGTGTTTCTGAAGAGAAACATAAAAGAGTTCCTAGGAACTCTGTAGGAAAGAGTCTTACGATAACAAAAGACAACCCATTAGAATGATAGATTCTTAATTAAACACTGGAACTCATGACATTTGGCCAAGGAAAGTTTTTTGCTGGAGCAGACACCATTAAAAAGTTGCACTCCATCCCTAACAGGAATATGACTGGTAAGGAATAGAGGACAAGTTGTGCTGTACAAAGCACTAACATTATAATCAATCCCTTCTTGCAAGTTCTTGATCTGAGACCCACCCATCAATCTCAACAGGAAGTTCCACCACCATCATAACAAGAATAGTACTATTTGTTACGCACTTACTATGTGCCAAGTACTGTATTAAGCCCTGGACAGAAAAAAAAAGAAAAACAGACACAATCTCTGTCTCACGTGGGACTCACAATCTAAAGGTACAGAGAAGTTAAATGACTTGCCCAAGGTCACAAAGCAGTTTAATGATAGAACCAGGATCAGCAAACCAGGTCTCCTGCTTCCCAGGACCATTCTTTCTTCACGAGGCCATGATGCATCTTCTGTCCAGTTATGCTTTTTTTATATAAGTAACTATTGAAGAATTGAACTGGAGAAATATTTAAAGCTAAGCAAGTTTCCCTGGCAGTCCCCTCCCAATGGTATTTGTTGAGTGCTTACTATGTGCCAGGCACTATACTAAGTGCAGGGGTAGATACAAGCTAATCAGGTTGGACATAATCCATGTCCCACATGGGGCTCACAATCGTAATCCCAATTTAAAGATGAGGCATCTGAGGCACAGAGAAGTTAAGTGACTTGCCCGAAGTCACACACCAGCAGACAAGTGGCAGAACTGGGATTAGAATCCAGGCCCTTCTGATTCTCAGGCCCATGCTCCATTTGCTAAGCCATGCTGCTTCTCAGGTATTGAGCCAAAGTTAAACTAAATTCCATCCTGTAAAGACAACAACTTGTTTAGGAAGAATTCCCCACTTAATTTCCATCTCCCCAGGTCATGTTATCCCAGTAAGCTTAACAACTGTGTTTAGGGTAAGGAACAAGTCTACCAATTCTGTTCTATTGTACATTCCCAAGAACTTAATACAGTGCTCTGCACATAGTAAGCACTCAAAAGCATTTTTTTTACTGATTAGTTGATAACAATTCACATATTCCACCTATATATTCATTCCTCTATAGTCTTTTGATTACCATTTACTACCATGCTATAGCTCTCACTATTTGTAATCACGTTCTGTCTCCCTCATTAGGTTGCGAGCTCCTTAGGACAAGGACTGTGTTTTAATTCCTACTGTATTTCTCAAAATGTCTAGTAAAGTGCCCTGCACACCAAAGGTTCTCAATAAATACTATCGATTGTGACCTAAAGGTGGAAGGAATCCCATCTTTGCATGTATTTATGTAAATCGATGCCCTTATCTCTTTACCTCACATGGACACATTGTGTGATACACTGTCATTGCACGGATAAGCAAATAATGGACCTCTGTCCAACTCTGCCTTTGAACTAGGCATCTTTTTTTTTAATGGTATTTGTTAAGCACTTCCTATGTGCCAGGCACTGTATTAAGTGTTGGGGTACCTAAAACATGATCAGGTTAGACCCAATCCCTGTGCCACATGTGACTCACAGTCTCAATCCCCATTTTACAGATGAGGTAACTGAGGCACAGAGAATTTAAGTGACTTGCCCAAGGTCACACAGAGGAAAAGTAGTGGAGTCAGGATTAGAACCCAAGTCCTCTGACTCCCAGACCCGTGCTCTAGCCACTAGGCCACGCTGATCCTCGTTTGAAGGTAGGCCAGTTCATCTACCCTCCTAGACTCAACTGCTCCCCTTACAGTGACCCCAGTATAAACTTTAGAATAGCACATTTTGGGAGACCACAAAACCACTACCACTGGAAGAGATATTTTTCCAAGTTATTTTCAGCAGGGAATATGGAAGCAGGGCATATGGTACAGAAGAATGTTCTTTCTCCAATAACTCTGCAAAGCACCCTTGGGTGTTCAATCTGGGAGAATATATTACTGAAAATTATGCCTCTTGGGAACATCCCTTTGGCTGCTATGAATGGGTGTGACAATTTGAGGGCTCTGCCTGCTTACATTTTACACTTTACCAGTGTGCTTTTGAAAACATTCAGCCCATGAAAATTCCTTCTGAGTCAGGCAGTAAGCAGAATCTTCAAATGAACTTTCTGCATCTGGTTTATGAAAATACACATGGACCATAACATTTTATGAGTTATGGCTAACCACTTGGCCTCATTACCATACCCAAGCCCCCTGTTGTGTTTGCAGAAATGAGGGCTCAAGGGTGGCAATCTACATCCTCCATATACATATAAATATTTTCAAATTGATTTCTTAATATCTAGAATCAGGGTGGTGTGGAGAGATATAGAACACAGAGATTTAGATATAGAACACATGACGTTTGCCTGAGTAATAGGTGTTAGTGAGGTTTTGTTGGAGGGTAGTGAGATCTGTCCCTTATTATAAATTCATCAAATAATCTGGGATGACAAAACCACAAGTGTTTCTTCTCCAAAGCATGTTTCTTTTTACTTTTATAATCCATGTCTTCGTCGAAGTGAAATTTCAGATGTGTGTTCTCAATTCATTCACACAACTCACTACACTGTTGGGTTGTAAGAGTCTAAAAGAATGTTTCCAACTGATTTTCTAAGAAGCAGGAAACTGCTCTACGGCACATAAATTGATCACCAAAAGGAGGTTGGTATTCAGCATGAAACTCCTCCCCTTTCCTCCCAAAGGCCCCCAGCCCCCCTGTTCCCGGACCCACAGTGACTGAATGGGCTCCAAATTGGACAGAACAATTTTTCCTTCTCACTTACATTTTGCATGAAATCTCCTTGAGTATTAATGGCTGGTATTAAACTGAATGGCTGAATTAGGGGGAATTGGGTTCAGGAACTAATGGCTAGAGTACATGGGGAAATAAAACGCTTGTTAATAATACTAAGATAATGACAAGGTACTATTTTTAAAGGTACTAATAGGAGAAATTGAATAGTGAAAAGATCTTTAAAAGGATAAGGTGATTTAGAAATATCATTAAAAAATTATGAACACAAGAAATGGAACTTGTCCTATCAGCAATTTAAACGTCAACATACATGCAACTCTATGGTGTTTCTTTTTTCTATAGGTTTTCATTCCAAGTCTTGTTAGCTGAACATTTCTTCTCCCTCTCATTCTTTAACAAGGAAGTCCATTTGATTTTAGTCTCACTCTCTTTCCCTGGCTAATTTAGAACAGAAAATATCCAGATGATTAAATGACATTCAGTGGTATTTATTGAGCACCTACTGAGATAAAAGACACAACTGGACTTTCCTCTAACAAGACAGTCAGCAAAATAAAATGTATTTAAAGATAGTTGGAAGAGGAAGAACAAGGATATAAAGGTTTCCAGTACTAGCAGTCCACCACGCTACCCAGATGTAAAAGCCTCCTGATATCATATCTCCTTCAAGAGGTCTTCAGTGACTAAGACCTTTTTCCTTGATAGTGTTTTATTAAGGACTTACTATGTACCAGATGCAGCGTGGCTCAGTGGAAAGAGCACGGGCTTGGGAGTCAGAGGTCCTGGGTTCTAGTTCCCGCTCTGCCACTTGTCTGCTGTATGACTTTGAGCAAGTCACTTAACTTCTCTGTGCCTCAGTTACTTCATCTGTAAAATGGGGATTAAGACTGTGAGCCCCATGTGGGACAACCTGATTACTTTGTATCCCCCCCGGTGCTTAGAACAGTGCTTGGCACATAGTAAGCACTTAACAAATGCCACCATTATTATTATCATTATTATTATTACTAAGCACTGGGTAGATACAAGATAATCAGCTTGGACACAGTCCCTGCTCCACGTAGGGATCACAGTTTTTAATACCCATCTTACAGATGAGGGAACTGATGCACAGAAGTTAAGTGACTAGCCCAAGGTCACACAACAGACAAGTGGTCAAGCCAAAAATAGAATCCAGGTCCCTTTAATCCCAATCCTGTGCTGTTTTCACTAGACTGCCTGACTAGAAATACCACCGAGCAATACCTGACAGACATTCACGACTCCTCCAAGAGGACTTCCCCAGTTCAATCCTCATTTTCCTCATCTCCCACTCCCTTTTGCATCACCCTGGTACTAGGATTTGCACTGTTAGTCACCTTTCCCTCAGCACTATCGCACTGTTGTACAAATCCATAACATTAATTAATTTATTTTAATGTCAGTCTTCCCCTCTAGACTCTAAGCTCATTGTGGACAGGGAACATGTCTACAAACAGTGCTCTGCACACAGTAGGCCCTTAATAAATATGAATGATTGATTGTTCAGAGCCATGAGGTTCATCTCTCTCATTCAATAATAATTGTGGTATTTGTTAACAATTTACCATGCACTAAGCACTGTTCCAAGCACAAGGGAAGATACAAGTTAATTAGGTCAGTTAGCGTCTCTGTTTCATATGAGGTTCACACTCTACTGCCCAAATGTTTTCTAAAAATCTGTTTTGCACATATATGCACACTCTTCCAACACCTTTAGTGGTTACCCTTCTGTCTCCACATCAACAAGAAACTCCTTCCCACCCACTTTAAGGCAATCAACTCTCTCTAGCCTACTTGCCAACCTCGTTCACTTCAAGTTTATCCTTTCCTGCCTTAACTCAGCCCTCTCTTCTGCCAGACAAAACTATTTCTCCTCCCTTATTGACACCCATGCCCATCACCCCTGCCAGCTATTCCATACATTCAACTCCCTTCTCAGGCCCCCGGTTCCTTCCCCTCCTCCTTCCCTCACTCCCAATGATCTGGCCTCCTACTTCATTAACAAAATTAAATCCATCAGGTCCGACCTCCCCAAAGTCACTTCCCCCCCTTCTCCAACCCCCCGTCTCTCAACACTCTCTGCTACTCTCCCATCCTTCCCAGCAGTATCCTCAGAGGAGCTCTCCTCCCTCCTCTCAAGTGCTACTCCGGCCACCTGTGCTTCTGACCCCATTCCCTCTCATCTCATGAAATCTCTCGCTCCATCCCTTCTCCCCTCCTTAACTTCCATCTTCAACTGCTCACTCTCCATTGGTTCCTTCCCCTCTGCCTTCAAACATGCCCATGTCTCTTCCATCCTAAAAAAAGCCTCTCTTGACCCCACCTCACCTTCTAGTTATCGCCCCATATCCCTCCTACCATTCCTTCCCAAACTCCTTGAACGAGTTGTCTACACGCGCTGCCTAGAATTCCTCAACAACAACTCTCTCCTCGATCCCCTCCAGTCTGGCTTCCGTCCCCTACATTCCACGGAAACTGCCCTCTCAAAGGTCACCAATGACCTCCTGCTTGCCAAATCCAACGGCTCATACTCTGTCCTAATCCTCCTCGACCGCTCAGCTGCCTTCGACACTGTGGACCACCCCCTTCTCCTCAACATGCTATCTGACCTTGGCTTCAAAGACTCCGTCCTCTCCTGGTTCTCCTCTTATCTCTCTGGTCGTTCCTTCTCAGTCTCTTTTGCAGGCTCCTCCTCCCCCTCCCATCCCCTTACTGTGGGGGTTCCCCAAGGTTCAGTGCTTGGTCCCCTTCTGTTCTCGATCTACACGCACTCCCTTGGTGACCTCATTCACTCCCACGACTTCAACTATCATCTCTACGCTGATGACACCCAGATCTACATCTCTGCCCCTGCTCTCTCCCCCTCTCTCCAGGCTCGCATCTCCTCCTGCCTTCAGGACATCTCCATCTGGTTGTCTGCCCGCCACCTAAAGCTCAACATGTCGAAGACTGAACTCCTTGTCTTCCCTCCCAAACCCTGCCCTCTCCCTGACTTTCCCATCACTGTTGACGGCACTACCATCCTTCCCGTCTCACAAGCCCGCAACCTTGGTGTCATCCTCGACTCCGCTCTCTCATTCACCCCTCAATCCAAGCCGTCACCAAAACCTGCCAGTTTCAGCTCCGCAACATTGCCAAGATCCGCCCTTTCCCCTCCATCCATACCCCTACCCTGCTCATTCAAGCTCTCATCCTATCTGGTCTGGACTACTGCATCAGTCTTCTCTCTGATCTCCCATCCTCGTGTCTCTCTCCACTTCAATCCATACTTCATGCTGCTACCCGGATTATCTTTGTCCAGAAACGCTCTGGGCATATTACTCCCCTCCTCAAAAATCTCCAGTGGCTACCAATCAATCTGCACATCAGGCAGAAACTCCTCACTTTGGGCTTCAAGGCTCTCCATCACCTCGCCCCCCCACCTCACCTCCCTTCTCTCCTTCTACAGCCCAGCCCGCACCCTCTGCTCCTCTGCTGCTAATCTCCTCACCGTACCTCGTTCTCGCCTGTCCCACCATCGACCCCCGGCCCACGTTATCCCCCGGGCCTGGAATGCCCTCCCTCTGCCCATCCGCCAAGCTAGCTCTCTTCCTCCCTTCAAGGCCCTACTGAGAGCTCACCTCCTCCAGGAGGCCTTCCCAGACTGAGCCCCTTCCTTCCTCTCCCCCTCGTCCCCCTCTCCATCCCCCCATCTTACCTCCTTCCCTTTCCCACAGCACCTGTATATATGTATATATGCTTGTACATATTTATTACTCTATTTATTTATTTATTTTACTTGTACATATCTGTTCTATTTATTTTGTTAGTATGTTTGGTTTTGTTCTCTGTCTCCCCCTTTCAGACTGTGAGCCCACTGTTGGGTAGGGACTGTCCCTATATGTTGCCAACTTGTACTTCCCAAGCGCTTAGTACAGTGCTCTGCACACAGTAAGCGCTCAATAAATACGATTGATGATGATGATACTTAATTTCACTCACCTCTAACTACAATTCAGCCCTTACACTTTGCTCTTCTAACACCAACCTTTATCTCATCTGTCTTGCTGCCTACCCCTTGCTCACATTGTCCCTCTGACTCCTTCTCCATTCAGATCCGATAAGTCACACTTTCTCCTTCCTCAAAGCTCAACTAAAATCATATGTCCTCTAAGAAGTTTCCCTGCCTCATCTCTCATTTCCCACCCTGATCCTCCCCACCCACTTCTGCGGCATTTATGTACATATCCTTATTCTCTGCTTCTTGCCCAACCTTTAATCCATTTTACTATCTGTTTTTCTTGAGGGTAGGCATCATGCCTACCAACTCTATTGTATTATTCTTTCCCGTGTCCTAAGTAGAGTGCTCTGCACACAGTAAGAGCTCAATACATACCAGTGATTGATTGACTTGATCCCGAGGTACAGTTAGAAAAAATTTTAGGAACACAGAATGTGATGCCTCTTTCCCTCATCAGTTAGTCTGAGAAGGGGATTGTGCCTTATCTGATGGCATTGTATCCACCCCAGCACAAAGCTAAGTACTTAGTAAGCACTTGACAGGTACAGCAATTATCATTATTGACAAACAGAATGGCCTAATGGAAAGAGACTGTGCTTGGGAGTCAGAGGACCTGGATTCTAATCCTAGCTCTGCCAGTTGCCTGCTTAGTGCCCTTGGGCAAATCACTTAATTCCTCTGAGCCTCGGTTTCCTTGTGTAAAATGGGGATTTAATGCCTGCTCTTCTTCCTATTACTTAGACTGTGAGCCCCATGTGGAACAGAGACTATGTTGGACATGATAAACTTTTATTTACCACAGTGCTTGACACATTGTAAGCACTTAAATGCTGTAATAATGCTACTACTATTATTATTATTCGATACTTAAATAAATTATTATCTCTAAGCTTATCGCGGGCAGGAAACATGTTTACTAACTCTATTGCACTGTACTCTTCCACATGCTTAGTACAGTTCTATGGAAACAGCACACAATACCAGTGATTGACTGATTAATGCTATTAGTTATAATCAATCAATTAATCAATGGTATTTATTGAGCACTTATGTGTACAGCACTGTACTAAGTTCTTGGGAGAGTACAGTATAACTGAATTGGTAGACATGGAACTATTAGCTAAGAAGGAATAGGGAGAGCAAGTGCAGAATCTTTGATGCCAAATATAAAAGGATCAAAGCATTCATTCAATTGTATTTATTGAGTGCTCACTGTGTGCAGAGCATTACTAAGTGCTTGGGAAGTACAATTCAGCAACAAAGACAATCCCTGCCCACAACAGGCTCATAGTATAGAAAAAAATAATAATGGTCATTGTTAAGTGCTTAATATGTACCACTGTTCTATGTGCTGGGGTAGATACAAGATAATTAGGTTGTCCCACGTGGGGCTCACAGTCTTAATCCCCATTTTACAGAGGAGGTATCTAAGGCACAGAAAAGTAAGTGGCTTGCCCAAGGTAACACAGCAGACAAGCGGTGGAGTAGGGATTAGAACCAACGTCTTCTGACTCCCCAGCCCGGTCTGTTTCCACTAAGCCATGTGGGTGTAGTGGGGCTGAGTGGTTGGGGAGAGAGTTGATCGAGTGCCTGAGAGCCAAAGGAGAGGTGTTTTTGCTTTTGACAAGAGTGATTTGATATAAGCATTTGGACCAGGGTGGGAACTGTTTGGGATAAGGGAATTGTCGTCAAGAGAGAGCTGGCAGGATTTAGCAGTTGACTAATTGTGACATCTGAAAGACAGCATAAAGAGAAGAGGAAAACACCTAGGTTGAGATAATAATAATGATAGCATTTGTTAAGTGCTTACTATGTGCCAAGCACTGTTCTAAACGCTGGGGTCGATACAAGGTCATCAGGTTGTCCCATGTGGGGCTCACAGTTTTAATCCCCATTTTACAGATGAAGGAACTGAGGCACAGCTGATAAGTGGCAGAACTGGGATTAGAACCCACAACCTCTGACTCCCAAACCCAGGCTCTTTCCACTAAGCCACTTGTGACCTAGTGGAAAGAGCACAGGACTAGAAGTCAGGAGACCTGCATTCTAATTCTGTTTTTGTCACTTGCCTGCTGTGTAACCTTGGACAAGTCACTTAACCTCTCTGTTTCTCAATTACCTCATCTGTAAAATGAGGATAAAATATCTGTTCTCCTTCCCTCAGCCTGTGAGCCCTCTATGGGACAGACACTGTGTCTGCTTAGTGTCTGTTTAGTACAGTGTTTGTCACATGGTAATTATTGGAGAAGCAGCGTGGCTCAGTGGACAGAGCACGGGCTTTGGAGTCAGAGGTCGTGGGTTCGAATCTCGGCTCCGCCACATGTCTGCTGTGTGACCTTGGGCAAGTCACTTAACTTCTCGGAGTCTCAGTTACCTCATCTGTAAAATGGGGTTGATTGTGAGCCCCAAGCAGGTCAACCAGATCACCTCGTATCCCCCCAGCGCTTAGAACAGTGCTTTGCACATAGTAAGTGCTTAACAAATGCCATTTTTATTATTATTTTTATTATTAATATTCTGTATGTTTTCAATGAAGGAAGAGGGAGTGGTTGCTTTCCAAAATTTCAAGTTGAATTACAAAGATTACGTTAATCAGTCAATCAGTATTCATTGAGTACCTCCTATGCACTGAGTACTTTTCTATGCTTATGAGAGAGTTCAATAAAGGCAGATAAAATGATCTCTGCGGTCAAGAATCTTACAGGGAGACAGCCATAAAACAATTGAAATGAAAGAGGAAAAAGGGACTGGAAAGGTAGGTAAGTGAACAATTAAGTACTTAAAAAATAGAGCATGTAAATTTATATATGCAGAAGAAGGCAATGGTAAACCATTTCTGTATTTTTTTTAATCAAGAAAATTCTATGGACTCCACACCAGAATGACTACAGATGAAGATGGAATGTTCTGGAGAAGATGCGTCCATGGAGCTGTCATGGTTCAGAATGACTCGAAGTCATTTGACAACAACAAATTTATAAGTATAAAGATGCCCAAGTGCATAAGAGCCAAGGAGACAGTTTGGAGGACAATGATAATTATAATTTTGATATTTGTTAAGCACTATTTGTTAAGTATCATACACTGAACCAAGTACTGAGGTTGCCACAAGATAAACAAATCAGACACATTCCCTATTGCCTAGGGAGCTCATAGGTTAGGTAGGAAGTAGAACAAAAATCAAGCCCCCGTTATACCGATGAGGAAGCTGGGACACAGAAAAGTTACTAGATTTGCCCAAGGTCACACAGCTGTCAAGTGACAGAGCTGGGATTAAAATCCAGGTCCCCTGACTGCTAGGCCTGTGCTTTTTTCATTAGGCAACACTGCTTCTCAGAATATATCTTGGGGAAGAGAAAAATGATATTTTTACTAGTTGGTGGCATGTACTGCCAAACATTAAACAATGTGTATGAAAGCATATCAGAGCCTTCCTCCTCTAGACTAGGAGAAGCAGCATGGGTCAGTGGAAAGAGAATGGGCTTTGGAGTCAGAGGTCATGGGTTCAAATCACAGCTCTGTCAATTGTCAGCTGTGTGACTTTGGGCAAGTCACTTAACTTCTTTGTGCCTCGGTTACCTCATCTGTAAAATGGGGATTAAAACTGTGAGCCCCTCATGGGACAACCTGATCATCTTGTAACCTCCCCAGTGCTTAGAACAGTGCTTTGCACATAGTAAGTGCTTAATAAATTACATTGTTGTTATTATTATTATTATTAGACTAAGTTCGTTATGGACAGTGAACATGTCTGCTAAATCTGTTATATTGTACTCTCCCAACTGCTTAGTACTGCACTCTGCACATAACAAGTGCTCAGTAAATACAGTTGATTAATTGGAGAGGCTTAGGTGCCACTTGTCATGTTGAGCGTTTTGGGAAAAAGCAGTCAGGAATTTTAGGAGAGGAGCAAGTGGAATGGGGCAAGGGATTAGTGGGCAGGCTTTGAAAACTCATGAGTCACAAGAGACACAGCATGGCCTAGTGGATAAAGCATGGGTCTAGGAGACAGAAGGACCTGGGTTCTAATCCCAGTTCTGCCCCTTGTCTGCTGTGTGACCTTGGACAAGTCACTTAGCTTCTCTGTGCCTCAGTTACCTCATCTGTAAAATGGGAATTAGGACTGTGAGCCCCATCTAGGACATGGACAGTGTCCAAACTAATTAGCTTGCATCTACCCCAGCACTTAGTACATTGCCTGGAGCATAGTATATGCTTAACAAATACCATTTAAAAAAACTGATTTGGGGGGTCTTTTCAGTTCTGCTCAATCAATCAATGAATCAGTGGTATTTATTGAGTGTTTACGATGTGGAGATCACTGTACTAAGCACTTGGGAGAGTACAATACAACAGAATTAGCAGACACATTTCCTGCCCATAAGGAGCGTACAGTCTAGAAGGTCAATTCTTGGTGGTCCCAGCCCAGTAAAGTGAGATCAGCCCCATGGAGCTGCCACTAAGGTTAAGAATACAAACAATGCCATCCTTAATAGGCTCTCTCTCATTAGCCCTCCCAGCCGCAGGACAGGAAAAACAAAAACAACAATAATAATAGTAATAATTGTAAAGCATTTATTATGGTCCAAGCACTGTAGTAAGCTTTGGGATAGAAACAAAATAATCAGGTTGGAAATGGTCCTTTCCCAGTGGCTGAGAGAAAAGGAAAATTGGGGCATGGAGAAGTTTAATGACTTGCTCACACCACAGGCATGTGGCAGAGGCAGGGTTAGAATCCAGGTCATTTGACTTCCAGGCCTGTGCTCTTTCTACTAGAACATGCTGCATCTCATGAAATGAGGACTGAAATGAGCTTCACAAATGTCTCAGCCTCCTCTTTATATCAAGATTGGCAGGGAACTACAGACAGTTCTATTTCTACCGCCCATTTATATATTTTCAAATTATTTATTTGTATTAATGTCGGTCTCCTGCTCTAGACTATAAAGTCATTCTGGGCAGAAAATGTGCTAATTCTGTTGTGCTGCACTCTCCTAAGCAGTTAGTGCAGTTCTCTGCACATAGTGAGTGCTCGATAAATATCACTGATTGATTAATAGAGAAGAGCACTTTATTTTTACTCTCCATTTTGGGAGTATAGGATTTTATTCTAAACATGGTCCAGCTACAAATATAATGTAACAGAAAAATAAAATAATAAGAAATATTATTATTGGATCAGACTAATTGTTCAACCAATCCAGTATACTGTCTCCAACTTGGACAAATAGATGGCTTCTTTGACACTCTCTCGGGTAATTAAAACTGCCTGGTCTCATATCCTGGATCACAAATCCCTCTGTACCATCTGTCTTAGGTACCAAGAAAGGCAAATTTCTACAGTAAATGAAGTCAACGTGGCAGCACTGACTCAGTGAGACATGGACTCAGATTTACAAGGCCAAAGTGAAGTCAAATAGATAAGACAAAACATTCCTGGCTTGCAATGGTAAGAGCATTTTCAAACACTAGGAATCAAACTGAATTGATACCAGCAATTGGATATGTGTCACGCTGTGAGGAGTGCCCACTGATTAATATTGACAGGCCCATTTGGGTTTTAATTTCTGACTAGTGAAGACAGTTTGGTTTCTTTATCTGAGCCTCTCCTCTCCAAGTTAAAATGATCTCAGGGCCACTTTGGATTCAACCACAGGGCATTTTCAGTGTTTGTACTATCTCTCAAGGCTATCCAGTGGCAAAGCCCAAGCCTTCCCCTCTGCATCTCTTTTTCACTTGGTTGTATACTCCTTAGGCACTTTGATATGCACCACAGGCCCACAACACATATATACATATCCTAATACTCCACCTCAGGCCCACAGCACATATGTACATATCCTAATACTCCACTGTTTCCCAAATCAATCAATCAGTCATCTTTATTGAGCACTTACTATGTATGGAGCACTATCATCATCATCATCATCAATTGTATTTATTGAGCGCTTACTGTGTGCAGAGCACTGTACTAAGCGCTTGGGAAGTACAAGTTGGCAACATATAGATACAGTCCCTACGCAACAGTGGGCTCACAGTCTAAAAGGGGGAGACAGAGAACAAAACCAAACATACTAACAAAATAAAATAAATAGAATAGATATGTACAAGTAAAATACATAAATAAATAGAGTAATAAATATGTACAAGCATATATACATATATACAGGTGCTGTGGGGAAGGGAAGGAGGTAAGATGGGGGGATGGAGAGCGGGACGAGGGGGAGAGGAAGGAAGGGGCTCAGTCTGGGAAGGCCTCCTGGAGGAGGTGAGCTCTCAGTAGGGCCTTGAAGGGAGGAAGAGAGCTAGCTTGGCGGATGGGCAGAGGGAGGGCATTCCAGGCCCGGGGGATGACGTGGGCCGGGGGTAGAGGGCGGGTCAGGCGAGAACGAGGTACGGTGAGGAGATTAGCAGCAGAGGAGCAGAGGGTGTGGGCTGGGCTGTAGAAGGAGAGAAGGGAGGTGAGGTAGGAGGGGACGAGGTGATGGAGAGCCTTGAAGCCCAGAGTGAGGAGTTTCTGCCTGATGCGCAGATTGATTGGTAGCCACTGGAGATTTTTGAGGAGGGGAATAATATGCCCAGAGCGTTTCTGGACAAAGATAATCCGGGTAGCAGCATGAAGTATGGATTGAAGTGGGGAGAGACACGAGGATGGGAGATCAGAGAGAAGGCTGATGCAGTAGTCCAGATGGGATAGGATGAGAGCTTGAATGAGCAGGGTAGCGGTATGGATGGAGAGGAAAGGGCGGATCTTGGCAATGTTGCGGAGCTGAAACCGGCAGGTTTTGGTGACGGCTTGGATGTGAGGGGTGAATGAGAGAGCGGAGTCGAGGATGACACCAAGGTTGCGGGCTTGTGAGATGGGAAGGATGGCAGTGCCGTCAACAGAGATGGGAAAGTCAGGGAGAGGGCAGGGTTTGGGAGGGAAGACAAGGAGTTCAGTCTTGGGCATGTTGAGTTTTAGGTGGCGGGCAGACATCCAGATGGAGATGTCCTGAAGGCAGGAGGAGATGCGAGCCTGGAGAGAGGGGGAGAGAGCAGGGGCAGAGATGTAGATTTGGGTGTCATCAGCATAGAGATGATAGTTGAAGCCGTGGGAGCGAATGAGGTCACCAAGGGAGTGCGTGTAGATCGAGAGCAGAAGGGGACCAAGCACTGAACCTTGGGGAACCCCCACAGTAAGAGGATGGGAGGGGGAGGAGGAGCCTGCAAAAGAGACTGAGAATGAACGACCAGAGAGATAAGAGGAGAACCAGGAGAGGATGGAGTCTGTGAAGCCAAGGTCAGATAGCGTGTTGAGGAGAAGGGGGTGGTCCACAGTGTCGAAGGCAGCTGAGCGGTCGAGGAGGATTAGGACAGAGTATGAGCCGTTGGATTTGGCAAGCAGGAGGTCATTGGTGCTTAGCACTATTCTAAGCACTTGTCTTATGCTGTCGAGTTGTCTCCGACCCTTAGTAACTCCATGGACACATCTCTCCTATAAAGCCCCACCTCCATCTGCAAACATTCTGGTAGCGTATCCATAGAGTTTTCTATGTAAAAGTATGGAAGTGATTTAGCATTGCCTTCTTCCATGCAATAAACTCGAGTCTCCATCCTCGACTCTCTCCCTTGCCGCTGCTGCCCAGCACAGGTGAGTTTTGACTTATTGCAGATTGTCTTCCACTCTCTAGCCACTGCCCAAGCTAGGAATGGAATGGGTATGCCTCTGCTTGACTCTGTCTCCCATAGTAGAGATTGGTAGAGTATTGGAAATTCTCTAGGCGCAATCCTGAGCGAGGAACTAAATACTTAGGTGACTACAGAGTTGGTAGACACGTTCTCTGCCCACAACGAGCTTGCAGTCTAGATCTGTAATTAATTTTAATGTCTGTCTCCCCCTGTAGACTGTAAACTCCTTGTAGGCAGGGATGTAATCTACCAGCTCTACTGTATTGTACTTTCCCAACCACTTATTACAATGCTCTGCACCTATAAGCACTTGATAAATACTACTGACTGATTGACTGACCAATTGAAATAAGCCCAGAACTCCCCTTCTGACAAATTTCTGTTCAGGGATCCACTCTGGTCCACTTAACTCCACCCGAAAAGTCATCTTGATGGATACAAATAATGCTAAAACTGAAGTCTCAGAATTATTACACAAGCAAAGCATCAGGATAATTTTCCCACAAGCAACCCCAGAGCTAACACAAGTAACTGGAGCAAATGAAAACTTCCAACACCTCAAGAATTCAAGGCATTTGTGCTAATCAATCAATCAATCAATCAATCGTATTTATTGAGCGCTTACTATGTGCAGAGCACTGTACTAAGCGCTTGGGAAGTACAAATTGGCATCACATAGAGACAGTCCCTACCCAACAGTGGGCTCACAGTCTAAAAGGGGGAGACAGAGAACAGAACCAAACATACCAACAAAATAAAATAAGTAGGATAGAAATGTACAAGTAAAATAAATAAATAAATAAATAAATAGAGTAATAAATATGTACAACCATATATACATATATACAGGTGCTGTGGGGAAGGGAAGGAGGTAAGACGGGGGGATGGAGAGGGGGACGAGGGGAGAGGAAAGAAGGGGCTCAGTCTGGGAAGGCCTCCTGGAGGAGGTGAGCTCTCAGCAGGGCCTTGAAGGGAGGAAGAGAGCTAGCTTGGCGGATGGGCAGAGGGAGGGCATTCCAGGCCCGGGGGATGACGTGGGCCGGGGGTCGATGGCGGGACAGGCGAGAGCGAGGTACAGTGAGGAGATTAGTGGTGGAGGAGCGGAGGGTGCGGGCTGGGCAGTAGAAGGAGAGAAGGGAGGTGAGGTAGGAGGGGGCGAGGTGATGGAGAGCCTTGAAGCCCAGGGTAATCCCAGGGTTTGTTCACTTTTCCAATATTCCCAGCAGAGAATACTTTTGGTGAGCAGCATAATTCCATCTGGTTATTGCCCCAGAGATTGTGCAATCAAAATCCTCCCCATTCCTCCTTCAGTACTAAGTTGCAATCCATGAGGAGCCGGGAAGTAAAGGGGGAGAAAACAGGTAGGGAAACCCTCTAGCTTCCTATAACTTTTGGTGTTCCCATAATCATTCAAAGAGCCTTCTTTAGGAAAATAGACACCCTTCTCCCCCTCCAGTTCAGTACAGTAATTATAGATATATATTTATATTTTTTTGGAAAACAATTCAGGGAGATTTCCCTATATCCGATCCCTTGAAATTCTTGTTACAGTTGGCTAGGGTATTGGAGGGTTTCTGCTTCCCATTATAGCCAATTTTTAAAAGTACACAAGAGATGAGAATGAAGTAGCCTCTCATAGAGACAAGTTTAATCCAGGTTTTATTGGTGTGACATGAGGAAGAGACTGATTATATTCCTATACTAAAGTTTTTGGGAAGTTTCTCTTGTAGAGCTGACACAAAACTAGAATGAATCTAGCCACCTGGCCAAGTGTTCAAGCTCACAATCTGGGGGACAAAAGGCAAACTTGAATTTGAAAGCTTGGTGGAATTTTCAGGAACTGCAATGGAATTAATCCCTAAAATCCATCTATGGGAATTGTCTATCCATCAGTCTTATCCCTCTGGCTCTGGTGGACATAGAAAAGTATTTCTGGAATCTGCACAGGAACAGTTCAGTCCTAATTGTAATACTAACCCTGCTAAACTTCTGCAGCCCAAAATCAATTGATCTTTATTTGTTCCTCTTGAGGGTGCCACAGGTAAAGTAGTTTGGGGGTAAACACTTCATAAATAAGTGTTCTTTTTGTTTCTGACATTTGGCCTCGTGCTAGAAGCAGTATGGCTGAGTGGATAGAGCATGGGCCTGGGAGTCAGAAGGGCCTGAGTTTTAATCCTGACTCTACCACTTTCCTGCTGTGTGATCATGCATGGCCAATTAGCTTCTGTGTGCCATAAAATATCGGTTCTTCCACCTCTTAGACTTCATGTGGGACAGGGGTAGGATATGATCTGATTGTATTTTTCTACAGCATTTAGCACACTGAGTTCTTTACAAATACCACGATATGAGCTGAGCTCCTTGTGGGCAGGGAACGTGTCTACTAACTCTACGGAATTATTCCCTCCCTAGTGTCTAGTACAGTACTCGGTACACAGTAAGCACTGAGTAAATACTACTGATTGACTGACTGAATTATACATATTAGTATTATGTTCAAGCCACTTTAATGCACAAATAACAGTGGGCAGGGAACGTGTCTACTAACTCTACGGAATTATTCTCTCCCAAGTGTCTAGTACAGTACTCGGTACACAGTAAGCACTGAGTAAATACCACTGATTAACTGACTGAATTATACGTATTAGTATTATGTTCAAGCCACTTTAATGAACAAATAACACAATGCCCAAATGGAGGCTTAGCAATGTTTTTATTCCCTCAGAAGAATTTCTGAAATGGACAAAACAAGAGAGAATTCAAGAAGCCCTTTGGTAATGGAGGACAAGAAGCTGGGACTACCCAGAGAGGAGTCGGATTGTGAGCTCTCTCTTTTTCTCTGGGCTTCTCCCACCCTGAATCATGAGACAGAGAAGGAGCATGGCTTAGTGGAAAAAGCACAGGTTTAGGAGTCAGAGGTTGTGGGTTCTAATCTCTACTCTGCCACTTGTCTGCTGGGTGACTTTGGGCAAGCTGCTTAACTTCCCTGTTCCCTCAGTTACCTCATCTGTAAAATTGGGATGAAGACTGTGAGCCCCACGTGGGACAACCTGATTACTACGTATCTACTCCAGTGCTTAGAACAGTGCTTGGCACATAGTAAGTGCTTAACAAATACCAACATTATTATTATTATGTGCTGCCTGTAGGGCATTTCCCCATGGTCCTACCTCTAGCTCACGGGACACCCTGCAGCCCTTAAAAATCCCCCCTGGAAATAACCAAACTGGAAAGCACAAAAGCTTAGATCTGGGATCTAGCAGATTACTAAACTGCTGACTGACTGTAGAAGGCAATGGGAAAATCCCATAATAAGAATGTCATGTACATATTTAGAGAACTTTATCCTGGGATGTTGAAAACGTGGGGGGTAATGAATTGAACATCTTTACCTTGGTAGTTTTCACCTTGGGTCTGAAATAGGCAATGTAGAACTTCCCAGTTGCTGCCATTTTCTCCTGCACCTGATACATTCCTCAAACAGGTCCCTCCTTCTTGTCAAAATGCAAAATAAACCATTTGTCCAAGGGTAGGGACCGTCTCTATGTGTTGCCAACTTGTACTTCCCAAGTGCTTAGTACAGTGCTCTGCACACAGTAAGCACTCAATAAATATGATTGAATGAATGAATGAATTAATTAATCCCAAGAACCCCCAAGCACACCAATCCCTGCAGTAACTCTTTAGACCTTAGGGAAATTATATTTCTGTAGTTCAATCAACCGGGAAGCACCATGGCCTAGTGGGAGGAGCCTGGGCCTGGGAATCAGAGAACCTGGGTCTTAATCCTGGCTCTGCAAGTTGCCTACTGTGTGACTTTTGGCAAGTCACACATCTTTTGTACCTCTGTTCCCTCATCTGCCAAATGGGGATTCAATACCTGTGCTCCCTCCATCTTTGAATGTGAGCCCCATGTGGTGTACTGGATAAAACATGGGCCTGGGAGTCAGAAGGACCTAGGTTCTAATCCAAGCTCTGCTACTTGTCTGATGTGTGACCTTGGGCAAGTCACTTCACTTCTCTTGGCCTCAGTTACTTCATCTGTAAAATGGGGGTTAAGACTGTGAGCCCCATTTGGGACATAGATTTTGTCCAAACTGATTAGCTTGTATTTACCCCCAGAGCTTAGAACAGTGCTTGACACATAATAAACATTTAACCAATACCATTCTTCTTCTTATTATTATTATTATCATTAGGCAAGATGAAGTACAGATAAAAATCAACTTTAGCCAATGAATAGACACCGGCATTGACCCGTACTGCATGGAAAGGTGGACAGAGCATGGACCTGGGAATCAGAGGACATAGGTTTGATTTCCATCTCTGCCATTTACTTGCTGTGTGACCTTGCACAAGTCACATAACTTCTGGGCCTCAGTTTCCTCATCTGTAAAATACAGATTAAATTGCTGTTCTCCTTCTCCCTAAGGCTCTGAGTCATATGTGGCACAGGAACTGTGTTGAGCCTGATCATCTTGTATTAATCCCAGAGTTTAGTAGAGTGCTTGGCACAAAGTAAGTACTAAACAAATAGCAAAATTACTCAGAGTATGGGCCTGGGAGTCAAAAGGACCTGGGTTCTAATCCTGGCTCAGCCACATGTCTGCTGTGTGACCTTGGACAAATCACTTATCTTATCTCTGCTTCAGTTCCCTCATTGTAAAATGTGGATTAAAACTCTGAGTTCTATGTGGAACAGGGACTGTGTCCAACCTGATTATCTTGTGTCTAACCCAGCATTTAGTACAGTGCCTGGTACACAGTTAGTCCTTAACAAACACCATGAAAGAATAAGGTCTTTTTAAAAGAAGTCCTCTTGAAGGAGATGTAATTTTGGGAGGTTTTTGAAGGTGGGTAGCATGGATTAACTTGTATCAACCCCACCACTTAGAATAGTGCTTGGCACATAGTAAATGCTTAGCAAGTACCAAAATAATAACAATTATCACTACTACTATTATCATTATTAATATTATTATTATTATATGATGATTGCTTTCCACTTTGTCTAGCAAAAGAAGAATGACTTGAAGGGTCAAGAATGTAATTGCCTCCAGGGGACTGTGCCTTTTACCCTGTAGTCTTCCAAGCCCTTTGCACAGGGCATTGCACATAGTAGCTGTTCAATAAATACCGAGAGATGAAATGAGAATGGAGTGGAAAACTTTCCTTCTAAATACTACTATTAAGTCATAGAACAAGAAAACCTGAAGCATCAGACTGGCTAAGACATGAACAGCTGGTAGCTTTATGAAACATTTAAATGTACTGTAATTACATCTGACAACATTATAACTGAACTGTCAAAAGTAATTCCTTCACACATAGGCAGGTAAACATACCAGCCACCTCTAGCTCTGAAGCCAGAGCCTCATGAAATGGAGCTATTGAAAAAAAGTGACATAGAAAATTACCACCTTAAAAAGACTGGAAACAATGCACGTGTGTGTATGTGTTATTTAAATAAACTATTTTCTCACTTTTTAATAGGAATTAAGCATCAAAGTTCATTTCCTTTGGGGGAATTTATTTTCCTTCATCTTATGTTTGCCTTGGATTATTAAGATCAGGTATTTCACGGTTATTGAAGTTTCTCTTCTTTTAAAATAATATTGGAGCATTGCTTGAGGGTGACAAACATACACAAGGAATTACTTGGGCTGTGTTAATGATACAACAATATTGTTTTTAAACTCTTGCCATTGATATCACTCCTTTAAGGACTGGAAACTAATTTAACTGGAAATTAACGGTTAAGGATGAAATGCCGGTGTAATGTGATGGCCTGACCAGCTTGGAATCAACCATGCCCTTCTTTGCCTAGAGTGAAATACCATTCATGGATTACAGTAGTAAAGGAGTTCCGAATTTTATTTATCTTCTTATCTGTCAAACACATGTCCTGCTGCTAGCAGGACATAGCTTTCCCCTATATTAACCACTGGTGTTGAAGCAGTGCTCACCTAAATAGCAAGGAGATGAGGAAAAGTTTACTAGTTAATTGTGGTAGTTAAATGCTATGTGCCAAACACTGCCCTAAACACTTAGATAAATACAAGATAATCAGGTCAGCACAGTCCCTGTCCCACATAAGTCTCACAGTCGAAGTGGGAGGGAGAACAGGTATTTCATCTCCAATTTTACAGATGAGGAAACTGAGACACAGAGAAGTTAAGTGACTTACCCAACATCATCCTGCAGGTAAGGGGCAGAGCTGGGTTTGGAATCCAAATCTCCTGACTCCCAGGTCCACATGTGTTCCTCTAGGCCACACTGCTTCCATATTTCGATGAATTGACAGACTCATGGATGTAGTTTTACCAACAGCACTGTCATCTTTCAACTGAAGGATAATTCTACAACTAATCATGTGGAAGGGAGGGAAAGTTGAGGTGAGGATAGGCTGATAATTGATACTGGGACTTTTTTGCAAGAATACCTTAATATATTTACCTTTTTGGAGCAATCAATCAGCAGTATTTACTGAGCCTTTAATATATGCATAGCATTATATTAAGCAGTTGAGAGAATACAACAGAGTTAGAGACACACTCCTTGACTTCAAAGATCTTATACTCAGGGGAGATAGACATTGAAATGCAGACATTGAGAAGCAGCGTGGCTCAATGGAAAGAGCTCGGGCTGGGGAGCCAGAGGTCATGGGTTTTAATCTCAGCTCTGCCACTTATCAGCTGTGTGACTTTGGGAAAGTCACTTAACTTCTCTGGGCCTCGGTTCCCTCATCTGTAAAATGGGGATGAAGACTGTGAGCCTCATGTGGGATAACCTGATTAACTTTCATCTACCCCAGTGCTTAGAACAGTGCTTTTTATGTAGTAAGCGCCCAATACCAACATTATTAAATCATTTATAGACATGGCTAGAATTCTAATCCTTAATGGAAGAAAATTTTTATTCTAATGAATTTATTTTCTTTTCCCAGAGTATTTTAATGTTATATGGTTTGCTTGAGTTTTCTTTTGCATTATTGTCTTATTATGCAGCGAATGTCAATGTTTAGCTGACAATCATTATCCTTTTCCAACTGTACAGCTTGTGGATACATAAGTATACCAGGCAATGCTACAAAGATATTTGTTTAAACCCAGTGAAATCAGTGTAGGTCGTATTGTAAGATTTTCAAACTATAATATCCTAGTTATTTTATAATTTCTTAGTAGACTGACATCCTGAATTATGTTTGTTAAAATAATTTTTTTTTAAAAAGGAAACAATTTCCTTTTAGGTGCTCAAAATATATCAAGATGACATGAAATATGATTTTTCTTCTTTGGTTGAAAAGCAAAAATCAGCAATCTGGGGTTATTTTTATAAGATCTGTTAAACAACAACAAAAATTGCTCTCAATAAATGAAAAAAATGACTTCAGGCTTCAGTGTACTAGTCATGTCATTTGTCTCCAAGGGCTGCCCATTAATCACTCAGATGGAGCTTATTGCAGTTGATATGATATTCATATCCTATACCTTGTTTCCTCCTGAGGGCCATTCACTGCTATTTCTTAGGAGACTATCCTGTCAGGAGAGCTTTACATTCCCAAATAGAACTGCATTTTTTGAAAAGGTAAAACTAGCAAATCACAGTTGGAAAAGAAAGACCTTCTTTTACTAGGAGAAAAGTAATAAAATGTTTCTACACTTTAGCTAGTGGCAGAAAGCGTCATCACTAGAATCCACCCCCTTCATCTCCAACCAAACTGCTACCATGCTAACTGAAGATCTTCTATTCTTCCTTGAATATTGCCTCAGCCTCCTCACTGACCTCCCTTCCTCCTGTCTCTTTTATTCAGTCCATACTTCTCTCGGCTGCCTGGATCATTTTCCTAAAAAAATTCAGTCCACAACTTCCCACACCTCAAAAACATCTGGTGGCTGCCCATCCGCCTCCACATCAAACAGAAGCTCCTTAAAATCAACTTTAAGGCACTCAATCAGCACTCTCCTCCCTACTTTACCTCTCTGATTTCCTACGACAATCCAGCCTGCACACTTCACTCTTTTAAAACCAATCTAGTCACTGAAACCTCCCTCTCATCCGGCTTGCTGTGGACCAGTGCTCACATCCTCCCTCTGACTTGGAACTCCAGTAGTTCTCCATCCCCCTCCACATCAAACAGAAACTATGGGCAGGGACTGTGTCTGTTATACTGATATATTGTACTCTCCCAAGTGCTTAGTACAGTGCTCTGCACACAGTAAGTACTTAATAAATAAGATTGACTGACTGACTTTACCATCATCTTTAAAGCACTCAATCACCTTGCCACCTTCTACCTGACCTTACTACCCTCCTACTACACCCCAGCCTGCACACTTCACTCCTCACTGTACCTCAATCTCATCTATCTTGCCACCAACCTCTCGTCCATGTCCTGCCTCTGGCCTGGGATGCCCTCCCCCGTCATAACCAACAGATGATTACTCTCTCATTCTTCAAAGCCTTATGGAAATTACATCTCCTCCAAGAGGTCTTCCCTAAGCCTTCATTTTCTCTTTTCCCTCTCCCTTCTGTGTCACTTTGATTTGCTCCCTTTATTCGCCCCTCCTTTAGCCCTACAGCACTTATCTGTAATTAATTTATTTATATTAATGTCTGCCTCTCCTGCTAGACTGTGAGCTCACTGTGGGCAGAGAATGTGTCTACCAATTCTGTTGTATTGTACTCTCCCAAGTGCTTGGTACAGTGCTCTGCACACAGTAAGCACTTAATAAATATGATTGATTAATTGACCTTATCCCCATCTCATATCTGACAGATCACCACTTTAACCACTTTCAGAGCCCTACTAAAATCACTCATCCTCCAAGGGGCCTTTCCTGAGTAGACCTTCATTTCTCCTACTCCCTTCAATTTTCTCCATGCACCTGTATTTATACTTAACAATAGCAACTGTAATTGTAGTTTTTTTAAGTGCCTATTATGTGGAAATCATCAAACTAAACACTGGGGTAGGAACAAAATAATAAGGTTCCAACTGGGGCTCACAGTTTAAGTAGGAGGGAGTTCGAGTATTCAATCCCCATTTTACAGATGATGGAACAGAGGCGCAGACAAGTTAAGTGACTTGCCCAGGGTCACACAGCAGACAAGTGGTGGGACTGAAATTGGAACCCAGGTCTCCTAACTTCTAGGCCCACAGTATCCCACTTGGCCACGTTTCTTCTCATTTCCTTAAGCAATTGTTACTTACCCTACCCCAGCCCATATGTACATACCCTTATACACTCTCATTCCCCTATCAGTAATTTATTTTAATGTCTATCTCTAGATTGTGAGCATCTCATGGGCAGGGAACAGTTATACCAACTCTACCTTGTTGTTCTTGCCCAAGTACTTAGTACAGTGTTAAGCACACAATAAGTGCTCAGTAAATAACATCACTTGATTGAATGATGATGGAGTCTCTCATCATAAATGGCAGATGAAGTTCAATCTCTTCAGACAGACTTTGGGACTAAGAACCAGAGTGAAGGAATTGATTATAGTAGTGTTGTTTTGCACAGTGCTACGTTTTGATTCCTGTCAGGGGTTTTCCCCCTGGGGCAATGGGATAATAGTAATAATAATAAAAAATAATTTTAAGTGTTTACTATGTGCCAGGCACTGTACTAAGCACTGGGTTACTTACAGGACAATCAGGTCCCACATGGGGCTCACAGTCTAAGTAGGGAGGGAGAACCGGTATTGAATTCCCACTTTGTTGATGAAGGAACAGAGGCACAGAGAAGTTAAGTGACTTGCTCAAGGTCACAGAGCAGATGAATAGTAGAGCTGGAATTAGAACCCAGGTCCTCTGACTCCCAGGCCCTTTCCACTAGGCCACACTGCTTATCAATAAACATATACACTGACAAGGATGTGGCCCATTGCAAAGTGCATACAATAATTTCATATGCCAAACACGTTTACAGCCAAAGTGAAAGCAATAAGTGCAGACGTTGCCCTGTAGCACTGCAGACCAGCAGGCGGTTGCCAGGGTAACCACCTCACTCACCCTGATGGTCCATGTTCAAAAGCTATTTTTAGGTTTCCTGCTGATCCTATTCACCTTATGAAATGCTGTACGAGGTTCCAAGTAAATACGATGAAATATGAAAGGAAATATGGAATAGGTTAACTGTGGAATTATCTCCTAGGGATGATTTGTATTAGGTGGAACAATAGCCTATTTGGGAGATTAATGGAGGTCTTGGAGATTTAACACAACTTCAGGAAAGTGATAAAACGGACTATGCATGGACCTGCACTGGGAGGCATTTATGTCCTGAAGAATGGCTTTTGGCCATTTTCACCAACTGGCTACCTATCTAGGCCTCAGTTTGATTTAAGCAGCATCTTGCAAAGGTAAATTTAGGTGGTTTCAAGCCCTCAAGATGTGTATCTGCTGTGTTTCTTTTTATAGTGCTTCAAAGCCTCAACCAGGTTGGGCAGTATTGATCACAGATTCTGTGTTCTTAAGGAACTAATAGGTACAACTTTGGGGGTACAGATAACATTTCTCCCCTGCTTCAGTCTTTTAAAGACCTGACTATAACGACTGAAACCAAAAGGTGGTAATATATATCCTCTATCGATATTGCTCAGAAATGGTCAGTAGGACTAACTAACTGTAGGAGCCAGCCCGCCAAAGTGCCCTGGATCAAGGAAAGACAAATCTCTAATCAGCTCTAGCCAGTAATCTCATTATGGGCAGGGAACATGTCTGCTCATTCTTCTGTATTGTACTCTCCCAAGCCCTTAGCACAGTGCTCTGCACATAGTAAGCACTTAATAAATATCATTGATTGACTGATCTCATCTCTTGCCCTATCAGACAGCTCAGAAGGATCAAGTCCCCAGTGATACCATGATAGTGCATAATAATAATAATTGTGGTATTTGTTAAGCACTTACTATGTGCCAGACATAAAAGATAATCGGGTTGGACTCAGTCCCTGTCCTGAATAGGGATCACAGTCTTAATCCTCATTTTACATATGAGGTAACTGAGGCACAGAGAATAATAATAATAACAATTTTGGTATTTGCTAAGTGCTTACTATGTCCCAGGCACTGTACTAAGCATTGGGGTGGATACAAAGAAATCAGGTAGGACACAGTCCCTGTACCACATGGGGTGCACAGTCTCAATCCCCATTTTACAGATGAGGGAACAGAGACACAGAGAAGTTAAGTGACTTACCCCAAGTCACACAGCAGACAAGTGGCAGAGGCAGAATTATAACCCAGACCTCTCTGATTTCCAAGCCCGTGCTCTATCACACTGCTTCTCTACAGTGCAGTGTTGTTGCCTTTTGCCTAATGGTCCCAGGGCTAAACAGGTGACCCTTGTAATCCTCAAGGTTGCATTAAGCCCTGCAGTGGACCTCAGCATGAACGGGACCGAATCAAACTGAAAACTGCCCTTCCTTCCTCAGTGCACATAGAGAATACACATAGTCATTTCTTTGACTAGAAGTGAGAACGAGAGCAAAACATGTCATTTATCTACCCTGAGGAGTGCAGGAAAGATCAGTGATGGATCAGGGGACGAGGGATCTGGAGACTGGGGGACCACTGCTCACTCGGAGAAATTTGAAGGGATGTGCCCATACTCTGTTTCTATCTCCTCATCATTCAGTGTATTAAAAGAATGTGCAACATAGCTCCTGAATGAAAAACAAATGTAGGACCAAAGATTTTCCTCAGTAAGAGGAAGTTAACTAATCAATCATATTTATTGAGTATTTACTGTGTGCAAAGCACTGTACTAAGTGCATGGGGGAGTAAAATACAATGGGCGATATGATCCCTGCCGAATCTAGTCAGGGAGACAGACATTAAAATAAATTACAGAGAGGGGAAATAACAGAGAATAAGTAAGTACGTAAGTGTTATGGGGGTGGATTGAGTATCAAAGGACTGAGGTGGTACAGACTTAAGTGCATAGATGACACAAAATGAAGAGGGAATAGGGTGGGGGAATGAGAGGTTAGTCAGGGAAGGCTTCCTGGAGGAGATATGAGTTTAGTAGGAGTTTGAAGATGTAAAGTAGTGGTTTGCCAGATATGAACGGTCAGGGAATTCCAGGCAGGAAGGAGAATAGGAGCAAGTGCTAGATTGAGAGAGAGATTAAATCAGGGCCCAGTAAGGTAGGTTGGTATTAAAGGAGCAAAGTGTGTCAGCTGGTTTGTAGTGGGAGAAGATTGAGGACAGGAAGCAGTGAGAGAGTCGATTAAGTGACTTAAAGCTGGGAATGAGAGGTTTCTGTTTAAAGCAGAGTTGGATGGGGAACCAATGGAGGTTTATGAGGAGTAGGGTGATGTGGACTGTAAGTCTTTTTCGAAAAATGACCCAGGCAGCAGTGTGAAGTATGGACTGGAGAGGGGAGAGACAGAAAGCAGAGAGGAGAGTGTGGAGGTTGATGTAGTAGTCATGGTGGGGTGTGACAAATGCTTGGACCAGCATTGTAGCAGTTTGGATGGAGAAGAAGGGGTGGCTTCAAGAGATAATTGTGAAGGCAGAATTGACAGGATTAGGTGACTGACAGACTGCTTATGTGCGTTGAAAGAGGGATGAGTCGTGGATGAGGTTATGGGTTTGTGAGACAGGGAAGATGATGATGCCTCCAGAAACAGGAAAATCAGGGGGAGGACAAGGTTTAGGTGGGAAGAAGAGGCGTTAAGGGATCATCTAAGTAAAGGTATTCTGAAAGCTGGAGGAAATATGAGACGCCAGAAAAGGAGAGAGAAGTATGTCTGAGGTTATGTTTGAGGAATATCAGAGGACAATTAATTTTGGTACACAACGGTGCCTCATGGAATATACCAAATACAATTAATCTCTGTGAAACTGCCAACTGATATACATGGACCTAAAATCAAGCTACAGAGAATGCTTGAACTTCAAGTCTCTCAAGTCTCTCTAAAAGGAAGGGAAAATGTGCTCAACAATGTACAAACTTTCCTCTGACAACCACAGTGTGTGGTTATTAGATACCCACAGTTCGTCAACATAATGAGGCCTGGAAACAATGGTTTAAACTTGGCAGTCACATCCATCCTGTTCAGGGGGATCCTGAATCCCAACAATACCATGCCGGACATCTCATTTCTATCTTGCATCCATGTCCCCTTCTAGGGACTGGATTCCACTTCCATCATGCAATTAAAATTCAAAATCTGTTCTGGGTTTTGTCCGGATACAGCAGCCTACCTTGAATGTTCAAAATGTTTGGCCTCTTTATTGCGCTCATAAATAACAGTTGAACTGTTGAAGGCTTGGCACGATGGGCACAGAATGGCTGGCACTAAGAGAACCCCAAACTCTTCCAACACACTATTAAAAAGACTTGAAAAAAACTCCATGTTGATTTATTTTGCAATTTTTTTTAAATTGAAAGAAAAGTATTCCCTTGCACCACCTGCCTGGATAGTAGAGGTAATCAAGGAGCCTTCAAAGGGTGTGTTTCATATTTTAATATTTCCCAGGAGGAAAAATTGGCACATGCTCAATCCTGCCTTTAGAATAGCAACAGCTGCAGTGCCTAGACTCATTGTAGATGCTTTATGGTGGATTTGGGTAATTTATGTAATGTACAAATAGAGCATGTCAATACCAACTCCTCTTCATTATTTTCCTCTCACAATGAGATTATTATAAAGCATTTCATTTTAGGATTTCAAAAGTTATAGTTAATGAAGCTTGCAGCTACTTGGTTATTTGGGGGCATTAGGTAGCTGAAAAAAGTCTTTGGGATTCAACATTTTCATTTACTTTGAAGTACAACTTAAGCTTGAATTTGATCTGTTAAACAAAAAAGAATTAAAATCCTACTTTTTGAAAGCATCAGTTTTATCACTAAAGATCACAGAGACCAATGGGGATTCAATTCCTAACCAGGACCAGCCATCACGAGGCGTAGGAATCTCCTCATGGGCTTGGATCACAACACTGCATCCTGAACAATATCCCAGAATAATTAATTTGGAGGGCCCTGCTTCTGGTTGGGCAGAAAGAGAATGAGAATCAGTAGATCTGGGTTCTAGCTTTGTTTCTGCCTATAGCTGGCTCACAGAGGTGGAGAAGTGGAAAACACACATGCAGGTCACAATGTGATGCACCACTGCCCACAGTCTTCTTGTTCATTGCACACATGACCCAGTGAGAACTCTCTTGGCCAGGGTGAGAAAGAATCAGAGGGATGCTGCCCAAACCACCAGCACTACATTCAACATCTCTGTACAGGGTCATGTTCCTGACGTATCAGGATGGAGGTTTATCACCATTTCTGACTGGAGACTTCATCTTCATCACTTAATATGGCACCACCGATGTCTAATGTCCAAAGTGCTCTTTAGGAAAGCTGAACCCAATATCCCGCCATGCACCTATTTAAAAATCTATATCAGAATCATTAATCATTTGCTGAGTATCAACTTTATAGAGACCATTGTACCAAGTGCTTAGGAGAGTACGACTAAGAGAAAAGGGTCCCTGCCCTCAAGGAGTTTTCAGTTTAAAGAAAATCTTAGGCTAGGAGAAATAGCACCCCCAAATTAAAGGCATATCTGCTTCGACAGAGGGAAATGTAAGTGAATCCTAAAGCTTTCCTATTTTTTTGGTTATTATATTGCAAACTCTTTGAGGGCAGACAGAGTGCCTTTTGCTTCTAATGTATTCTTGCAAGCACTCTACATATAGCAGGTGCTCCTATTGACTATCTGACCAACTGTCCAGGATAAAAGATGATGCAGTGAAATGTTTCCAGGAAGTCAACAGGGCATGGAGAGGAGAATTCAGCAGTTTGCGCCTCTGTAATAATTTCTACTGTCCTTCACTCTTTCATGCCTTTGCCTCCTTTTGATCTTTACTCAGAGGCCACTGTGGAACTCAGTTTGAGAAAATAAAAAAATTACTAATGATGTGAAATTCCACTCCAAAGTATTTCAATTGTTCATCTCCTCTCCTTATCCAATTATTTTCTTTTATTCCTTGGATTATTTATAGTTTCTTTCATTAGAAAATCTTCTACCTCCTGCAAATTTAGTGGATTTCTTTAAAATTCCTACCTATCACTTTCTACACACTCCTGAAGATTCTAGCCTTCACTTGTTAAAGCCTGCTGGGAATTAGTGTCTGGTGACTTTAAAAAAAAAGTGAAGAAAAGTTAGGTCACGGCTTGGGAAGGCTGAACCTGCTCAAGTTAAACTGGAAACAATAAATTAATTTACACTCTCCATTTGCAAGCAAAAGTATCCCCAACCATTTGATCTCTCTCTGCAGTCATCCAGTCTCCTGATTCAGGCCTGTGAAGGATGAAATAGAACAGCACTTTTCCAGCTATGATCCTTCATGAACATGTGCATGCTAAATATACTCATAGGCAAAGTGACTAGCCATCTTGAATATTTCTAAATTACTCCCACATTATTCCCTCCTTCTTCAACCCAGCTCTTAAGGAGAAGGTAGGTGCGGGGAATACAAATGGCCTCTGACATTACAACTCTTTTCTGTGTAAGCCCATAAAGCTGGAGTTTTCCAGCCTCATGCTGTGAGTCTGCATTTCAGCATCACTGCTGGCCCTGTGACAAACTCTGAATATCTGCAGCTGGCATTCTCCATCATCGTTGCCCTTGGCTACTCTCTAAGATCATTTCTTTTTTTTTTTCTTTTTTAGGTCAGGGAATTTCATTCTGACTCTTCCCGATAAAAATCATCCATTATTCAGAATTCAAAAGCCAAAACCATGCTTAAAAGCTCTGCTTTTCGAATTGGGCACAGACTAATCACTCATTCATTGTAAAGTAAAAAAAACCCTGCGAGGTAGAGATTTAAAGTATCTTTCATACACTTCCCTTTACATTCTTTTTTGTTGTTGTTGTTGTTTGCATTATTTTCAGGGCAAAAGCTTTAAGAGATGAAGAATCCAACTGCAGCTAGGAGATTTCTCAATAAAGGATAGAGCCTAAAAGAATTTCCCAACTGTCGCTAATGCTGTGTGAAATGAAACCAAGGGGATTAAAAGTCATATTATTGAGATCATTCATTACAGTGAGTCACTTCAAAGGGCTAAAATAGTGAGTTAAAAAAACTAGAGAAGAGGATTTTTGTTTGAATCAAGATTTGTTGACATACAACTTTTCAGGCTTGGAGGTAGAACCTCGGTTCAACCTGGTTCCTCAATCACCAGAAGTATATCCTTTAGAAATGGATTGGAAACTTGATATGATGCCCTACTACAGGAAAACTGCATAACATGCCAGAAAAAAACAAAACAAAAAACTGAAACAATCCTACCTGCTGCTTAACGTCTGTTGAATTCCTAAGCCTGTTTTTCCATCAAGCAAAATGGCAGTTGGTACTTGTAGGTTTTGTCCCATTTGAACCCATCTTTCATTCATTCATTCAATCATATTTATTGAGTGCTTACTTTGTGCAGAGCACTATACTAAGCACTTGGGAAGTACAAGTTGGCAACATATAGAGACGGTCCCTACCCAACAGCGGGCTCACAGTCTAGAAGGGGGAGACAGATAACAAAACAAAACATATTAACAAAATAAAATCAATAGAATAAATATGTACAAATAAAATAAATAGAGTAATAAATACATACTCTATGAGCCTTGAAGCCGAGGGTGAGGAGTTTTTGCCTGATGCATAGGTTGATTGGTAGCCACTGGAGATTTTGGAGGAGGGGAGTAACATGCCCAGAGCATTTCTGCACAAAGACGATCTGGGCAGCAGCGTGAAGTATGGATTGAAGTGGGGAGAGACAGGAGGATGGGAGATTGGAGAGGAGGCTGATGCAGTAATCCAGTCGGGATAGGATGAGAGATTGAACGAGCAGGGTAGCAGTTTGGTTGGAAAGGAAAGGGCAGATCTTGGTAATGTTGTGGAGGTGAGACCGGCAGGTTTTGGTGATGGATTGGATGTGAGGGGTGAACGAGAGAGCGGAGTCAAGGATGACACCAAGGTTGCGGGCTTGTGAGACGGGAAAGATGGTAGTGCCGTCAACAATGATTGGAAAGTCAGGGAGGGGGCAGGGTTTGGGAGGGAAGATAAGGAGTTCAGTCTTGGACATGTTGAGTTTTAGATGGTGGGCAGACATCCAGATGGAGATGTCCTGAAGGCAGGAGGAGATGCGAGCCTGGAGGGAGGGAGAGAGAGCAGGGGCAGAGATTTCATCTTGACACTGCTCAGTAGCACTGGTGGAGATAAAGTAGCCAGTCTTTGGTTTTTGTATCCTCTTTCATATCATGCTGGAAATACACTTGATTGACAGCTGAGACCCACCGGCTTCCATCTTCCTCCCTGCTTCCATGGTGTCTGCTTCCATGAACACTGTTAAATTCCTTGAGGTTGTCTAGGTTGGTGGAGACTAGCTGTCTTCCACAAGCCCTACTTAGAGCCCACCTCTTCTAGGAGGCCTTCCCAGACTGAATCCCCTTTTCCCTCTTCATCGCCACCCCCTCCCTCTGCCCTACAACACTTGTATATATTCACATATATTTATTACTCTATTTATTTTACTTGTACATATGTACTACTCTATTAATGATGTGCATATAGCTAATGGAAAAATAGAATAAATAATTCTATTTATTCTCATGATTTTGACACCTGTCTACATGTTTTGTTTTGTTGTCTGTCTCCCCCTTCTAGACAGTGAGCCCATTGTTGGGTAGGGATCATCTCTATATGCTGCCGACTTGTACTTCCCAAGCGCTTAGCTCAGTGCTCTGCACACAGTAAATGCTCAATAAATACAATTGAATGAATGAATGGAGGGTTTGTGGAGGTGAGAAGGGAAGTGGCAAAGGTTTAGCTATTACCTAACTGGTTGATATAGGACATCAGAGTTCCTGGACTGAATGAGCAGATGAGGCTCACGTACCTCCTTACTGTGAGTGACGTTGACCTTCCCAGCCCAGTGAGACCATGGGTTATGGAATTAGTTTGGGCCAAGAGATTTAAATGGCAAACACAGAATTTTATTCTGAAAAATCAACTTGGGTCAAAAATGATTGTCTGAAGCATGAGTTAAACCTCTCCTCCAGTAGGTCTACCTATATAAAAGAAAATCACAATTAAAGAAATAGGCAGAGAACCATAAGAAGGTCCCTTTTACTCCCTAGAAATGTTTATCAAGTCTCAGTTGAAGTAAGAGCAATAAGGAGATAGGTAGACAATTATCACAACACCTGGGAGTACTTTATCTGCTCTCTAAGTAGTTATTACTTGATATTTGGCACAGTTGTCTGCATTAGGTGTGTGTGTAGAGGGGGGGCAGGTATTTTGATCTCTGTGGTGAAAAGGCCAATTCCCAGAGGCTTCTTTAATAACCTCTCCTATTTCAAAAGATAAGGCATTAACAAATGGAAGACAAAATTGTATTTACAATAAGCCACATGGCTTGCTACCACAATCTGTCTCTTGGTCCTGGGAAAAATTTATTTACAGATGCAACAAATATCTGCCCTACATGTTAAAGTAAAACTTAGTGGAAGGATGAAACAATTCTAGGTGTGATGGGGGAGGATCCAGTAGTCTCTATTGTTGAAGGGGCTGAAAAAAGAAAGCATCTTGGGAAGCAGCGTGGCTCAGTGGAAGGAGTATGGGCTTGGGAGTCAGAGGTCATGGGTTCTAATTCCGACTCCGTCACTTGTCGGCTGTTTGACTTTGGGCAAGTCACTTCACTTATCTGTGCCTCAGTTACCTCATCTGTAAAATGGGGATTAAAATTGTGAGCCCCACGTGGGACAACCTGATCACCTTGTTTCCCCCCAGAGCTTAGAATAGTGCTTTGCACATAGTAAGCCCTCAACAAAATACCATCATTATTATTAGTAGTAGTACAGTGCTCTGCGCAAAATGAGTGCTCAGTAAATACTAGTGATTGATTCATCTCTCATACCATATCTGATATCTTTGCAAACTATCTTGCAATGCAGGTTGCTGGGAACAGGAGGACTGGCTGAAAGACTATGGATGGCTGGTTTAGTGCAATCTATCACCCCTACTCCTAAAACAGGTCATGCACATGTCTTGCTGAAGTTATGGCATTCCTTTCTCCTCTATGTTTCTCAATCCCTAAAATCTATGAACGATAGGTAGCCCCACCCTGGGCTTTTTATAATATAAGAGGCATTAGTGTCATTTGAGCACTTGGAACAGGGCTCTGCGCATAGTAAGAGCTCAATACCACTGATTGATTTAAAAGCACTATTTTCTAATGGTATTTGTTAACCATTTATTATGTAGCAGACACAGCACTAAGCATTAGGGTAGTTACCAGATAATCAACCAATCAATCAATGATATTTATTGAGTGCTTAATATGTGCAGAGCACTGTGCTAAGCACTTGGGAGAGTATAATATAATCAATCAATCAATCAATCGTATTTATTGAGCACTTACTATGTGCAGAGCACTGTACTAAGCGCTTGGGAAGTACAAATTGGCAACATATAGAGACAGTCCCTACCCAACAGTGGGCTCACAGTCTAAAAGGGGGAGGAATATAAGAGAATTAGCAGACACTTTCCCTGCCCATAATGGGTCTTTGTCTGAGGAGCCCTATTTAGGAATGGAAAGAAGAAAGTGTATGGGCTTGGAAGTTAGGAAACCTGGGTTCTACTCCCAGCTCTCTCAATTGCTTGCTCTGTGACATTGGGCAAGTCACTTAACTTCTTTGTGCCTCAGTTTCCTCAACTGTAAAATGGGGATTAAATAACTGTTCTCCCTCTTACTTAGCATGTGAGCCCCAAGTGGGCCAGGGATTGTGTCCAAACTGATTAACTTGCATTTTCCCCAATGTTTAGAACAGTGCTTGACACATGAAAGTAGCATGGTCACAAATAGAAAGAGCAAGGGATTGGGAGTCCGAGGACCTGGGTTCTAACCCTGGCTCTGCCACTTGGTTGCTCTGTGACCTTGGGCAAATCACTTAACTAGTCTCTGTTTCAGTTACCTCATCTGAAAAATGGAGATTAATACTGTGAGCCCCATGTTGGATGTGGACTGTGTCCAACCTATCTTACATCTACCCCAGTATCAATGCCTCGTACATAGTAAGTACTTAACAAATACCATAAAATATAATAATAATAACAACAATAATAATGTCAACTTCCAAAAGCCAGGGGCCCAAAGAGGTGTTCCACTATATTTTCATGGTAAAGTGTGGAAGACAGGGTATCTCAAAACGCTATATTTCAAAGGAGGGTATATATAACAGTGAAATTTGTGTTTGAGTGGGTGTGTGTATCAAAGACCTTCACGTTTGTGACTGTGTATGCATGCATGTGTATGTTTAGGAAGAGAATATATTATAGACAAGGCACAGCAATGGAAGAATCAATCACAAGGAAATAGAAAGATATACAAATAATAATAATGATGATAGTTTTTGTTAAGCACTTACTATGTGCCGAGCACTGTTCTAAGCACTGGGGTAGATACAAGGTTATCAGATTGTCCCACAGTTTTAATCCCTATTTTACGGATGAGGGAACTGAGGCCCAGAGAAGTTAAGTGACTTGCCCAAATTCACACAGCTGACAAATGGTGGAGCCGGGACTTGAACCCATGATCTCTAACTCCCAAGCCAAGGATCTTTCCACTAAGCTACACAGAAAAAGCAGTCCTTGAAAGGTCAGTTCTGACATTCCTCCCAGGGCCACGCACAGTCATTGGAACCAAAATCCTACTGCCTGCCCAGTGTTCAACCATTTCCAAGAAGTAAGTGTGCAAATCAGGACAGTGCTTGATCTCTAACTCCTGGCAAGAGTTGACTGGAAAGAGGAGAGAAGCTTACATCAGGCCTGAGCAGGCCTTCTGCAGAGCCCAGAGCAACCAGTGGCAAGGTGGCTCTGAGTTTGTAAGTCCCCACTTGGATTCTGGGTAATTTCCAATCAATCAATAAATCTATGGTATTTGGAAAAACAGTTCATAGACGTGATCCCTGCCCACAGGCATGAGAACGAAGGCATTTCAAATGGAACAGATTTTCAATTTGGCTTTCCAAGAAAAAAGATAGCGCTCCATTCTAATCTTGTGTCAAGAAGGTTGGCACACTACAGACTACCCAGCGGAACCCAACAGAATTAGACTCTCCTTTCTTCTTAAGATATTTGTTCATTCATTCATTCAAGCGTATTTACTGAGTGCTTACTGTGTGCAGAGCACTGTACTAAGCGCTTGGGAAGTACAAGTTGGCAACATATAGAGACAGTCCCAACCCAACAATGGGCTCACAGTCTAGAAGGGGGAGACAGGCAACAAAACAAAACATGTAGACGGAAGTCAAAATCATCAGAACAAATAGAATTAAAGCTATATGCACAACATTAACAAAATAAATAGAATAGTAAATATGTACAAGTAAAATAAATAGAGTAACAAATCTGCACAAGTATATTTACAGGTGCTCTGGGGAGGGGAAGGAGGTAGGACAGTGGGGATGGGGAGGAGGAGAGGAAAAATGGGGCTCAGTCTGGGAAGGCCTCCTGGAGGAGGTGAGTTCTCAGTAGGGCTTTGAAGGGAGGAAGGGAGCTAGCTTGGAGGATGTACGGAGGGAGGGCATTCCAGGCCAGGGGGAGGATGGCGGGACAGGTGAGAACAAGGTACAGTGAGGAAGTTAGTGGCAGAGGAACGGAGGGTGTGGGCTGGGTTGTAGAAGGAGAGAAGGGAGGTGAAGTAGGAGGGGGCGAGGTGATGGAGAGCCTTGAAGCCTAGAGTGAGGAGTTTTTGCTTGATTCATAGGTTGACAGACAGCCACTGGAGTTTTTGAGGAGGGGAGTAACATTCCCAGAGTGCTTCTGCACAAAGATCATCCAGGCAGCAGAGTGAAGTATAGACTGAAGTGGGGAGAGACAGGAGAATGGGAGATCAGAGAGGAGGCTGATGCAGTAATCCAGTCGGGATAGGATGAGAGATTGAACCAGCAAGGTAGAGGTTTGGATGGAGAGGAAAGGGCGGATCTTGGCAATGTTGCGGAGGTGAAACCAGCAGTTTTTGGTGACGGATTGGATGTACAGGGTGAATGAGAGAGTGGAGTCGAGGATGACGCCAAGGTTGTGGACTTGTGAGACAGGAAGGATGGTAGTGCCGTCTACAGTGATGAGAAAGTCAGGGAGAGGGCAGGGTTTTGGAGGGAAGATAAGGAGTTCAGTCTTGGACATACTGAGTTTTAGATGGTGGGCAGACATCCAGATGGAGATGTCCTGAAGGTAGGAAGAGACACGAGCCTGGAGGGAGGGAGAGAGAACAGGGGCAGAGATTCAGATTTGGGTGTCATCAGTGTAGAGATGATAGTTGAAGCCATGGGAGTGAATGAGTTCCCCAAGGGAGTGAGTGTAGATAGAGAACAGAAGGAGACCAAGAACTGACCCTTCTTATGGTATTTATTAAGCATTTACTATGAGTTAGGCTCTGTACTGAGCACTGGGGTAGATACAAGGTAATCAGGTTGGACAAAGTCCACATTCCACACGAGTCTGAAAGTCTTAATCCCCATTTTACAGATGAGGTAACTGAGGCATGGAGAAGTGAAATGACTTGCCCAAGATCACACAGTAGACAAGTGTGAATCCAGGCTCCTCCACTTGTCAGCTGTATGACTTTGGGCAAGTCACTTCACTTCTTTGTGCCTCAGTTACCTCATCTGTAAAATGGGGACTATGACTGTGAGCCCCACGTGGGACAACCTGATAACCTTGTATCTATCCCTGCACTTAGAACAGTGCTTTGCACACAGTAAGTGCTTAACCAAAAAAAAGTGGTGGAACTGGACTTAAAAACCAGGTACTTCTGACTTCCAGGCCTAAGCTCTATCCATAAACCACATTGCTTCTCTCTGCAGAAGCCATCAAAATCACATTTAGTCATCCAGAACATTCACTGTTGAACCTTCCTCCCTTCCTCCTAGAATTAATATTTCACCAACTCAACCCTCCAAAGCCCTGCTAATTCAAGAAACAAGCAAAAATCTTATCTGGATCTCCAAAGTTGTCTGAAAGTTGATCCTCTGGATCCAGACACAACTTCAGGCCTTTCTCAGATTTTCTCCACTTCCAAACACAGTATGATAAGACCTACACTTTTCCCTTGACAATCCTGTCAGAAAATTAGGAAAATTATTTTTTAAATTAATTTTTCCTTCTTTTCTATTTTTTTTTAAATCAATTTTGCCAGCTGACATACCATTCAGGATTGGAAACTGCCACCTGAAAGGGATATGTATACTTTAGTCAGCTTCCGTTCTTTCCTGAAAGAGTACTGGAAATTGATGAGACCACCTGAGTTTGACCAGGGAGATAAACTCTTCCTCATGAGAAATGGAAGTGGACAGGTTTGTTTAACCATGCTGATAGGCCATGGAGGTGATGGCAGGAAATTAAACCTCAGATAGTATGTAGATCTGGAGGTCTTGGTCAACACTAGGGAAACAGAACCTGGATGGCTGGTGTGGAGGGAAAGGGAGTTGATGAGGTTGGTTTCTGTGAGAGGCTATTTCCCCCCAGCCTCTTCACCCCCACCATCCTTAAACATGCAGAGATTAAAAACAGCTGCTGAAAATTCTCTGGGTTTCCTTTCCATAATAGCCCATCTTGAGCATTACAAACTGATTAGTCTTTCACTCTGGAATCACACGGGGAAAGAATCTCATTAGGGCAGCTGGTTTTTCCCTCTGCTTCCTGACAGAAAGATAGCTGCCTTCATTCCTCTCAAAATCTCCAGAGACGGAGACTTTGCAGCATTATTCTTATGACACACAGTTAATAATGTGGACAAGACTATCCTTTGCTGAATTCTCCCCCCACCCCACCCCACCCCAACACACACACACACACGCACACATATGAAAAGACCACCCCAAACTGGATTGTCTGATAGAAAAACAAACTAGTGGTAAATCAGCCCCCAAAACATAATCATTATTGTTATTACTAGTACGCTCATTAAGCACCTATGTACCAAGCACTGTACTAAATGATCAGGTGGGACAAAGTCCCTTTTCCACATGGGACTCACGATCTAAATCGGAGAAAGTACGTTTTAATCCCTATTTTATAGATGGTATTTGTTAAGGGCTTACTGTACACTAGGTACTTGTACTAAGTGTTGAGATATGTGCAAGTTAATCAGGTTTGGCACAGTCCAGGTTCCACATCGGGCTCACAGTATTTATACCCATTTTGCAGATAGGCATACTTGAGGAAATTGTGGCACAGAAAATTAAAGAATCGATTTACCCAAAGTCACACAGCAGAAATGTGATGGAGCCGGAAGGTTCTAGGACTCCCAGGCCTGTGCTCCTTCCATTAGGCCACACTGCCTCTCCAGCATGTATTAGATACCCTCTGGTACAAAATACTGGGTGCTAAGGAAATATATAGTGATGGAAAAGAAAAGATTTCTGACATAGAGGAGATCATTTTGTTTTATGCAACAGCCCTCCTCCTTACTAAGATTTGTGCTAAATACCTGACCTTAAAATACTTTCTTTGAGGTTTTGTTTTGTTTTGTTTTGTTTTTTTCCAAGAGTGAAATGAGTAGGATATCTTTGAAATGTCTGAAGGATCAGTTGGGGCCAATTCGATTTCACCTTTTCTCATATTCTGCTGGTTTTCACAACCTCTTTGGGTTGTAAAATTAGGCCAGAAGTCTGCATGGAAATGGTTCCCATAGGATATTTCCACACTTTCCACTCTAGCTGGAAATAGCATGCAAAGAAACTTTCTCCCTCTGACTTGACTCTTTTCCTGCCCCAACTAGAATCAAAAGAAGGAAAAAACGGCTGCAAAAATATAAAGGGAGGGAGTGGTAGAAAAGTCTCTTTTTTAAATCATTTTAGAAAGGGAGTTAATCAAACTCTTTCAGTTGAGGCAAGGATTCAGGTTTGTGCTTATTTGAATCAAAGTGATTGACTAATTGCATCAAGTCTGTGCAAAGCACCCAGCCTCTGCATTCTTACACCTGCAAACACAATTCCCTGAGGTCAAGGGAATTTTGATTAGTCATTAGTCACTTCTTCATCAAAAATTTACCTGGAGCCTAACCGCTCACCTGGCAGATAAAAATCACAACTCTTCCGGACAGTAAAATTAGGGCAGAGCTGAGGCTTCATCTGTTTTTTTGTTTGTTTTTTTTTGTTGTTGTTGTTTTCCTCTACTCCTCTCCATTTCCCTAACATATCCTTTTTGGAGAAGGGAAGAGGATGAGGGGGGAGCATTTTACCCTCCGGGTCTCTTGAAAGAAAAGAAAAAAAGACACTATAAAATGAGCATTTTTAAAAGGGATCCATGTTTGTGCTAGAAAAATGCAGTTGTGGTAATGCAGACAAAAACAATCAATATAAAATGTACCTCATGGCTCAGTGGAAAGAGGGCAGGCTTGGGAGTCAGAGGTCATGGGTTCTAATCCCAGCTCTTCCACTTACCAGCTGTTTGACTTTGGGCCAGACACTTCACTTTTCTGTGCCTCAGTTACCTCATCTGGAAAATGGGGATTAAGACTGTGAGCCCCATGTAGGACAACCTGATTACCTTATATCTCACCCAGTGCTTAGAACAGTGCTTGGCACATAGTAAGCACTTAACAAATACCAAAATTATTATTATTACCTTAGTAATGATGACCTAAAATTCCTTTGGAAGGGGAGGGAGGGATTTATATAGGAGATTAACACCTATCAACAACTTCAAAATAAGGAACATGAAGAAATTAATTTTTACAACCTATCTCCTATTGAAGTGATAAAATGAATAACTCCCCAAACATTCATTCATTCTCAGGTGACTTTGAACGCATGTGTATTCTTTGTTTAGTGCTATTATACATTATATAAACCTCAGGATTTTGGGTTGGGTTGGGAAAGACTCTTAAGATTCTGTGTTTGTCTCATAATGCATCAAAATTCTGTCAGAAATGAATGGCCTGGGATTTCTCCAAGCACAGATTTTCTTGGCATAGTCAGTTCTTCAGACTCTGAACTGTGATGCCAAGTCATGAAAAAACAAAAGAAAAGAAAAGCAGGAGTAGCAGATGACTAACAACCTTACAAAATTTCAGTTGAGTTTGGTGATTTTTCAGTGAAAGGCCCAACATATCACTGTAATGCTCAGCTTTGGGCTTTATAAGAGTGAAGCCCAGCATTGCAGTGACTGAGACCCTCCCTAATCTATGCCCTCCTCCTACCCACCCCACAGTGACCACCACCACTGCAGCAGAAGACAGGAGAAGCCGAGAACATGGTCCTGAGCTTTTGTCATTAGGTTTGAGATGTTTGGGGGCCCACAGATTAAGCCTCCCTTGCCCTCCCTAAAGTCCCATTTGCCTTCACAATTTTCAAGCCCCTTCCTCACCTCCACCACCCGCAAGAGAGGAAAGTAGATGAGGTAGTAACTTTTAAAGTATTTAGGTCACTAGAGATTTTTCTATTTTTGAGGAGTGAATCAATCAATCAATCGTATTTATTGAGCACTTACTGGGTACAGAGCACTGTACTAAGCACTTGGGAGAGTAAAATATAACTGAGTTGGTGGACACATTCCTTGCCCACATTGAGCTTACAGTCTAGAGAAGTGCTAACTTTGATGTTTAATTGTTTCTAGTTTGGTCTGCCTCCTTAGATAAGAAAACCTTCTCTAAGAAGCCTTCCCTAGCTAGTCTCTTATCACCCATCATATTTTCCCTCCCCTCTGTGTCACCCATGCATTTGAGTCTGTTCCCCCTAGAAACTTAAGTATTCACCTATCCCCTACCCCAAAATCCATTAATGGATCAATAATATTTACTGAGTGCTCACTATGTGCAGACAACTGTACTAAGGGCTTGGGAGAGTACAGTACAACAGATTTAGCAGACGTTCCCTGCCCATAATGAGCTTACAGGCTAAAGGGGCAGATAGACATTAGTATGAATAAGTAATTTATAACATATAATCTAAACATTTATGTACACACCCTTATACTCCCCTGCTTAGCTGTAATATTTTAATGCTTCTCTCTCCCTCCTAGATTGCAAGAACTTTGAGAGCAGGGACAATGTTCCTAAACTCTATTGTACTCTCCCAGTGCTTAGTACAGTACTTTGTGCACAGTAAGTGCCAAATAAATACCACTGAATGGTGTAGGGACACTCTTTAGTGAATATTTTTTTTCTATATTCTCCAGCATCTAGCACAATGCTATACACTTAGTAGACAAACCAATGTAAGTAATAAATAAATGATAAAATGAACAGCACATCTAACGGGAAGACTGTAGAAGTTGATGCTGTAGTGGTTACTGCAGCTGTAGCTGTGGACTCTGAGCTGTGAGAAGCCTGAAATTCTGCTCCCCTTAACACAGTATTCTACCCATATTTGTTTCTGTCTTTATGTTGTCTCTCTTTATGTGTCCATGCTCAGTCCCCTCTCCCCTATCATATTATATGGTGAGCCTCCTGAGGAGTAAGCATCATGTCCAATTCACACCTGTGCATTCTTTCCCAGTGCTTAGTACCCTGCTCTGCACATAAGTGCTGAATACAATTACTATATAGACCATTTTTGACACCCTTTCTATTTGATCAATTTTTCACTGCCACTTAGATGAAAAATAAACCAAGAAAAAATTGTTTAAGCAGGAGACCAGAGTTGCTAGCCACAAATCCTGAATTGATCCCATCCTCTTCAACTTAAATGACTCTGAGTCTGCCTCTCCCCCTTAGTCAATCATCCTTGATCCGACTGAAGAGAATGGCATTATCAGTTCCACCACAACTCCTAAGAAATTCCATCAATAAATTGTTGGATTTTTACCTTTCAACTGAAAGATGTGGTGTTACTCTTTACATAGTCAAAACAAACCCAGAATCATAGATTCTCTTCCCAGTGACATTGAAAATTACTTGTCCGTTGTCCTTCAATGTACCCATTAAAACAAAACAAAACAAAAGCAAAAAACAAGACAAACAAAAAAAGAACATATGCTGGCCTGTTAATAAAGTTTACAACTTGGCACTAAAATATCTGCTACAATTTTTTTAAAATACTAGTTAATTACTTAAAACATTTGGGTAATATGAAATAAATACATCCGTTACACATTACAATAAGGAATTAGCAATTACAGTAATTACAGTAGTAAAAAATATGATTGTCAAATACAAAGAGCAATAACAGTGCTCTTGAATGGAGTGTGAAAGAAATTTTCATAGAGAATAAGGAAAAATTCCTTTTCCCAATATTCTTCAGTGTTATCTTTTCTCATATGTTTATCTAGATAGATATCTATCATTCTCAAGTATTCATCACATTAAAGAGATCCTAATCCTGGCTCGACTACTTGTCTGCTGTGTGACCTTGGGCAAGTCACTTAACTTCTCTGTGCCTTGGTTGCCTCATCTGTAAAATGGGGATTAAGATTGTGAGCCCCATGTGAGACATGAACTATGTCCCATTTGATTAGTTTATATTTATCCAAGCACTTGGTCCAGTTCCTGGGACATAGTAAGTGCTCAACAAATACACTTTTAATAATAATAATAATAATAATAATAATAATAATAATAATAATAATAATAATAATAATGATGATGATGGATTTCTGAAGCACTTACTATGTGCCAAGCACTGTTCTAAATGCTGGGGTAGATGCAAGGTAATCAGGTTGCCCCACGTGGGGCTCACAGTCTAAATCCCCATTTTACAGATGAGGGAACTGAGGCACAGAGAAGTTAATTGACTTGCCCAAAGTCACACATCTGGTCAGTGGCAGAACCAGAATTCGAACCCACTACCTCTGACTCCCAAGCCTGGGCTCTTTCATTCATTCATTCATTCATTCAATCGTATTTATTGAGCGCTTACTGTGTGCAGAGCACTGTATTAAGTGCTTGGGAAGTACAAGTCGGCAACATATAGACCCAACAACAGGGTCACAATCTAGAAGGGGGAGACAGACAACAAAACAAAACATGTATACAGGTGTCAAAATCGTCAGAACAAATAGAATTAAAGCTATATGCACACATTAACAAAATAAATAGAATAGTAAATATGTACAAGTAAAATAGAGTAATAAATCTGTACAAATATATACAAGTGCTGTGGGGAGGGGAAGGAGGTAGGGTAGGGGGATGGGGAGGAGGTGAGGAAAAAGGGGGCTCAGTCTGGGAAGGCCTCCTGGAGGAGGAGAACTCTCAGTAGGGCTTTGAAGGGAGGAAGAGAGCTAGCTTGGCGGATGTGTGGCGGGAGGGCATTGTAGTCCAGGGGTTGACGGCGGGAGAGGCGAGAACGAAGCACAGTGAAGTTAGCGGCAGAGGAGCGGAGGGTGTGGGCTGGGCTATAGAAGGAGAGAAGGGAGGTGAAGTAGGAGGGGGCAAGGTGATGGAGAGCCTTGAAGCCAAGAGTGAGGAGTCTTTGCTTGATTCGTAGGTTGACAGGCAGCTACTGGAGATTTTTGAGGAGGGGAGTAAAATGCCCAGAGTGTTTTTGCACAAAGATAATCTGGGCAGCAGAGTAAAGTATAGACTGAAGTGGGGAGAGACAGGAGGATGGGAGATCAGAGATGAGGCTGATGCAGTAATCCAGTTGGTATAGGATGAGAGACTGAACCAGCAAGGTAGAGGTTTGGATGGAGAGGAAAGGGTGGATCTTGGCAATGCTGTGGAGGTGACACCGGCAGGTTTTGGTGATGGATTGGATGTGCAGGGTGAACAAGAGAGCGGAGTCGAGGATGACACCAAGGTTGTGGGCTTGTGAGACAGGAAGGATGGTAGTGCCGTCCACAGTGACGGGAAAGTCAGGGAGAGGGCAGGGTTTTGGAGGGAAGATAAGGAGTTCAATCTTGGACATATTGAGTTTTAGATGGTGGGCAGACATCCAGATGGAGATGTCCTGAAGGCAGGAGGAGATACGAGCCTGGAGGGAGGGAGAGAGAACAGGGGCAGAGATGTAGATTTGGGTGTCATCAGCGTAGGGATGATAGTTGAAGCCGTGGGAGCAAATGAGTTCACCAAGGGAGTGAGTGTAGATAGAGAACAGAAGGAGACCAAGAACTGACCCATGAGGAACCCCTACAGTAATGGGATGGGAGAGGGAGGAGGAACCCACAAAGGAGACTGAGAATGAATTTCTGGAGAGATAAGAGGAGAACCAGGAGAGGATGGAGTCTGTGAAGCCAAGGTTGGATAGCGTGTTGAGGAGAAGGGGATGATCCACAGTGTCGAAGGCAGTTGAGAGTTCTAGGAGGATGCCACGCTGCTTTGTTGTTTTTTTTTAAAAAAAGATACACGTATTTAAAGATGGATGGCAGTCAAAGTCTAAATTTCAAGTTGGATCATTTAGAGATCTGACCACAATGCCTCACACTCTATGATCACTAACAAATCTTGCCCTGGAATAAATTACAGACCTTTTGGAAAGTACAGTGCTCACCAATATGATGTCAGGAAATAACCTCTTTTAGGGAACCAAGTCGACATTATGGAAAAATAAAAACTATTCACTTCAACAAATGCTGTCATTTGTTTCGGTTGTCTATTACAGTATTTGAAATGAGAGTAATGGTTGGTACTAATGAAACCTACTACTCTATGAGTGGTCTTTATGGAGAGGTTGTATTGTATTTCCCCAAGTGCTTAGTACAGTACTCTGCACATAAGTGATTAATAAACAGCAAGCATTGAATGAGATGTAAAATTAATCGTGAATCCATGCTTGGGGTCAGATGCACTTTTAGCTCTTGAACTCTGCCCATTGTCGCTTAGAACCCAAACTGAAGCTCAAGACTTGTTCTCAGCCCTCATGAATGTAAACAAAGCAAATGCTAAAAAGATTGGCACAGAGCTCTGCAAAGTGAAATCGAGGGTTGCAATTAGTTTCCAGAACTTTTCACCACAAACCTTTTTTTAGGAAAAAACAGCTTGTGTTGGGAATCCCCTAAAGTATTGCTGGAGTTTCCCTGGAGAATGTTACCAACAGCCAGTACAGTGTTAGACCTTTAAGCTGAAAGCATTTTTCTGCTTATTTCATATGATTAGTAACAGTCCCAGAGAGAAAGAGGGGTATTTTGAAAAATGACATTACTGATAGCAATATCCCTTCCATGTGCAATTGACCCCGCTCCACAAACTGTGTGAACAGGCTCAATATCAAAAAGAGAGGTAAGATTACCAACCATTGGGTTCTGAAACATGTTAGCTCACAAACACTAAGGCAGTGCTTGTATAAAACTCCTCCCCCCCTCAACCAGTTTTCAGCCTAAAGAACTTATCAAAAGACACTTGCAAAATGACATATGTTCTTCTCCAGTCAGGGGTTATTTTACTTGCTACTGAAATAGAGCAGTCCTTTGGGAAGACATTGCTAGCCCCAGACCTCTAGCCAAGACAGAGGGAGGAATGGAATAGTACCCGAAAGGACTGTTTTTATCTTTATACATATTGGACTAAACTCTCTCTGGAACTGGAAGTAAAGAATTACTTTGACTGAAGGCACCTGACGCATAGTTTTGTGGCAGGCTTCTTGAAAAGTCCTTCAGGCCATCGGTGTGAGAGTGGTGGTAGGGTTTTATGACTGACACACTGAGCAGCAGCCTGTGGGTTTACTGATAATATCCATAGATGGCTCAAAGCCAGGTGAGAATCCCAAGAGCCATAATTTGCCCAGCCCTGCTTAAGGAACTGAAATTTCTTCAGAACAGGAGAAAAAGTGCTTATGAAAAAGACAGTAGGGCTGCTGAAAATGATGGCAAAGTTGATGGTGGCAGGGTAATTAGGGACCTGACTTTCTTCCTCAATCGGGGCTAGGGCAGAGACTAGACTATAAAGTAAGATAAGAAGAGAAATAAGTGAAAATGTGGCACATTCGTCTAGTGGAAAGAGCACAGGCCTGGGAGCCAGATGACCTGGGTTCTAGTCCCAGCTCTGTGAATTGCTTGCTGTGTGGCCTTATATAAATCACTTAACTTCTCTGTGCCTCAGTTTCTTCAACTATAAGACTGGGATTAAATCCTACTCCCTTCTATTTAGACTGTGAGTCCCATTAGGGGAAAGGGACCGTGTCCACACTGATAAACTTGTATCTACCTCAGCACTTAGAACAGTGCTTGACACACAGTAAGCACTTAACAAATACCATAAAAAAATTATTTAGGAGTTGGCATTTCCATCCTAATTGGACTCTTCTCTTGCCAGGCTACAGGCAGTCCTGGAGTATTTATAAACTAAACTTTTGCAATCCAGATTCACAGTGTTCTAGGTCATATACATAATAATACAAGAAGATTTCCTTAATGCTGAGGCCCCCAAAGCCCCCACTATTTAATTTCTTCCAGATAATCAGGATGCTGATAACTTTTGTATGTGGCTTAATCACATAGAAAACAATGTCCTTCATGTCCCCTTTAAGTAGAAAACCTCTCTGGAGTGGCTTAAATTTTCTGCACTGAATTTTAAATAATGATTCTGAATGTCTAGCAGGCCCCACACTCTCAGTGCACATGGTTATTCAATATACCCTGTCATTTATTCCCACTCATTTCTCATTTTCTTCTTTTCCCAAAGTTTTGAAGGAGGGTATAGTTTGGGAGTTCAAACACTGAGTCTCTAGCCTGCTATGGAGTCAGGCTATGTGGAGATTTAAAACAAATTCTGTACCTGCACAGATCAGATACTCATTTTTATGTAGAGGGTGTGACTGAGCTGTGTTCACCAAAGGGCTAAGTAGTCAGTGAATGGCCTTTCAGGGTAAAATTTAGAAAAAGTTGTGGGATTTACTTCGTGTAAAAATGCATGGGAAAATCACATTTAAAGAAGTTAATATGATGGCAGTCTTCATATAAAAATAGAATTAATATTTTTTTACCAAGGAAGTGACAGCTCTTCAATTAGCCAGTGGTTAAGGGTAACTGAACCTAAGGAATTTAATCTCAGGATCTGCATTACTCCTATTAAAGAGATATTCCTTTCTCCTTAACATACCACTTGCTGTGTGGGTCTAATAAACTAAATAACCAGGTTGAAAGTTTGGGTCCTAACTCACACCCTCTTATTTACTGAGTGCTTAATTTGTTCTGTTTGCAAAACATAGTAAGTAATAATAATAATGATGGCATTTGTTAAACACTTACTATGTGCCAAGCACTGTTCTAAGCACTAGGGTAGATACACGGTAATCAGATTGCTCTGCGTGGGGCTCAGAGTCTTAATCCCCAATTTATAGATGAGGTAACTGAGGCACAGAGAAGTTAAGTGACTTGCCCAAAGTCACACAGCTGACAAGTGTATGACAAGAGAAGCAGCATGGCTCAGTGGAAAGAGCCTGGGCTTTGGAGTCAGAGGTCATGGGTTCAAATCCCACCTTCACCACTTGTCAGTTGTGTGACTTTGGGCAAGTCACTTCACTCCTCTGTACCTCAGTTACCTCATCTGTAAAATGGGGATTAACACTGTCAGTCCCACATGGGACTCCCAGGTCCATGCTCTTTCCACTAAGCCATGCTGCTTTGAGGAGTTTATGAGTTTAAGATCTAGTGAGGAGTGTACAGTCTACAATCTACAACTACAATCTATAATCTACAGCTGAGAAGCCACATGGTCTAGTGGAAAGAGCCTGGACCTGAGTTCTCAACCTGGCTCTGCCACTCGTCTATTGTGTGACCTTAGCCAAGTCACTTCACTTCTCTATGCCTCAGATCCCTGTCACGACATTTTTTGACTGTGCAATGTGGCTTTCCTGATGCAGGCTGATATATCACAATAGTATTCTTAAGAGTTGGCTTTTACATCGCCTTGGTTTTCTTTAGCCTTATTGTCAGCTCATAATGCCCCCTCCCACCCCGCAATCCCCCTTGCCCGATTTAATGAAGCAGTTTGCAGTCATTTGCATGTCTTCTTGGGCATATGGCTCTTACAAACAGCGATGCTTGAATGGCTGATTGTCTATAGTACTGTGGATAATATTCAAAGTCTTTTGAGTTGAAAGTCTTTCCCAAAGATGCAGAAATGTATTCTAACACCTATGCCTTATCTTGTTTTTGCACCTTCCAGTAACACTTGTCTGCTGTGTGTTCTGGAGCAAATAACTTAAGTTCTCTGTTCTTCGGTTACCTCATCTGTAAAATGGGGATTAAGTTAGTGAGCCATATGTGGGGCATGGCCTATGTCAAACCAGATAATCTTGTATCAACCCCAGTGCTTAGTACAGTGCCTGGCACATAGTAAGTGCTTAACAAACACCATTAAAAAAACCCTCCAATGATGTTCATAAAGGATAACTTTAATTCAAGGATAAAGAAGCAAAATTACATTGAGCTACATAATTGAAACAGTTATTTCACTTTGATTAATTTCCTTGCAATGTTCTATTTGTAGGCCTAGTCATGTTTTGTGGAAGTCAAATATCAGTTTCCCCAAGAAATCTGGCATACTCTGAAGTAAGGAGAATTAATATCTGTCATATCCTTCACACAGATTTGAAACGGACTCAACCTTGAGAAGCAGTTGGCCTAGTGGAAAAAGCATGGGCCCAAAGTCAGGGGACCTGGATTAAAATCCCAACTCTGCCACTTGTCTGCTGCGTGACCTTGGTAAATCACTTCACTTCTCTGTGCCTCAGTTTCCTCATCTTTAAAATTGGGATTAAATACCCATTCTCTCTCCTATTTAGACTGTGAGTCCCATGTAGGACCAGGACTGTGTCCAACCTAATTAACCTGTATCTACCTCAGTGCTTAGAACAGTGCCTAACACATAGTAAATGCTTAACAAATACCTTGAAAAATTACACACACTGAACACCTGAGTTTTAGGCACTGTACTGTATCATCATCATCATCAATCGTATTTATTGAGTGCTTACTATGTGCAGAGCACTGTACTGAGCGCTTGGGAAGTACAAATTGGCAACATATAGAGACAGTCCCTACCCAACAGTGGGCTCACAGTCTAAAAGGGGGAGACAGAGAACAAAACCAAACATACTAACAAAATAAAATAAATAGAATAGATATGTACAAGTAAAATAAATAAATAAATAAATAGGGTAATAAATATGTACAAACATATATACATATATACAGGTGCTGTGGGGAAGGGAAGGAGGTAAGATGGGGGGATGGAGAGGGGGATGAGGGGGAGAGGAAGGAAGGGGCTCAGTCTGGGAAGGCCTCCTGGAGGAGGTGAGCTCTCAACAGGGCCTTGAAGGGAGGAAGAGAGCTAGCTTGGCGGAGGGGCAGAGGGAGGGCATTCCAGGCCTGGGGGATGACGTGGGCCGGGGGAAAATGGTGGGACAGGCGAGAACGAGGTACGGTGAGGAGATTAGCAGGGGAGGAGCGGAGGGTGCGGGCTGGGCTGTAGAAGGAGAGAAGGGAGGTGACGTAGGAGGGGGCGAGGTGATGGAGAGCCTTGAAGTCCAGGGTGAGGAGTTTCTGCCTGATATGCAGATTGATTGGTAGCCACTGGAGATTTTTGAGGAGGGGAGTAATATGCCCAGAGCGTTTCTGAACAAAGATAATCCGGGCAGCAGCATGAAGTATGGATTGAAGTGGGGAGAGACACGAGGATGGGAGATCAGAGAGAAGGCTAATGCAGTAGTCCAGACGGGATAGGATGAGAGATTGAATGAGCAGGGTAGTGGTATGGATGGAGAGGAAAGGGCGGATCTTGGCAATGTTGCGGAGCTGAGACTGGCAGGTTTTGGTGACGGCTTGGATGTGAGGGGTGAATGAGAGAGCAGAGTCGAGGATGACACCAAGGTTGCGGGCTTGTGAGACGGGAAGGATGGTAGTGCCGTCAACAGAGATGGGAAAGTCAGGGAGAGGGCAAGGTTTGGGAGGGAAGACAAGGAGTTCAGTCTTTGACATGTTGAGCTTTAGGTGGCGGGCAGACATCCAGATGGAGATGTCCTGAAGGCAGGAGGAGATGCGAGCCTGGAGAGAGGGGGAGAGAGCAGGGGCAGAGATGTAGATCTGGGTGTCATCAGCGTAGAGATCATAGTTGAAGCCGTGGGAGCGAATGAGGTCACCAAGGGAGTGCGTGTAGATTGAGAACAGAAGGGAACCAAGCACTGAACCTTGGGGAACCCCCACAGTAAGAGGATGGGAGGGGGAGGAGGAGCCTGCAAAAGAGACTGAGAAAGAATGACCGGAGAGATAAGAGGAGAACCAGGAGAGGATGGAGTCTGTGAAGCCAAGGTCAGATAGCATGTTGAGGAGAAGGGGGTGGTCCACAGTTTCGAAGGCAGCTGAGAGGTCGAGGAGCATTAGGACAGAGTATGAGCCGTTGGATTTGGCAAGCAGGAGGTCATTTGTGACCTTTGAGAGGGCAGTTTCCGTGGAATGTAGGGGACGGAAGCCAGACTGGAGGGGGTCGAGGAGAGAGTTGTTGAGGAATTCTAAGCAGCGCGTGTAGACAACTTGTTCAAGGAGTTTGGAAAGGAATGGTAGGAGGGATATGGGGCGATAACTAGAAGGTGAGGTGGGGTCAAGAGAGGGTTTTTTTAGGATGGGAGAGACAAGGGCATGTTTGAAGGCAGAGGGGAAGGAACCCGTGGAGAGTGAGCGGTTGAAGATGGAAGTTAAGGAGGGGAGAAGGGATGGACCGAGAGATTTCATGAGATGAGAGGGAATCAGATGAGATGAGATGAGATGAGATGAGATGAGAGGGAGTACTGTATATGTACTTAGCAGATATATATACAATACTCTTATACTGGCGGAGTATAACAGTAGCAAGACAAAAGTTTGTTTCCCCTCCAATGGTGTTGACAGAAAAAAAATTATTTCGACATATTGAAAGCCAGAAGAACTAGAAGAAGCACAAAGTAGTACAGTGATAACAGGAGGAAGTAGCTAAAAAAACAATGATTGTTCAGATAATATAAAAACATAAGAACGTACAGCCATGTTGAAGACACTCAGACCTCTCCACCAGACGTCCTGCCCTCCATCATGCCCCACCAGGCTCTGCTCCCAGCATGCCCTGGGCACCACTAGCCACATGGACCAAGGCCCCACATGGACCTAAGCCACTGCTGATCACACCCCAGACCTCCCCACCAGATGATCTCCTGGTCGTTTCCGCCTTCCATCACGGCCCCCCAGGCTCTTCTCCCAGCAGAAGCCACACAAAAGTAAGCCACTGCTAATCACACCCCAGGCCTCTCCACCAGACATTCTCCTGGTTCCAACCACTCTCCATCAGACCCAATCAATGAATCAATTAGTGGTACTTGTCAAATGTTTACTTTGTGTAGGGCACTGTACTAGCACTTGGGAGAGTACAATACAGCTCTTTTCTGCATCACCGATGCACCTCCATCACAACCAGCCCCACAAGGCCCCGACGGGATGGAGAAAAGTAATCGCAGCATAGAGCCGCCTCCACAAAACCTAAGACTGGGGTAGCTGTTGCTGGGGAGGCCACCGCACCCACGGTTAGGATTGTGGAATCTGAGCTGTGTGGCATCTGAAATTCTGCTCCTCTAGCCTCAGAACCCTACTGATCTCTGTTCTTTTATTTGTGCTGTCCTAGATGTTTTTTTTTTCTTCTCTTCCAGTGTATGTTTCAAATCACCTCTCCCCCTTTATATTTTTAAGTTGAGATCACCCTGAAGGAGAGAATCTATGTCTACTTCCCATCTGGGTATTCTTTTCCAACACTTAGTACAGTGCTCGGCACACAGTAAGTGCTTAGTAAATATTATTACTACTACTATTGCTAGTACTACCACTATCACTACTACTATTTCTACAAATATGCATGAATGATGTAACTATTATTACAGTCATTTAAGTGCCAAGGTGTAGATATAAAGGTAAGAGAATTGATCAGGGAAAGCTTCCTGAGGAATGAAAAAGGGAAACGTGTTTTCCCAAGGTTGGGATTTAACCTTGGGTCAAACTTCTCCTTTTGAGCATGGAGGCAGAAATGGGGTAAGATATTATAGGAAGATGAGGAAAGGGAAAACTACCATTTTGCATCATTTTAGGCATGAAGTGCAACCTGCAGGTCTTGTCAGGGATCTGAGATGATCAAGTCTAGGAGTCCAGCTCTAAAAGGGATGGGACAAATCACCCCTAAGGAGTTCTGGGCTCAAATATCCTTCTGATCAGTGCCAGGGTGCCTCTCATGAGGTCAAAAGACCAAACTGCACACTGCAACCTACACTGCAAGCAGGGTCCCCAACTGCTAAGCTAGGGCTCCTCAACCCTTTACAAATGAAGAGCCCCTATACAAAGATAACTTGTGTTATCAGCATTCAAGTCACGTCACTTCTCTGTGCCTCAGTTACCTCATCTGTAAGATGAGGATTAAGACTGTGAGCCCCATGTGGGACAATCCAATTACCTTGTATCTATCCCAGCTCTTAGAACAGTGCTTGGCACATAGTAAGTGCTTAACAGATACCAGGATTATTATTATTAGTCAAAATCTAGGTTCCATGTAAGGACTGTTCTCAAGATCATGAAGTCCTTTGAGAACTAACTCACACCTGTTTTCTTTTATTTTACCAACATTTAGGTCAGTAAGCTCCTCCTCTTGATTGAGAACTCCTTGAGGACAGAGAACAGGTCTACCAAATATATTGTATTGCACTCTCTCAAGTGTTTTATTACAGTGCTCTGCATAGGGTAAGTGCTCAATATATGCCATTTATTGATTGATTTGCATACAGTGCATGCTTAATAATTGCTGTTATTACTGCTATCACTTCCTTGGAATGTTTCCCTGCCTTTCTCTTCCTCTCCTCAGCCACGTTCCAGCCTAACTGTCCCAGGCTACTTGTGTTCTTTTAAGGACTCTTCAAATAGTTTCTCCAAATTAAGCCTCTCCACACCATCCCCTTGCTAGAACTCTTTCTGAAAGTTCCCCCTGTCTATAAAGAATCACAAAACAGTTGGAAAAGTTGAAAAATCAATCCATCCATCAATACTTTTTACTGAACACCTAGGGCATGGAAAGCACTATACTAAGCACTTGGCAGAGTGCAATTGAGGTGAAAGTCATATCCTGGCACATAAAGAATTTGCAATATATTGGGGGAAGAAATGCCAAACCCCCAATTGTTTAGAAAATTTGAAATCGAAATGTAAATGCATATTCATTTTGGGCACATTCTGCTACTTAATTTCACACTCAAGAAATGCCATGCTCTTAAAACTCTCTTTAAGAAAATAGAATAAAAGACTAACCCCTGTTGCCACAAATGATTTTTGTTTTTCACAAAGAGAAATCGGTAGCCATTCGAGCTTTTTGACGACAGCTAACTCCTCCAAATGACACTGGCTTTCAAGCACTTATTCACCTTGCCCCTTCCTACCTCACCACACAACTCTCCTACAACCCAGCCCGCACACTTTGTTCCTCTAATGCTAACCTTCTCATTGTACCTCGATCTCATCTATCTCGCCACCAACCTCTTGCACACATCCTATCTCTGGACTGGAATGCCCTCCCTCCTCATATCAGACAGATAATTGCTCTCCCCCACTTCAAAGCCTTATTGAAGGCACATCTCCTTCAAGAAGCCTTCCATGATTAAACCCTCCTCTCCTCTTCTCTCATTCCTTCTGCACCATTACTTGCACCTTCATTCATCCTCCCTCCCATCCCCATAGCACATATGTATATATCTGTTTATATCTGTAATTTATTTATTTATATTAGTGTCTGTCTCCCTCCCTAGACTGTTAGTGCATTGTGGACAGGGATGTATCTGCTGTTGTTATATTGTATTCTCTCAAGCACTTAGTACAGTGTTTTGCACACAGTAAGCACTCAATAAATGCAATTGAATGAATGCATGAACATTTTAAAAGATGTTCTGTGCAGCCGTATGTAGGATAGACTGAAGAAAGGAGAGATTTGGGGTGAGGAGAGCAAGAAGGAAGCTGTTACAACCAGGAGGGATGGAGACTTTTACCCAGGGTAGAGGGAGTAAAGGGAGAGAGGAAGGAAGGAGGTCTGTGAAGTCATTCAGTCATATTTATTAAGCACTTACTGTGTGCAGAGCCCTGTACTAAGTGCTTGTGAGAGTACAATATAACAATCTTTTCTTCTCCAATAGTACTGAGAAGAAAACACAGAATGAATGTGGGAGATTAATGATAGATAGGACCCAAAGAAACACCAAGGGTTGGAAGAGTTTGAATAGGAGGCATGGGAATGTTATAATAATCATAATAATTGTGGTATTTGTTAAGCATTTACTATGTGCCAAGCACCACATTAACCTCTGGGGTGATACAAGATAATCAGGGCTCACATGTAGAAGGGAGAACAGGTATTGAATTCCCATTTTGTAGATGAGGGAACTGAGGAGAGAAGTGAAGTGACTTGTCCAAGGCCCCACAGCAGATAAGTGGCAGAGCTGGGATTAGTACCCAAGTCCTTCTGATCCCCAGGCCCGTGCTCTATCCACTTGGCCAGTGATGGGAACTGTAGAGAAGGTTAAGAAGAAAGATGACAATTTCGGATTATAGTAATGTAAAAGTATTGGGGGGGTCCTCAAATGGGAGAGGACTCAGAGGCAGGAGAAGGTAAGAAATTATAAAGAAGGTAGGAAGACAGAGTCAAAGATGAAAACCTGGGAGCTGTTCATATAGAGGAGGTTTCTAGACAGTGAGCCTGTTGTTGGGTAGGAATTGTCTCTGTTGCCGAATTGTATTTTCCAAGTGCTTAGTACAGTGCTATGTGCGCAATAAGTGCTCATTACATACAATTGAATGAATAATGAAACAATGTAAATGGATGAATTTCCTGAAAGAATGACTGTGGAGCAAGAGAGAAGAGGACCTAAAACTGAGCCTTTACGAATACTCCAGTTAAAGGATGAGTAAAAGTTTAAGAGCCAGCAGCCAGGCAGATTCATTCATTCATTCATTCAATCATATTTATTGAGCACTTACTGTGTTCAGAGCACTGTACTAAGCGCTTGGATGAGAAGAGAATCAAGAGAGTACCACACTGAATAAACCGAGGCTGGAGAGTTTTTCAAAAGAGTCTAGGGAGTCCTAAGGGAAGACATTACTCAAAAATTGTGGCAAGGAAATGTACCTTTCTTTGACTTATGGAGTCTCCTGTCAGGAATAGTAGACAAGCATTGGACCTTAGCCTTCAGGGTCGGGATCGTGTGAGAAATAATTGACTATAAAAGCAGCACAGCCTAGTGGCAAGAGCACGGGTTTGGGAGTCAGAAAACATGGTTTCTAATCCTGGCTCTGTGGCTGGTCTGCAGTGTGACCTTGGGCAAGTTACTTAACTTCCCTGTGCCTCAGTTACATCATCTGTAAAATGGAGATTAAGACTGGGAGCCCCACGTGGACAAGCTGATTACCTTGTACCTATCCCAGCACTTAGATCAGTGCTTGGCACATAGTAATCGCTTAAAAAATACCACTATTATTATTATTATTATTCTACTATAAGGATATTGGTTATGGCCAACACCACTATCATTCTCTCATCTCTGCCAGTCTCGTTCCCACTGGCAACCAGCAAATAGGTAGCCTGTGGTACAGCACATTGTGAACAGGAGGCTATTTACACAAAGTACCCATTTATGGCCATGGGGTTGAATTGCTAGTCACTATGGTCTTTTAGAGCTATTGCTGTTTCAAGATTCCTACTGGGACTGTCCACTTCTTGAAAAACACTAGGTGGTTCTTCAGTTAGAAACCTTTACCACTAATGGTATAGAGTCAGCAGTCACTCACCTATCTGGGGAGCTGGGACAAGAACCCAGGCATCCCGAACCCCATTCTTTCTACTGGGAAAATTAGCAGGATTTTGACTAATGGACTAGAAGCTCCTTGAGGGCAGTCACTATATTTATCAATTTTATCATGCTCCCCCAAGCACTTCGTTTAGGGCTTTCCACACAGGAATTGCTCATTAAATAGTATTGCTGGACTGTGGGGTTAAAGAAAAGGGAATTTGATCTGAAATTATGCTTCAAAGATAACACCATTTTAAGATTTGAAGGCTAAAGATAGAACAGACCAAATGACCAAAGAGGAACAAATCAATGAAACCCCAGGATATGCTGAATTGAATTTTGTAGACAAAATATAACTTTATGTCTCCACTGTTCATTTTCTATCTTTCAGCCATCCTGAGATTCTTAAACAGACTTTAGTATCGACTGAGATCAGAAGATCGTGGGTTATAGGCAGGGAATGTGTCAACAATTTCTACCATATTGTACCCTCCCGCATGCTTAGTACAGTGCTCTGCACACAGCAAGCATTCAATAAATACCACAGATTGATTGGTTGACAGATGTATCCACGAAACACAACTAATTATAGTTAGTCCCAGAGACACCTAGAAGAGAACAGCAATGATAGCATCTTGTTTCAAACATGCTTCAACAAGCTGGTGATAGCTCAATACCTTTAACAGGATGAGGTGAAAGTATTTCAGTTATTTCTGTGAATGTTACTTAAAAAGATTTCAACAACCAACTTCTTCTCTTGGGTTTACCTTGTGGAAAACAAAGGCGATAAGTAAGCTCTATTCTCCTTTGTCAATTTTGCCAAGTGGTGTCTAAGTGCACCTATGAAATTCTCTCCAGTCCATTCTGCAAGTTTTCATTATGTGTTTTGGCTAGAAAACCATTAAGAAATAAGGGAACATTTTTCTCACAACACACGGCTAACTGGAGCAAATGTGATGCAATGTTGGAAGACACAGGTGTGTCCATATATGTAGCATCATTCATGGAGTTTGTCCTGCAATCCCATTGCTCCTCCTGCAAGGCTCTGCAAGAACACAACCTGTTTGAAAGGAAAATGAAGTACATTGGGAAATGAAAATGGAACCCTGAGTTCAGTGGGTCCACCCTGCCTCCTCACTCTTCTCTGAAGTCTTTGGAAGACTGTCCTGTGAGAGCATTGAAAATTATGCTGAAAATACAAGAATCACTTATTTATGACTCAGTTGCCTCATCTGTAAAATGGGGATTCAATACCTGTTCTCCCTCCTAGTTAGACTGTGAGTCCCATGTGGGACAGGGACGCTGTCCAATCTGATTAGCTTGTATCAACCTCAGCACTTAGTACAGTGTCTGTACTAATCACTTAACAAATGTCAAAACAAAAAACAAAAAAACCTTCAGGCCTTTAAAGTGACTCAGCAGCTAAAGCCATTACTAGGCATCATTTACTGTCAATAGCAGTTTCCAGCCACAGATGCATTCATGGTAAGCATGGAAATCTGGCCTCTAGACCCTGCATCCTCTAAGCCATGCTGCTTTCCCACAATAAATGTGTTTGACTGTGGAATCTTTCTGGTTATGTAGTGGAGAGTTGAGTGTGAGGAATAAAAATGCCTCCTCTTCTCCTTTCCTCTCGGACAAATGCAACTCTTGGATCAATGCCCATTTAACCACCTTTGGCAAGTGCAGGAAATTCCTCCTTCATGGACATGGGGATGTAAACTTGGCCTGCCTGTAAGAGGAAATGGCTAAGCAGAACTCAATGATAACTGTTCTATTGATTCTAAATGTTGCAAAATTGGCCCAGATCATCTGTTTCAAGGACACTCAGTATCAGCAGCAGATTAACAAGTGCATCCTACATTTTACTGACAAATCTGAAGGTTCTTTGATGACATCATTGTGCCACTTGACTCTGTTTCTTTTCCTCCACCACCAATCAGTCTCACTTGGTGAGGAGAAAATTTAGTGCTTCTATCTAGTCCTAGTCATAAAATAATTAACTGCATAATATATTCCCCGGAGTTTCAGATAATTAAGACAGTTGCTTAATTGGCATGTTGATGCTGCTATTTGTATTGGTGCCAAGGTCCCTCATTAAACTTTACTGTACTTTAAGTTGACTTTCCATGTATGTGTGTGGTAGACAGGAGTTGTTTTTTGTGTGCAAGAGGCTGCACATCTCTTAATTGATTCGCCAAAGACTGTCATCCATCCCTGTGATTGGTTTAGTGTTACCACCCTTTAAGGTTTTGCCCAATAACCTAAGGAATTGTGGGACAACTCCACATTCCAGACCTTGGCTCCCAAAGCTTTCTCTGTTCCATTTAACTCAGATCTGACCCCATCATCCCATCACTGTGGTGCAATAAGAGAACTACCCCTAGTCTTTCTATAGGGAGATATGTTGACTGTTTGCTCATCTGTTTAGCATTAGATTGTAAGCTCTCTGAGAGAAAGTCTGTTGTCCATCCTGCATCTGGATAGCCTCTTAATAATGATAATAGTAATTGTGGTATTTGGTAAGCATTTGCTATGCGTCAGGCATTGTACTAAGCAATCGGGAAGAATCAAGCAAATCGGGTTGGACACAGTCCCTGTCCCATGTGGGGGTCCTCACTTCATAGATGTGGTAACTGAGGCCCAGAGAAGTGAAGTGACTTGCCCAAGGTCACACAGCAGACAAGTGGCAGAGCTGGGATTAGAATCTAGGTCCTCAAACTCTCAGGCCTGCTTCTCTTGGCATTCAAGAGTTAGATAAGCCAGATGATGAACGGAAAAAAAAAAAGCTGTTCTGGCATCAATATCAGGCACAACACACATTTTCTGGTCTCGGGATGGTTCTCCTTTCCTGTTCCAGATCCATCAATCATCCATTAGAATCTATAAATCATAATAATGGTATTTGGTAATCGCTTTCAATGAACCAAACTCTTCACTAAGCACTGGGATGAATACAAGATAATAAGATCAGACCCGGCCCCTGTCTCTGGGGCTTACAGTCTGGGTGGGAGGGAAAGCAGGCAATGAATCTCCATTTTATGGAGGAAGATACCGAGGCACAGAGAAGTGACATGAATACCACACAGCAGAAAAGTGGCAGAGCAGGAATTAGAACCCAATCCTCTGACTCCCAGGCCCTTGCTCTTCCCACTACTAGGCCATGCTGTGACTCTAGAGTGCCAGCTGGGAAGAAAGAACTGTACTGAAGGCCTGGAAGAGTTAAATAAGTACAAAAGTGTGAGACAGAGTCCTTGCCCTCAAGGAACTTATAGTCCCTGCCCTTGAGAAACTTACAATCTGAAATAATAGGTGTTCATTCAGAAGAAGCTTACCTTTTTTAAAACGGGTATGAATAATGCCCCACAATGAGACCCCTTTAAAAGCTACTGGCTTGCAAAAAAAACAAACAGTGCTGCAATAGTGGAAAAACAAATCCATTTTGATTCAGAACTATGGAAGGGTCTGAAATGCCCTTTTTCAGCTTGTCAAAAACAATTTGCAATGGTTTACTCCAGTCTAGAATGCAGGTAATAGATCCTCTCATCCTCTGCAAAAAAACTCCTGACACCTAGAAGGTTGAGTTCAAGGGCTGCAAAAGAAGTCTGCGAGATGCACAGTGCCAATATCTGCCAAGAAAGAGATTTCTATCCAGTATGAGTTGAAAAACATGAAGCTTTGAGCCCAAGCCCCATCTCAAATAACCTATCCTTTTTTAAGCAGTATCAAAATGCATTCTGAAGAAAATAATTAAACTGGTTGAAGAAATAAATCAAACTTTTCATCTATAAGCCTTTAATACAGAGTTAAGTATTTCTGGAGCTGCTCCAGGAGATTCTACTACCCTCACTGTGAGGCAAGAAGGAACTTTATGCTGTTTAATAGGCTTTGCTACCAGTTAATGCACTGAAATGAAGAGCCATTCAAAGGGAAATGATGACAACAACATGAGGCTCCCTTCAGTAATTCCATCATTTTTGTGTGTGAAATGCTTGTTCCTTTTCTACCTACATGTTTTCTGGTCTTGATATTGGTTAGAGTTGATTCAGGTTTAGAGGTAATGGACCTCCAAAAGTAATACTCAGATTTCTCTTAACAAATAAAGAGCAGCTTGTATGAGTGGAAAAAACACAAGCCTGGGGATCAGAGGACTTGTGCTCTAATCCCATCTCTGCCCATGTATCTACTGTATGACCTTGGGCAAGTCACTTAACTTCTCTATGCCTCAGTTCCCTCATCTCCAAAATGGGGATTAAATACCTGTTCTCCCTCCTACTTAGATTGTGAACCCCATGAGAGACCTTATTAACTTCATCTGCCCCAGGATTTAGTACAGTGCTTGGTACATAATAAGCACTTAATAAAAATAATAATGATAAAGAAGGGTAGCAAACATCTATCCTGAGAGGGCACAGTGCTGTTCTAGTCTAGATAGACAAAAGTGGGTACCTGGACAATTGGGGTCAAATAAATCAATATACCAAAGTCCAGGTGAATAAAATTCAACCTCAAGAAAGGCAGACACACTAGGAGGAAACATAACCCTGATAGAGAAAATATTAATATATTTAGAGATTGTGGAACTGGCAAAATTAAAAATTAAATTGCAGACAGAGTTGAGCAAAATGGGCTAGTCTCCTTTTAAATATCTAGTCAAATGTGTCTGAAATAGACTGTGAAATTGTGTCACCTAAAATGTAAAATTAAGCTCTTAACACCGGAAAGAATGCAGCCCTTTCTCTGGGCAGACTAATCTGAGGTGAGCCAAACCCTGTGAAATGCAGTAAGTGCAAAACGGAAATGCTGTGTATATTTTGGTTTTCATTTAAACGAGGAAATTATGAGGCAACTACCTTTATAAGTTTCCCAGATATTATTCAGTCTACCTTTATTGATCTAAACGGAACTGTACCCATCTTCTGTTGGACATTAATAATAATAGTAATGATGATGGTATTTGTTAAGTGCTTACTATGTGCAAAGCACTGTTCTAAGCGCTCAAGGGGGATACAAGGTGATCAGGTTGTGCCATGTGGAGCTCACAGTCTTAATCCCCATTTTGGAGATGAGGCAACTGAGGCACAGAGAAGTTAAATGACTTGCCCAAGGTCACACAGCTGAAAATTGGTGGAGTAGTTTCTGAGACTAGAATAGTTGGGAAGTCATAGCCCCTGCCTATATGACTGGGGTAGAAAATGAAAACTTAGAAACTTTCCATTTTCAAGAACAATAAACTGCAAAGCAGCATGGCCTAGTGGAAAGAGCATGGACCTGGGAGTCAGAAGACCTGGGTTCTAATCCCCATTTTGCCAGTTGCCTGCTGTGTGACCTTTTGCAAATCGCTTAAGTTCTCTGTGCTTCAGTTTATTCAACCCTAAAATAGGGATTCAAAACCTGTTTTCCCTCCTACTTAGACTGTGAGGTCCCCGTGGGACAGGACTGTGTCTGAACTGACTTTCTTGTACCTAATAAAGTGCTTCGAACAGTGCTTGACACATCGTAAGCACTTAAAAAATAAAATTTAAAAAAAGCATAAGTGACATTGGCAGAATTCAAGTCCCAGAAAAACAAAAAGTTGACTTTTTCGTATTTACTGGTCTTACATTCTCTCACACTTCCTAGCTTCCTTGAATGGAGGATAGAAATTCAAGAACTTCTAGGTTCCATTTCAGATTGGAATGATCCTAAGTCACACAACACTAGCCCCATTTTCCATATTCTAATTTTCTCTAATTACAGGAATAAGATGCAGGTAATAAATGGGTTACATTTTCTGCTAGACAAATTGTTTGCATAATTATGGGCACATGTTCACTGTGATATTGAAGCATCTGACATGTCTATGGAGAAGATAATTGTCAACCTTTGCTCTGTAATTAAGTCTAAATGGGAGTCCTAATCATTTTCTAAATGAGCAAACTGTAATGCAGACATGATTGGCTCTGCTACAGCAGTGCATAAAATAGATTTGCTGTTTGGGTTAATGAGGAGTCCATGAATGTCATAACCCTCTCCCAACATAAACCCATATTAGTCCCCCATATTAGATCTAATTAGTGCTGTATTGTTGTTACTCTAAATAATATGCCCAGGATTATCCTTCTTGGAATCCTGACTTTATTAGTTCTGTGTCAATATCTCACCACAGACTGACTCATACAATTAAATTCCTTACCCTCCTGACCCATATCTTGGTTTCCTTTAGCCACTCACACTGACCAGAAAAATATCCTACCTTCTGCTTTGTTTGAAATTAGATTCCTCATTCCTTGCAAAAATGAGCTCCCTTCAGTTATTTCCCCATCTTCCTCCTACCATTCCTCTCCAAACTCTTTGAGCCAGTTGTCTATACCCACTACCTCCACTTCCTCTCCAATTCTCTCCTTGACCCCTTCTAGTCTGGCTTTTGCCCCCTTCACTGCCCTCTCTAACTGCCCTCTCATATGGGACAGGGACTGTGTCCAACCTGATTGCCTTGTACCTGCCCCAGTGCTTAAAACAGTGCTTAGCATCATCATCATCATCAATCGTATTTATTGAGCGCTTACTATGTGCAGAGTACTGTACTAAGCGCTTGGGAAGTACAAATTGGCATATAGTAAGTGCTAAACAAGTACCATACAGATGGGGAATGTCAGTAGCTTTAAGAGGTACTTATGTTTATGGATATATTTGTGGATGAGTGGTTCATGAGACTAGAATCTAATAATTATAATAATAATAACAACAGTAATAATAATAATGGTATTTGTTAAGCACTTACTATGTTCCAAGTACTGTTCTAAGCACTGGGATAGATACAAGTTAATCAGGTTGTCCCACATGGGGCTCACGCAGTCTTAATCCACATTTTACAGATGAGGGAACTGAGGCACAGAGAAGTTAAGTGACTTGCCCAAGATCACACAGCAGACAAGTGGCAGAGCCAGGACTAGAACACATGACCTCTGACTTCCAAGCCCGTGCTCTTTCCATTAATCCATGCTGCTTCCCATTTCTCTCCTATCTGAAAAAATCCCTCCCTTGACCCCATGGCTCTCTCCAATGATCACCCCATCTCCCTCCTACCATTCCTCTCTAAATTCCTTGAGCAAGTTGTCTACACCCGCTTTCTCAAATTCCTCTCCTCCAGTTCTCTCCTTGACCCCTTCCAATCTGGCTTCTGTCCTCTTCACTTCAAAGAAACCTCCCTCTCAAAGGTCACCAATGATCTCCTTCTTACTTGATTCAAAGGTCTCTACTCCATCCTAATCCTCCTCCACCTCTCAGCTGCCTTCGACACTGTGGACCACCCCCTTCTCCTGGAAACATTATCCAACCTTGGCTTCTCTGACTCTGTTCTTTCTTTGTTCTCCTCTTATCTCTCTGGCCATTCATTCTCAGTCTCCTTCACAGGTTTCTCCTCTGCCTCTCACCCCTTAACTGTGCTGGTCCCTCAAGTTCAGTTCTGGGTACCCTTCTATTCTCCACCTGCACCCACTCCCTTGAAGAACTCATTTGCTACCATGGCTTCAACTACTACCTCTATGCTGATGACACCTAAATCTTCATCTCCAGCCCTGATCTTTCTCCCTTTCTCCTGTCTCACATCTCCTCCTGCCTTCAAGACATCTCTACTTGGATGTCTTCCCATCAACTCAAAATTAAGATATCCAAAATAGAGCTACTTATCTTCCCATCCAAACCCTGTCCTCCCCATGACTTTCCCAATCATTGTAGACAGCACCACCATCCTCCCTGTCTCACAAGCTCATAACCTTGGCTTTATCCTCAACTCATCTCTTTTATTCAACCCACATATTCAGTCTATCACCAAATCCTGTCAGTTCTACCACCACAGCAGCTCTAGAATCTCCCCTTTCCTCTCCATCTAAACCACAACCATGCTGATCCAAGGACTTATCCTATCCTACCTGGACTACTGCACTAGTATCCTCATTGACCTCTCTGCCTCCTGTCTCTCCCCAATCCAGTCCTTTCTTCACCCTGCTGCCCAGATCATTTTTCTAAAGAAACACTCAGTCCTCATCTCTTCACTTCACAAGAAACTCCAATGGCTGCCCAACCACCTTCACCTCAAACAGAAACTCCTTACCATTTGCTTTAGGGCAATCAATCAGTTATCTCCCTCCTGCCTTACCTGGCTAATCTTCTAAAACTCAGCCCTCACACTTTGCTCCTCTAACTCCAACCTAGTCACTGTACCTTGAACTTGTCTGTCTCAGTGCTGAGCCCTTGTCTACATGGAACTCCATCCTCCTTCATATCTGAAAGACCGCCACTCTCTCCATTTTCAAAGTCATCCTAAAATCACATCTCTTTCAAGAGATCTTCCCTGATTAAGCCCTCATTCCCCCTACTTTCTCTCCCTTTTGCATTTCCTATGCACTTGGATATGTACCCACTATGTACTTGATATCCACCCTTCCCTCAGCACTTATGCACATATCCATATACCCTGCTATTTCACCTATCTGTAATCTCCAATCTCAAAAACATGTCAGTGCTTCTAAAAAGCCACACAATTCAGCTTAAATCGGGGCTCACTGTTTAAAGAAGAGTGAAGAGGAATTCAGAGGGGGAAAAAATCAAGAAATAGCATCCCTTGTAATCATAAACTTCATCTTGAAAATTTTCCAGCAATAAACCCTTTATAGAAGTCTTTATAGAAAGCTTCACAAATATTGAGTGCCTGTGCTTATTTCATGCAAATTTATCTTTATCACTCTAAACCGTAACTAAATGGCGGCCTTTGGAAAATCCAAGTGGGAACCACTGGAAATACGCTTAAATGTGTGTGTGTGGGGGGGGGGGGGGGGAACTACGTAAGAGCCAATCTTGGGGAACACACCTAAAAAGACAACAAAACTCCATTCCATGAACCCAGATCATCAACAGTTTGAAGGAAAAGCCACTTGTCCAGATGGATCAGATGCTATTGGTGGGACACCACTGATTGCATTTTACTGAAAATAAATCTTTCAGTGACTTGTTCATTCATTCAATTATATTTATTGAGTGCATATTGTGTGCAGAACACTGTACTAAGTGCTTGAGAAGTACAAATCAGCAACATATAGAGACCGTCCCTACCCAACAACGGGCTCACAGTCTAGAAGGAGGAGACAGACAACAAAACAAAACAAGTAGTCAGGTGTCAATACCATCAGAATAAATAGAGTTATAGCTATATACACATCATTAATAAAATAAATATAGTAAATATGTACAAATAAAATAGAGAAATATGTACAAATATACACAAGTGCTATGGGGAGGGGAAGGGGGTAAGGCAGAGGGAGATAGGGGAGCCACGGGGAGGGGAGCCATGGGGAGGGGAGAAGGAGGAGAGGAAAAATGGGGTGCTCAGCCTGGGAAGGCCTCCTGGAGGAGGTGAGCTCTCAGTAGGGCTTTGAAGGGAGGAAGAGAGCTAGTTTGACGGGTGTGCGGGCAGGAAACGTGCTTACCAAGTCTGTTATACCATCCCAGGCACTTATTATAGTGCTCTGTGCACAGTAAACTCTTAATACCAATGATTGATTGATTTTGACGGGTGCATAGTTTATTTGTGATTCCTCTATTTAGAAGCTGCTGACAGAGGAGATTTTCTCTGCTTCTCTTTCCTCCCACTTATATTTATTTTTACCCCTTAGGATGAAGATGAACCTACTGACCAGCAGGAACCACCAGACCTGTGGACATATGGCTGAACTATAGACATTCTTCTCCCAGTAGAGCAAAGAACCATTCCATTCTGGGTTGATCACTGTGATAAGGAAAGAGAAACTGTTTACCACAGAGCCATCTAATTTGTGTTCAGCCAATTAGGATAAAAACAAACAAACAAACCACAAACCCTGGGCTAGTTTGTGATGGTGGTCGAACAATGTTCAGTCTATGAGATGAAAAGGAATGCTCTGTCATTCTTCAGCTGCAGTGGTACCTACTGATGAGAAATTCCTCTTTCAGGCTTACGTAATGACTAAGAAACCACTTAGCCCCCTACTTGTCTTTAATTAGGGGCCAGTCAGGCAGTGTCATTGTGGATCCAGTAGCCTCACAGGCTTAGAAGCATTTAGAATCTTAAGATTTGGAGTCTGACCTTTGCAAATCTGTTTTATTCCAATAAAATATTCCAGTCCCATGCTTATCCCAAGAGCTCAGTTCAGTGCTGCCCTAGAGTTAAAATTAATATCACACAACTAATTAGCTGACCTTTTCATCAAAACATCCATTTACATGTTCATTTGCATATATTTGCATCACAAGACCACTGGCCTTATCGCCAAATATAGGCAGCAGAACAGATTAATGCAATTTATTCCAAATGAATTCACCCTCTGACCTTGACCCGCAAGCCTGCTGCAAATAAGGGAGTATCTCAGTGCAGGAAGAGCAGAAGAGTAACACTTAATTCTCTTGATCCACCATAATCTCCATTCCAATATTCTTTAGAGAGCTCCTCTTTTCTAGTATTCCCTATCTTGCTGCCTCTCACCCAGAGACACTGGGGGACCTGCCAGACAGATTTCTCCTCCGCAAAGATATAAGGAACATAGAGAGAGAAAGAGTTTAAGCTATTTCACAGACGACTTGATTTCTCAAATTCCCCCTATTCTTTCAAATAACATACCTCTCACCTATCCCCAAGGCAGACACTAAAATCTACTTTCTCTGAGGACACTTTCTCTCTTTCAGGCATGAGTTTCTATATATTCAGGTACACAGTGGGGAAACAGAAGAGGAGTCCAACCACCAGTACAGTTTGGCAAAAACAATAGATGAAAGAGGGATTTTCTCATCAAGATGAATGAACTGCTTTACCCTAGAAAGGAGAAAAGCAAAGAGCTTTTTCTTTACAGAACTCCATCCAAATTATTCCTAGAGACTAGTGAAATATATGCTTCTTGAGGTCTCAACACCATGGACATCAAGAAGTAGAAATTTAGCTTCACAACTCTAGTTTAAATTTCTTTTCTGGATGATGAGGAGCTCAAATATCAGGGACCTGGCTAACTGTGGCTTATGTAGCTAAAATATAGAAATTGCTATTGTATGTCTAATTCTAATTAATTTCAATTTTCTTTTTCTTTCACTATCAATTAAGTGTGGGCAGCTCAAATCATTCCAGGCTTAATGGAATCAGAGTCCATGTTTGTTCCTTTCTATTTTATGGTTTATTATCTTAACCTCTTTTTATAAATTCTGACGATGCAGAAGAACATCCCAGAACACTGATTAATAATGATAATTATAATAATAACAATAATTGTGGTAATTGTTAAGTGCTTACTGTGTGCCAGGCACTGTACTAAGCTCTAGGTAGATACAAGGTGACTGGAGTGGACACAATCCCTGTCCCAAATGGGGCTCACAGCTTTAATCCCTATTTTATAAATGAGGTAACTGAGGCACAGAGAAGTGAAGTGACTTACCCAGGGACATGTTGCAGACCAGTGGCAGAGTGGGGATTAGAACCCAGGTTCTTCTGACTCTCCAGGCCCTTCATCTGTCCACTAGGCCATGCTGCTTCTCTGTTTAAGCACTTATAATGAACCAGGCACCGTACTAACGGCTGGGGTACATACAAGTTAATCAGGTTGGACACAGTCTCTGTCCCACGTAGGATTTGCAGACAATCCCCATTTTACAGACAAGGTAACTGAGGCACAGAGAAGTGAAGTGACTTCTCTGAGCTCATACGGCAGACAAGTGGCAGAGCTAGGCTTAGAACCTGGGTCTTCTGACCTCCATTTCATTCATTCATTTAATCGTATTTATTGAGTCCTTACTGTGTGCAGAGCACTGTACTAAGTGCTTGGGAAGTACAAATAGGCAACATATAGAGATGGTCCCTACCCAACAATGTGTTCACAGTCTAGAAGGGGGAGACAGACAAAAAAAAAATAGGCAGGTGTCAATACCAACAGACTTAATAGAATTATAGCTATATACACATCAATAAAATAGAGCAATATTATATATATACCCAAGTGCTGTGGGGAGGGGAAGGGCAGAGGGAGCAGAAGGAGGAGGGGATGGGGAGGGGGAAGAGGAGAGGAAAAAGGGGGTGCTCAGTCTGGGAAGGCCTCCTGGAAGAGGTGAGATCTCAGTATGGCTTTGAAGAGAGGATGAGAGCTAGTTTGGCGGAAGTGTGCAGGGAGGGCATTCTAGGCCAGAGGTAGTACGTGGGCCAGGGGTTGATGGCGGGACAAGCAAGAATGAGGCACAGTGAGAAGGTTAGCAGCAGAGGAACGGAGGGTGCAGGCTGGGCTGTAGAAGGAGAGAAGGAGGTGAAATAGGAGGGAGCTAGGCAATGGAGAGCTAGAAGCAGAGAGGGAGGAGTTTTTGCTTGATTTGAAGATTGATAGGCAGCCACTAGAGATTTTTGTGGAGGGGAGTGACATGCCCAGAATGTTTCTGTAGAAAGATCATCCAGGCAGCAGAGTGAAATATAGACTGAAGTGGGGCAAGACAGGAGGATGGGCGATCAGAGAGGAGGCTGATGCAGTAATCCAGTTGGGATAGGATGAGAGATTGAACCATCAAGGTAGTGGTTTGGATAGAGAGGAAAGGGGGGATCTTGGCAATGTTGTGGAGGACCAGCAGGTTTTGGTGACAGATTGGATGTGTGGGGTGAATGAGAGAGTGGAGTCAAGGATGGCACCAAGGTTGCGGGCTTGTGAGACGGGAAGGATGGTAGTGCTGTCCACAGTGACGGACAAGTCAGGGAGAGGGCAGGGTTTAGGAGGGAAGGTAAAGAGCTCAGTCTTGAACATGTTGAGTTTTAGATGGCGGACAGACATCCAGATGGAGATGTCCTGAAGGCAGGAGGAGGTGCGAGCCTGGAGGGAGGGAGAGAGAACAGGGGTGGAGATGTAGATTTGGGTGTCATCAGCGTAGAGATGACAGTTGAAACTGTGGGAGCTAATGAGTTCAGCAGGGGAGAGAGTATAGATGGAGAACAGAAGGGGACCAAGAACTGACCCTTGAGGAACCCCTATAGTAAGTGGATGGGAGTGGGAGGAGGAGCCCACAACGGAGACTGAGAATGAACAGCCAGAGAGATGAGGAGAACCAGGAGAGAGCAGAGTCTGGGAAGCCAAGGTTGGATAGCGTGTTTAGGAGAGGGGATGGTCCACAGTGTCGAAGGCAGCTGAGAGGTCGAGGAGGATTAGGATAGAGTAGGAGCTATTGGATTTGGCAAGAAGGAGGTCATTGGTGACCTTTGAGAGGGCAGTTTTGGTGGAGTCCCGTCTGGACTACTGCATCAGCCTTCTCTCTGATCTCCCATCCTCGTGTCTCTCTCCACTTCAATCCATACTTCATGCTGCTGCCCGGATTGTCTTTGTCCAGAAACGCTTCTGGGCATATCACTCCCCTCTACAAAAATCTCCAGTGGCTACCAATCAATCTGCGCATCAGGCAGAAACTCCTCACCCTGGACTTCAAGGCTCTCCATCACCTCGCCCCCTCCTACCTCACCTCCCTTCTCTCCTTCTACAGCCCAGTCCGCACCCTCCGCTCCTCCACCGCTGATCTCCTCACCGTACCTCGCTCTCGCCTGTCCCACCATCGACCCCCGGCCCACGTCATCCCCCGGGCCTGGAATGCCCTCCCTCTGCCCATCCGCCAAGCTAGCTCTCTTCCTCTCTTCAAGGCCCTGCTGAGAGCTCGCCTCCTCCAGGAGGCCTTCCCAGACTGAGCCCCTTCCTTCCTCTCCCCCTTGTCCCCCTCTCCATCCCCCCACCTTACCTCCCTCCCTTCCCCACAGCACCTGTATATATGTATATATGTTTGTACATATTTTTTTACTCTATTTATTTAATTTATTTGTACATATCTATTCTATTTATTTTATTTTGTTAGTATGTTTGGTCTCTGTCTCCCCCTTTTAGACTGTGAGCCCACTGTTGGGTAGGGACTGTCTCTATATGTTGCCAATTTGTACTTCCCAAGCGCTTAGTACAGTGCTCTGCACATAGTAAGCGCTCAATAAATATGATTGATGATGATGATGATGATGATGAGTGTAAGGGATGGAAGCCAGATTGGAGGAGGTCTAGGAGAGAGTTGGAGTTGAGGAATTTGAGGCAGCAAGTGTAGATGACTCTTTCCAGGAGTTTGGAAAGGAAGGGTTGGAGGGAGATAGGGCAATAACTAGAAGGGGAAATGGGGTCCAGAGAAGTTTTTTTTAGGATGGGGGAGATGAGGGCATGTTTGAAGGCAGAGGGGAAGGAACCAGCGGAGAGTGAGTGGTTGAAGATGGAAGTTAAGGAGGGGAGGAGGGAAGGGGTGAGAGTTTTCATAAAATGAGAGGGAATGGGGTCCGAAGCACAAATGAATGGGGTGGCACTTGAGAGGAGGGAGGAGATCTCATCTGAAGATACTGTTGGGAAGGATGGGAAAGTAGTGGAGAAGGTTGATAGTGGGGGAGATGGAGAAGGAGAAGAGGTGACTTTGGGGAGCTCAGACCTGATGGTGTTAATTTTACTAATGAAGTAGGTGGCCAGATCGTTGGAGGTGAGGGATGGAGGAAGGGAAGGAACAGGGGGCCTGAGGAGGGCCATACCCATGGTCTTTCCACTAGGTCATGCTGTTTCTGTCTTGTATACGGGGAAGAGCTGAGACAAACTATAAATTATTTTTCTTATGACTACTTAGTAGCCAGATGTATGAGGTAATGGGTATTTTTTGGAAATAAGTTTCTAGTTACAAATGTTCTCTTTTTATCCTAAGCATGAATCCAGTAGTGTGGGAAGAGTATTCAAAAGAAATTCCTTTCTATCAGAACACCATGAGTGCCACCTCTGACCTGTCCTGCCATCATTACATCCATCTTTATGGTCTTTTCCAGACCCAGCTTTTTTCCCTGGCTTGCTGCTAACCAGGAGAGCATGAAAGTAGTCTTCAGTCCAAGCCAGACTGGTAGTGGGGATGAAGAGAATGGCACAGACATTCCAGTACCTTAGGAAGATGCCGTCCATCAAATCATGCCCTGATCAACAGGTCTAAAATTTCCCAGCTCAAACATCAATCCCTGAGCCACTATAGAGAAGTCACTTTGAGTCAATCCCAAAGTCCTGCCCAAAGAGTATAACTGAATTTCTGAGTGCTAACTGCTTTGTCCTTTCAGAGAAAATGAATGAGTGGTTAGAGATATTTGAAAACAAATATTGGTTTTGCCTCTACAAACTTACCCCTTCAGTTTAAATGTTGTCTCAAGTCAAAGTGAATGGTCTCCTTCTCTTGTTTAATCTTCTGTAAAAACTGAGAATTTTTGGGCTGTGGAATCTCAGAAAAAACTTCCATGTATTTGACGCTGGTTTTAAGCCATTCATCTGCCTTCTCTTCTTCAGTCTAACCAAGCTCAATTCCTCTTATCTCTCTTTAATAATAATAATAATAGTAATAATAATAATAATAATAATGATGGCGGCATTTATTAAGCACTTACTAGGTACAAAGCACTGTTCTAAACACTGGGGAGGTTACAAGTTGATAAGGTTGTCCCACGGGGGGCTCACAATCTTAATCCCCATTTTACAGATGAGGTAACTGAGGCACAGAGAAGTTTAAGTGACTTGCCCAAAGTCACACAGCTGACAATTGCTGGAGTTGGGATTTGAACCCATGACCTCTTTCCACTGGGCCATGTTTTATGACACATACTCTTTATCCATCCTGATAATTTTAGTCTCTCTTCTCAATTTTTCCACCTCCATCAAAAAATGAGGTGATACAACTTGGAAGAAAGTTTCTAACATGTCTGACGGATGCAGAGTTTATTGAAAGGACAATTTCCATCATACTGCATGTGTTATTCCTGTGAATATATCTCAATATCGAGTTGTTTCTCCAGTGGCACATCACTGCCGATCCCCACTCAACTTGTGGTTAACCCTGACCCACAGGACTTTTTCAACTGTACTTGTACCTAAGCTTTCTTCATCCTATATTCTTGGTGTTTGTTTCTGAGAAGCAACATGGCCTAGTGGAAAGAACATAAGCCTGGATTTTAGAGGACCTGTAGTTTAATCCCAGCTCTGTCGCTTGTCTGCTGTGTGCCCTTGGGCAAATCACTTCACTTCTCTCTGCTTCAGTTCCCTCATCTGCAAAATGGAGATTAAATACCTGCTCTCCCTCCTGCTTAGATTGTAAGCCCCATGTGGGACCTGATTATTTTCTATTTACTACAGTGCTGGCCACACAGTGAACATTTAACAAAAACCACAATTTAATGCACCAGCTTTTGTTTTTACCTAATAGATTTCATCCCATTTTTGTTGGACTATTTTCCAACATGTCCATTGCATTCATTTTGTTCTTGTTTTACATAGGGCTTGGAACTCCACCCAATTCTGTGACAAGGCATACCTGTTCACACAGATGAAGTATAATTTGGTGCTCTCCTGAATATTCAGCTCTTTGTCTCATAATTAGTGACAGCAAAATTATTTTATTTCCACATACTCTTGAAAATTATCAGCAAGGTTTAAAACTGAGTGATATGGGAAAGAGCTTTTGGGGTGATCATCTGTTCCCCAGAATGTGTGCCTCATTAGGAGCATTGAAGCAGAATAAATGGATCAATCAATGGTACTTATTGAGCATTTACTGTGTGCAGAGCACTGTACTAAGCATTTGGGAGAGAAAAATATAACAGAGTTGGTAGAAATGTTCCCTGCCCACAAAGAGCTTAGAGTCTCGAGGGGGAGATAGGGAGTAAAATAAATTATGGATATGTACATAAGTGATGTGGGGCTGGTCCCTCTCGGGTTCACACCTGGAGAGTTCCCCATACTCTACCAATCTCGACTATGGGAGGGAGAGTCAAACAGAGGCCTATCCATTCCATTCCTAGCTTGGGCAGTGGCTAGCAAGTGGAAGGCAATCTCCTACAAGTCAAAACTCACCTGTGCTGGGCAGCAGCAGCATGGGAGAGAGTCAAGGGTGGAGACTCGAGTTTACTGCATGGAAGGAGGCAATGGTAAACCACTTCTGTATTTTTACCAAGAAAACTCTATTGATTCAGTACCAGAATGATTGTAGATGGGAGGTGGGGTGTTATGGGAGAGATGTGATCATGGTGTCGCTATGGATCGGAGATGACGACGGCATAAGAAAGGACAAGATGGGGGACTGAGGGTGGGGTGACTACCAACTGCTTAAAGGTACAGATTCAAACGTATAAGAAATGAAGGCTCAGTCAGGGAGGGCCACACCCAAGAAGATATGCTAATTAATGATGGCAAAACTGCTCCAACAAATCAGCTGGCCATTATGTTCTGGTACTCCTAGGGGAAACCACGGGAATGTATCAATGTGCACCAGGGAAGTCATTAATATAATCAAAAAATTATATGGAAAACAGCTCACTGTGGGCAGGGAATCTGTCTGTTATATGGTTATAGTATACTCTCCCAAGTGCTTAGTACAGTGTTCTGCACACTGTAAACATTCAATAAATATGATTGACTGAATGACTAAATATTGTCACAGAATTCTGTTAGCTAGACATCACACTGACAAATGGTAGACAAGGAAGTAGAAAATTTGGAGAGACAGTCAGTGTGGTGGCCAAGCAATATCAGCCATGCATTTCTTCCCAAGGCTTAGTACAGTATTCTGCATATAATAGATGCTTAATAAGTACTATTACTACTATTAAATCGGGACAGCTTCTAAGATGTCAACTGTGAAGCTGGAAAAGCTGTTTCTTTTGGAAGTAGTTAAAACAGCAGGTTAATCAACCACTGAAGATTTATTTCATATCTGGAAGTAGCATAGTATCATGAATGCAACCAAATATTTAGGGAATTAGCCAACTGAAAGAAAAATAGCTCTGAATTTAAGCTATTTCCAACATTCCTTCTTCTTCACAGCCCAAAGAAATCTATGTGTGCTGCTAAAGATTTCAAATGTGCTTGAGGTATAGGAAACAAATAGAAAGAGAATAATCCCAGTGGATTAAGAGAATCACAAGAACTAGCAATAGAGTGGATGATCGATTAAAACCTTTTCATCTGGTTCAGAATTGCAACATACCACACCTGCTGGAATTGTTTTTTAATCTTGTTTACATGTTGAAAGGAATTCTGCAATAAATATCTTCAAATAAATTAGTTAGCTAAGAAGAATGATAGTGCCAGGCTAGTTCTCCTAAAATTGACATATATTTTCATCTTAAAATGTTTGTCTATTGAAAATCACAAAATTATTCTTTTTTTAAAAGATGATGTTTGTTATGTGCCTACCATGGTCCAAGCACTGTACCAAGTGCTGGGGTAGATTCAAGCTAATCAGGTTGGAGACAGTATTAATCCCCATTTATAGATGACATAACTGAGGCACAGAGAAGTTATATGACTTGCCCAAAGTCACCGAGCAGACAAGTGGTGGATCTGGGATTAGAATCCAGATCCAGGCCTAGGCTCTATCCACTAGGCTATGCTGCTTCTTCTTCCTGAGATTGACAATTAGTAGAATTATGTTTGTAAAGTTATGTTAACAAGCTTTCTGGCTTTGCGACAGAGGTTGCTGGGCATCAAGTTAACACATTTTCCATGGGTCTTCTGCCATTTGCTGGAGTTCAGTGCTGCATCCTTGAAAGTTCTTGAGATGACAGCTCCTCAGCCTAACCCTGTCAAGAACTGTGGTGGAAAGAGCAGAGCCTTGGAATTCTACTCCTAACCTTGCTACTTGTCTGCTGGGTGATATTGGGCAAGTCACTTAACTTCTCTGTGTTTCCTCATTTGTAAAATGGGCACTAAACACCTGTTCTCCTTTCCTCTTAGATTGTGAACCCCTTGTGGGACAGGGCTGTGTCCAATTTGATTATCTTGTATGTGATTCAGTGCTTGGCACATAGTAGGCATTTAACAACTGCCAAAGTTATCATTGTGTCCAGGGAAATTCCCTACTGCCAAATGTAGCTGTCAGCTAATATAAACGTGAAGGAGGCTTTCAACACAAATATGTCTATCAACACTGTTGTATTGTTCTCTCCCAAATTCTCAGTACAGTGCTCTGCACACATTATGTGCTCAATGAGTATGACTGATCACCAAAATCTGCCCTTTCCTCTCCATCCAAACTGCTATCCTGTTAATGCAATCGCTCATTTTATTCTGCCTGAATTACTGCATCAGCCTCTTTGCTGACCTCCCAGCCTCCTGTCTCTTCCTACTCCATTCCATACTTGACTCTGCTGCTTGGATAATTTTTCTACCAAAATGCTCAGGACACACTTCCGCACTCCTCCAGAAACTTCAGTGTTTGCCCATCCACCTCTACGTCAAACAAAAGCTCTTCACCACTGGCTTTAAAGCACTCAATCACCTTGGCCCCTCCAACCTCACCCTGTTACTGTCCCACTACAACCTAACCCACACACTTCACTCCCCTAATGCTCACCTTCTCACTGTGCCTCAATCTCATCTATCTCACCATCTACCCCTTACCCATGTCCTGCTCTGGCCTGGAATGATGTCCCTCCTCATAACCGACACACAATTACTCTTCCCCACCTTCAAAGCCTTCTTGAGGGCACTTCTCCAAGAGACCTTCCCTTAACTAAGCCCCCCTTCTCTCTTCTCCCACTCCCTTCTGCTTTGCCCTGACTTGCTCCCTTTGTTCATCCTCCCTCCCAGCTTCACAGCACTTCTGTACATATCTGGCCTGGGAGTCAGAGGACCTGGGTTCCAATCCTGCCTTTTATAGTTTCCTGACCTTGGGTAAGTGATTTAACATCTCTGTGCCTTGGCTCCCTCATCTGTAAATTGGGGGTAAAGACTGTGAGCCCTATTTGGGACAGGGCCTATGTCCAACCCAATTACCCGTACCTAACCCTATGCTTAGTACAATGCCTGGTAAATGATGGATCATAGGCCTGGGAGTCATACGATCTGGGTTCTAATCCCAGGTCTTCCTTGTACCTGCTGTGTGACCTTGGGCAGTCACTCAACTTCTCTGTGCCTCAGTTCCCTCATCTGCGAAATAGGGATTCAATATTAGAAAGTGAGACCCATGTGTACACCAGCACTTAGTATAGTGCTTGGTACACTGTAAGGGCTTAACAAATACCACAATTTATTACCTCCTCTGTAAAATGGGGATTAATCAATCAATCGTATTTATTGAGCGCTTACTATGTGCAGAGCACTGTACTAAGCGCTTGGGAAGTACAAATTGGCATCACATAGAGACAGTCCCTACCCAACAGTGGGCTCACAGTCTAAAAGGGGGAGACAGAGAACAGAACCAAACATACCAACAAAATAAAATAAGTAGGATAGAAATGTACAAGTAAAATAAATAAATAAATAAATAAATAGAGTAATAAATATGTACAACCATATATACATATATACAGGTGCTGTGGGGAAGGGAAGGAGGTAAGACGGGGGGATGGAGAGGGGGACGAGGGGAGAGGAAAGAAGGGGCTCAGTCTGGGAAGGCCTCCTGGAGGAGGTGAGCTCTCAGCAGGGCCTTGAAGGGAGGAAGAGAGCTAGCTTGGCGGATGGGCAGAGGGAGGGCATTCCAGGCCCGGGGGATGACGTGGGCCGGGGGTCGATGGCGGGACAGGCGAGAGCGAGGTACAGTGAGGAGATTAGTGGTGGAGGAGCGGAGGGTGCGGGCTGGGCAGTAGAAGGAGAGAAGGGAGGTGAGGTAGGAGGGGGCGAGGTGATGGAGAGCCTTGAAGCCCAGGGTGAGGAGTTTCTGCTTGATGCGCAGATTGATCGGTAGCCATTGGAGGTTTTTGAGGAGGGGAGTAATATGTCCAGAGCGTTTCTGGACAAAGATAATCCGGGCAGCAGCATGAAGTATGGATTGAAGTGGAGAGAGACACGAGGATGGGAGATCAGAGAGAAGGCTAGTGCAGTAGTCCAGACGGGATAGGATGAGAGCTTGAATGAGCAGGGTAGCAGTTTGGATGGAGAGGAAAGGGCGGATCTTGGCAATGTTGCGGAGCTGAGACCGGCAGGTTTTGGTGACGGCTTGGATGTGAGGGGTGAATGAGAGAGCGGAGTCGAGGATGACACCGAGGTTGCGGGCTTGTGAGACGGGAAGGATGGTAGTGCCGTCAACAGAGATGGGAAAGTTAGGGAGAGGACAAGGTTTGGGAGGGAAGACAAGGAGCTCAGTCTTCGACATGTTGAGCTTTAGGTGGGATTAAGACTGTAAGCTCCATATGGGACAACCTGATTACCTTGTATCTACCCCAGTGCTTAGAACAGTGCTTAACAAATACCGTCATTATTATTATTGTCATTATTAAGTGGAAGTTGAGTCCCAATCCAGTTTTGAAGACCCTGGGACCAAAAACCAGCTCAAAGAATTGCTTTGTGCAGCATTACTTGCACTCTCGTGTCCCTGTGGGTTTATATACCCACTGGAGACTGAAGTGCACAAATAAGGGGGTGGACAGAGCCCGAGGTAGCCTTGAACTAAGTGCCTATAAGCCTGAACTGACTGCAAGTAGAAAGAGGAGTGGCTAAATGATATTTTGCCCCCTGTCCAAAGTCTTTATCTGTCCCTGACTTAAGGAAATGAATACCAAAGTCGAGGAAGAAATGAGGTAAAGTAACAGGCACAGCCCCCAGAGGAGAGGTAATAGTCTTGGGTAGGAGCTATTACATTTCCTATAATGTCATTTATTCCAAGCCTATGTGTCCAGTCTTCCCACTGCCCCTCAAAATGAGTGTTGGACTCCAGCTATCACACCACACATAGAACTAATGCTGCATGGAAGCTTAGTAAAGCCTTAGTAAAGCCTTTTCACTCCTTCAAGCAGATGGATTGCCTTCTATTGATGAAGTGGGTGGAAAATCAACGTCCTCCAAACTCTGTTTTATCCAACTCCGGGGAGGTGGGGAGAGGTTAGGACTAGGACTGAAAAGGCCCTCAATTTCACTTAGCTGGTGTCATTACGCAGGTGAATATAAAAACGTGGTTTCAGCACTGGCAGGCCCTGGCATAGAGCCACAACTACTTGATTTACACTCAGCACTACAGTCATTCTATGTTAGGAGCTTAACAAAAAAAACAAAAAGGCTCTTTGAGCCCCTGATATGAGTCAGCGAGCCACCAGATGGCACTCATCCAGTGGACTCAAACAAGGAGGCATACAGCTAGACACGTATAAATGCCGTACCCACGGGAAATCGTGACTTGGACCGGCAGATGAGTTGTTTAGAATTTGTGAGAGATGACATTGTTTGACAATCGAAGGATGCTTCACTGGGACTGGTGGCCACAGCATGACCTGGGACAAATCACAACTTCTCTGGTCTTCAGTTTTCTCATCTGTAAAATGGAGATTCAATACCCGTTGCCCCTACTCTGTGTGAGGCTCAAGTGGGACAAAGGACCATGTCTGACCTGAATATCTTGTATCTATCCCAGCACTTAGGACAGTGCTTGACACATATTAAACGTTTACAAGTACCACTATTATTATAATTGTTATTATTATTATTAGACAGCTAAACAATTCCAAAAAGGGGTTCAGACCACCCTCATTATAAGGATTTATATTGGGCCTTTCCTGACCACCTAATTCCCATCACTGTTCTCTTTTACCTTTCTTTCCATCGAGTTTGCTTGGCACTAATTGGTGGGATAACTGATATCATGTCAGAATGTACCATAATTACATGCCAAATAAAATGAAACAGAATAGACTCTGCCTAGGCTTTCCAGGTAGTACTTTGCAATAGCATCTCAAATTTCGACTGCTCTTTTCTTTTCCACACATAGTCTTCAAACCCACACATCAAACCCATTGACAAGTCCCCACCATTTTCCATCCCTGTCACAATCCATCACCCGGGCTCACCGACAGGGCCATTTTCTGAAAACGAATAAGATACCATTCATTGAATCTCATTCCCTGTAGCATTGGGGTGATCAAATGGTAAGGAAAGTGATTACGGGACACTCAGTTGAGGGTGGAGGGATTCGTGATGTCACATCCCTCTTGCAATCTCCTCTGTAACTTAGATGATGTCCTCAGGTTCAGGAGCACTTTAGATGTTACTTCACCCTGAATCTGTTCCAACATATCCACTTCTTCCATCACCTGCTCTCTCAAGCTTTTAAATTCATCCCTCCTTTCACCCTCGTGTAAGTCATTATGTCATAGTTCCCTTTCTTACCTCTATTCTAATAACCGGGCATTTTCCTCCCTTCCAAACTGTCTCCCCACACTCATGTCATCTGAGACGCCAAATGAAAGAGATGATGGGTTTTATGGAATTATTTAATAGACAGCTGGATATAGGAGTTGACGAGGGAAAAGGATCCCAACCAATCCTTTCTCATCTTTATGGCTTTACCTGTCCCAGCGCTCTTGAAATGTAGTGCGCTCACTTCCAGAAAAATGCTTCGGTGTTATAGCCATTAAAACAGCATAAATAAGCCCTGGAATGGAATTTGAGCACCCTCTTTCATTTGAAATTCTCATCTCCCTTCATCAATTCACCTCTGCTTGTTTGATAATTCCTAAAAGTTATTTTGAGTAAATCTCAGAGAAGCCTCTATTTAACATTCTCAATGCACTGGCTGAATCTGCCTAGGGCAAAACCAACATCTATCTAAAAAAAAATTCAGAATATGCTCCTTCCTCTGATCCCTTAAGAATTTATCATCTAGAGATAACCAAGTCAAGCCACTGGTGGTAGCCCATTTGAGTGGCAATTGGCCGGTCTGGGAGGCGGAGGTGGAATGGGCTGGAAAAATCAGAGCAGTGTGTTGATTGGACAGGCATTAGGGTTCCTTGAACAGACTCTGAGGCAGGCTAGTGGTTGAAAAGAAATTCTTTTGTTAAGCACAGAACTATTGTGAGGTGATGACAGATTACAGCTCATCCAATCTTCACATTCCTCCAGTAATCCCACCTCCTCCAGGAGGCATTCTCTGACTAGCTTTCCTCTCCAAGTTCATGTCCTCCCAACTATAATGATAATAATAATTGTGGCATTTTTTAATTGCTTACTATGTGCCAGGCACTGTACTAAGTGCTGGGGTAGATACAAGCAAATCAGGTTGGACACAGCCCCTGTCCCACATGGGGCTCACAATCTTAATCCCCATTTTACATATGAGGCAACTGAGGCCCAGAGAAGTGAAGTGGCTTTCCCGAGGTCAAGCAGCAGACAAGTGGCAGAGCCTCCTCAGAATGTATGCCCTCAAAGCCATCCAAAGCACTATAATGAACATAACAGTTCCTGTACTCTACTATTTAAGCACCTGCTTACTCACTTGTCTATCTTTTCAATTCTTTTTTTTTTTTCCTAAATGAAAACAATTTTGTAACTGCCTCTCTCATTTCACTGTAAGCTTCTTGAGGGGAGAAGGATTCATGTCTTTCACCTTTATTGCATTCTTCCAAGTGCTACATATATGGGCACTCAATAAACACTATTAATATTTGGGTTGATTAATGCTGCATGCTTATTTGCTTAGTGCACTCTCATATCATTCGTATAATATTTTTCACTGCAAAGCATCTATGTAAAAAATATTCCCCCCTATGAAGACTTGACTAAGTCTTCACAAAGAAAGAAAGAATTGATTCAGTTATCCATAGAATTTAAACCCAAGACTGTCTATACTAGAAACTTACTTCAATCATTCAAGCCCTTCCTCAATTATCTTAACATTTCAGGTGAGATTTTTTTTTCCTTTTGGCCATTTGGCTAAAGGCAGGCTAATGGAGGTCAAGCTGTATTTTTAGGTATTATCATTCAGATAATTTACTAGGGCCATTTCACCTTTGAAAAATACAGTCATATTGTGAAATTCAACCTTACTCAGTACATTTACAGATTTCTTCATCAAAGGTTTCAGTAAGGTAGTTCTGTGATCCAGAAAGAATGATTTATATAAAACTCTTCAGTTCTTTTAGAGGCCATCCATCTGGATCTCTAGGGGTTACCAATAGACATACACTACACAGACAATCCATTCATAGTTTTTCACAATGGGTCTCATTTCTGCTCAGTAAGAAAAATGAGAATTTTTTTTATCTAACAGAATCTGCTTCTTCCTCCTAAACCTGCTAGCCTTGTGCCATCAGTAGCTGAATGCCCTCTCTGCAGATTTCTTGACCAATTGATGACTCATGCTATGCACAATGGATATGTTTGGAAAATCTTTCCAGACTTTGGCAGCCACTGCTGCCTTGGCTTTACAATGCAGCTTCAGTATGAGTCCAATGTGAAACTCATTGTTCCATGGCACGGTAACATGATGATATGAAATTAACTTAGGTAAATAATAATAATAATGATAATAGTAATAATGGTATTTGCTAGATACTATGTCCCAGGCACCATACTAAATGCTGGGGTAGATACAAGCTGATCAGGTAGGACACAGTCCCTGTCCCACATGGGGCTCACAGTCTTATTCCCCATTTTACAAATGAGGTCACTGAGGCAAAGTGAAGTGGCTTGTCCAATGTCACACAGCAGGCAAGTGGCAGAGAGGAGATTAAAACCTAGGTCCTTCTGACCTCCAGGCCAGTGTTCTATGCATTAGGCCATGCTGCTTCCCCAGGTAAAGCCAAGTTGCTGCTGAATGATTATTTAGGAATCATTTTTCTTCCCTTTATCTGAGTCTGGCGGAAAGTGGCTGCAAATCTGCTGGTGGTTATTAGTTTGGCTTTATAACAAACAATGTCTCTCTCCGGCACTGTATGGACAGGTGTTCTGGTTAAAAAAACAAACAAACACTGGAACACCAGCTAACTGATAACTGCATCAACAGAAAGTCAAGATCAGACAAAGCTGTAGTTCTACCATCAGAGTCTCCCTGCTCCCTGTTGGTTTCAGGCTATATTTCACAAGCTTAATGATGAAGTCCAGCTAAACTCTAACTGATTTTGGTCACAAGACATTCCTGATTGGGAAATACTGCCAGAACTCAATGCTTCAAGTCAAATTTACTAGACAAAGTGGTAAGGTGGTCGCAGTTACCACTTTGAGCAAGAAATGAGATCATTAAGCACCAGGGTAGCACATTTAAAATGTGTTTCGGGTAACACTGTGTTTAAAAAGGGATCTGCTTTCAGGAATCCTCCAATAGTGTAGTCACACTGGTAGCTAATGAATGTTCAAATGCCTTGAAGTTGACTCCACAGCTTCATGGCTTCCTTGCTATGCAAATCATGTAGCTCCTTGTGGGCATGGAATGTGTCTATTTATTGCTATATTGTACTCTCCCAAGTGCTTAGTGCTTTGTGCACAGTAAGAGCTCAATAAATATGACTGAATAAATTAATGCAGTTGGAAAGTAATGTTCAGTCATTCAATCATATTTATTGAGCTCTTACTATGTGCAGAGCACAGTACTAAGCACTTAATAATAATAATAATGATGGCATTTATTAAGTGCTTAGTGTGTGTCAAGCACTGTTCTAAGTGCTGGAGGGAATACAAGGTAATTAGATTGTCCCAGGTGGGGCTCACAGTCTTAATCCCCATTTTACAGATGAAGGAATTGAGGCCCAGAGAAGTTAAGTGACTTGCCCAAAGTCACACAGCTGACAAGTGATGGAGTAGGGATTCGAACCCATAACCTCTGACTCCTAAGCCCAGGCTCTTTCCGCTAAGCCATGCTGCTTCCCATAGACATGGGAAGTCATACGATTGAATGAATGAATGGGAAGACCATAGACACGGTGCCCCATCATCCTTAAGATGTGCAGAAATTGGGTGGGAAGGGGCTGTGGCTTTATGCAGGATTTGGATCAATTCAAAATTAATTCTTGGGGGTTTTCTCTGAGAATTTTCCCTGGGGTAGAGGTTTCACCAGGAGCTTCTTCTAGAATTGATTTTGATTTGAAAAGGAAACCACAGAGAGTCCCTTCTCTCCACCCCACCATCCAACCTAGCCAGTCAACCATCAGTTAAGTACAGTTTGCCCACTCCCAGGTAATGAATGTGTAAGGGAACCAGTCAGTGCTTGTCTTGACACATTTCTTTTGATGGATCAGTAGTGATTGCTTGTTCAGGTGATGAGTTTGGGATGTGATTTCCCTAATTCCAGTAGGCGTTCTTCGAGAAATTCCAACTTGCATCTTATCAGACTGCAAGGTGCTTTTCAAATCTTGAAAGACCACTTAGCAAATCAACATTATGGAGTAGCTATTTGGTTCCCAGATTATATAAATCACCTAGAAATTCTGTTCATTTAGCTTCATGCATCTCTCTTCATATCAGCGTGGCTCAGTAGAAAGAGCACGGGCTTTGGAGTCAGAGGTCATGGGTTCAAATCTTAGCTCTGCTAATTGTCAGCTGTGTGACTTTGGGCAAGTCACTTAACTTCTCTGTGCCTCAGTTACCTCATCTGTAAAATGGGGATTAAGACTGTGAGCTCCCTGTGGGGCAACCTGATCACCTTGTAACCTCCCCAGTGCTTAGAACAGTGCTTGCACATAATAAGCACTTAATAAATTCCATCATTATTATATCAAAGATCCATTTTTCATTCTCATGGTTTTAACTTACATCAAGAATTTTTTTAAAAAAATTATAAGCCTGAAATAATAATACTAAAGATGATAACAATAACAATAATAATACTATTTATTAAATACTTAATGTGTGCCAAGCACTGTAATAAGCACTGGGGTAAATACAAGATAATCAAATTGGGCAGTCCCTGCTCCTCCATGGGGATCACAGTCTAAGGGAGAGGACCTCAAGTACTTAATCACCATTTTACAGATGAGGAAACTGAGGCCCAAGGAAGTTAAGTGATTCCCCCATGGTCACACAGTAGACAAGAGATTCAAACACATGTTCTCTGACTCCCAGGCCAATGCTCTTTCCACTAGACCATCCTACTTCTCAAGAAATGGAATTTTTATGGAAGAATGCTTTTTTTCCTAGTAATTTTTGCAGCCACCCTGTCTTTCACCTTTCTTACAAACTAGCAGTAGAATGAGCTTATAATTCAAAGCCTAGAATGAGGGAGAGAGAAGGTTAGCAGCATTACAGCTGGTCCATTCATCATCACAAGATGATACAACATGATTTAATTAAAATGGAATATCCGATCTACAACATTACCACGTATTATTCCCTGTGCACATTTCAAGAGTCCCAAAGCAAGGCTATTTGCTAGAGTGGGGAGAAAGGATTATGATAAGGGATTTTCTTGAGGATTTGAAGGGTGACCTGTGGTTGAAAGCATCTTTGCTGCACAAATGGAAAGCTCTTCCCGAGTCATTAATTTCCCATCAGACTCCATCACTTCCAAATGTACTCCCTACAGGCATGTACAGAGCAGTTGGGATGTCAGGCTCCCAATATACAATAATGATAATAATAATGATGATGGCATTTGTTAAGCATTTACTATGTGCCAGGCACTGGCATCCCAACTGACCTTGCACATATGTGTGTGTGTGTGTGTGTGTTTTCAAATACATGTGCATACATACATATGTGCACATATATTTGTATATGCAAGTATATCTTCAGGATAGTGGGTGACAGTAAAAAGAGAACCACCCAGAAGCAAATGGGTTAAGTTTCTTCAGGTCACCACCACTAATCTCTCTGCTATGGGAAATGGAGTACATTATCTCTTGTTTTCCTGAACAGCTGCTTCCCAATACCACCACCAGCTGCTTTACAAATTACCCAACCATTAAGTGATTATTCCTTATGACTTCATCACCAGGGCAGCTGGGATGGGCCCAACACCCTTTCCTCTCTGCTTCTCCTCCAGCCCCTTCCTCCTTCTATGCTCTCACTCCCTTCCACCAACAAAATGGACTAAACCTGAGGAGGCTTTTTCTCAAGAGGGCATTGTTATTATTATAGAAGCTTCTAATGGTCAAATTTGGGGACAGTTTTGAAGAGGAGTTAAAGTGACTGACTGAAATGCTATCACCATTAGAGAGACTAGGTAGGATTGTTCAGGGTGATGGGGAAGTGCTATAACCAGTCTGAACCAGAGGGAATCAGCTAGTCAATTGGCAAGAGGAATAAATGGGAATGACTAGTTTTCCAGTCTTGACTGAGGCCACCACTTTCCCCCAAGTTCAGATTTATATTCCCTGAAATTTAAGGTAATATCTAAACATCTCCCTGACATGAAAAAAATCCTAGAGGTGGATTTTAAATGAGGTTGATGTGTAGGTACCAAGAGGTAAAATTTTATTAAATGGACTCCATTGGGCATGAGCTGTCCAAAGTCCCTCTCATACCTTCCTAACTCCTTTCTGCTCTCACACTGGCTTCCATCCTTTCCAGCTGTCTCTCAAAAGGAGATCACCTATCTGCTTTCAAGATCGACCCCCTCTAACTGGCCCTCTCACACCATCTCCTCACATTCTGTAAAAACCCTTGTTCTCACCCTTCTTCCTTCCCTAGCCACCATCTTCAATTGTTCATGTCCCTACGGCTCCCTCCTCTCTGCCTCCAAACATGCTCACGTCTCTATACTAAACTGATCATATTTGTATGCCATTGTACCCCACAACTACCACTCCATTTCCCTGCTCTCATCCCTGTCCAAATTCCTTGGATCAATTGTATGACAATTACTAGTTCCATTTCCAGCCCTTCCTAACTCCTGGCAATTTGACTTACAACCATTTCATCCGCTGAGACCACATTCTTCAAGGGCATCAATGACTCCTCATAACTAAGAATAATAGAATCTACCCTCTCCTAATCTCCTAACTCCCCTCAATTTCCTGTGACATTGTTGATCACTCCGTTCACCTGAATATGCTTACTAGGGCCTTGGTTTCATCAATACAGTTTTCTCCTGGTTCTCCTTCCTCTTCTCTGACCACTATTCCTCATTTTCTTCTTCCATCACCACCCCCTCTTCCACCTCCCCACTAAATCTGGACATCTCTTCAGGCTCTGTTCTGAGTTCTCTATTTTTCACACTTTACATAAATGATAATAATAATAACAACAATAATGGCATTTATTAAGCACTTACTATGTGCAAAGCACTGTTCTTAGTGCTGGGGAGGTTACGAAGAGATCAGTCTTAATCACAGTCATAGTCCCCATTTTCCAGATGAGGTAACTGAGGCCCAGAGAAGTGAAGTGACTTGCCCAAAGTCACACAGCTGACAATTGGTGGAGCCAGGATTTGAACCCAACACCTCTGACCCCAAAGCTCATGCTCTTTCCACTGAGCCACGCTGCTTCTCATAAATGATCTTGGGGAGCTCATCTTCTCCCACAGCTTCAGCTACCATCTCTATGTGAAGGACTCTTACTTTGGGCAAGTCACTAACTTCTCTGGGCCTCAGTTACCTCATCTGGAAAATGGGGATTAAGACTGTGAGCCCCTTATGGGACAACCTGGTCACCTTGTAACCTCCCCAGTGCTTAGAACAGTGCTTTGCACATAGTAAGTGCTTAATAAATGTTATTATTATTATTACTTGCTAACCTCTCACCTGCTTTGCAATCTCACATTTCCTCTTCATAACTCTAGTATTTGTAAAGTGCTTACTATGTGCCAAATACTGTACTAAGCACTGGGGTATATACAGGATAATCAGGTTGTCCCACATGGGGCTCACAGTCTAAGTAGGGGCCTCCTACTTCCAGAATATCTGCTCTTGTTATAGAGAAGCAGCGTGGCTCAGTGGAAAGAGCCAGGGCTTGGGAGTCAGAGGTCATGGGTTCTAATCCCGGCTCCACTCCTGGTGTACTGTGTGACCTTGGGCAAGTCATTTCACTTCTCTGGGCCTCAGTTACCTCATCTGTAAAATAGGGGTGAAGACTGTAAGCCCCATATGGGACAATCTGATTACCTTATATCCCCCCCACCCCAGTGCTTAGAACAGTGCTTGGCACATAGTAAGTGCTTAACAAAAGCCATCATGAATTAATTATGTTGGCACCTCAAACTTAGTATGTTGAAAACAAATCCTCTCATCTTCCTCACTTTCTCTCCCAAGCCCACTTTACCACCTAACTTTCTGATCAGAGATGATCACCATCCTCCTTGCCCCAGTAGCCTGCAGCATAAATATTATCCGTGACTCCTCTTGCAATTTTCATTCATTCATTTGCTAAATTCTTGTCAGTTTTCTTGTTTGCACCCATTCCTCTCCATCCAAATGGATATCACCCTGGTCCAGTGTCCATAATACCCTGGTTGGATTCCTGACTGTATCGGTCTCGGTGATCTCACCCTCTCAGCTTCATACTTATTTATTTATTTATTTTACTTGTACATATCTATTCTATTTATTTTATTTTGTTAGTATGTTTGTTTTTGTTCTCTGTCTTCCCCTTTTAGACTGTGAGCCCACTGTTGGGTAGGGACTGTCTCTATATGTTGCCAACTTGTACTTCCCAAGCACTTAGTACAGTGCTCTGCACACAGTAAGTGCTCAAAAAATACGATTGATGATGATGATACTTCAGTATGATGTCCATATCAGCTTTTTAAAAACATCATACTGCACACACAGAGTCCTCCTCAATAGCCTGTGATTGCTCAGTCCTCTTCACATCAATCAATCAATCATATTTATTGAGTTCTTACTGTATGCAGAGCACTGTACTAAGCGCTTGGGAAGTACAAGTTGGCAACACATAGAGACGGTCCCTACCCAACAGTGGGCTCACAGTCTAGAAGGGGGTGACAGAGAACAAAACAAAACATATTAACAAAATAAAATAAATAGAATAGATATGTACAAGTAAAATAAATAAATAGAGTAACAAATAAGTACAAACATATATGCATATATACAGGTGCTGTGGGGAAGGGAAGGAGGTAAGGCGGGAGGGATGGAGAGGGGGAGGAGGGGGCTCAGTCTGGGAAGGCCTACTGGAGGAGGTGAGCTCTCAGTAGGGCCTTGAAGGGAGGAAGAGAGCTAGCTTGGCGGATGTGGGGAGGGGGGGCATTCCAGGCCAGGGGGTGTATGGCGGTTGTGTAGCGGGCCAAAAGTGAGTAAAATTGAGGAGCTGGATGTTCCCCAATACTGCAGGTGCGAGATCCAATTTTTCTTCATAAAACTGAGTAACTAAGCAGAGGCAAAATCATGAGGCAAAAATTAAAGGGTTCTGCTGAAGCGGTAGCAAGCCGAGACTAGATGGCTACATCTTCACGCCTCCCAAAGATTATTTCTTACTTTGTCATTGGCAGACATTTACTTAAAACGTCATCAAGCTAAAACCCTTGACCACTGGCTTTAAGGAACTCCCATCATCAATATCACTGTTACCTAGCCAACTCTTCTCCCACTGCAACCCAGCTTGCACTCTTCATTCCTCCAAGATTCACCTTTTTGCTTTGTCTTATTCTTGACACCCTTTTCCTGCCTGGAACTCCATCTTCAGTTCCTCCAGACAAGAGTTTTTGCCATCTTTGAAGTCTGCTTCAGGAGGCGTTCCCTGATTAAGCACCCCTGTTACCAGACTGTATCTCTCCCATAGCCATCAGTTATGCTTCTGTTTACATACTTAATCACTCATGCATAGTCTTGAGTTAGATTAATTTTCACTAGCCTATTCATCTACATATCCTTCTATACTTCAGCTATCATTAGCAGTAGCATTTGTGCCTGGCATTTGTGCCAGGCTTGTGCCTGTTAGTTGCTGCCCTATTAGAGTGTAAGCATCTAGAAGACAAGCTCCCAAGTTCTTAATACAATGCCCTCCACAGAGAAAGCACTCAGTAAATGCTGACTGACAGGCTGACTTTCCAACAACCCCTGGCTTTCTCAGCACTACTGCATTGTTTGCTTTATTTTTCTTTTTCCTCTTCATCAAAAATGTTTGTCTACCAGAGTTATGCCGGAGGTTAAAGAGAAGACAGGGGGGAAACCTAGTCAGGTGTACTCCACTGACAGACAGTCTTGGAAATTTGAAAGAAACATTTTGATTGAGTGATTCATCAGGCTGAGTCAGTATCATGTTCGGAACCATTCACAAGTAATTCCTTCTCACAATGCTTGGGTAGGGATAATCTAAATGTTGAAAATAGTATGTAGCTGAGAGAAAGCATAAAAAAAACTAGAGTCTATATTTAAATTATCCTTGCTCATAACGTATTATCTGAGAAAATATCCCTACTCTCACTTTTCATCTCACATTTCTGTTCTACGTTCTTCTTCTCCAAACAGTGAGGTGAATCTTGTTTTTCTTTTCCCTTTCTATTCTATATCCCCCACAACACCACCACTCTCATTCCCTAATTATCCATGGGCCCCAACTTCATGTTGCTAATGAAGCAGTGCGGCCTAATGGAAAGAGCCTAGGCCTGGGAGTCGGAGGACCTGGGTTCTAATCCCAGCTCCACCAATTGCCTGCTGTGTGACCTTGGACAAGTCACTTAATTTCTCTGTGCCTCAGTGTCCTCAGCTGGAAAACAGGAATTCAATATCCGTTTCTCCTTCTCACTGCCTTAGACTGTAAACCCCATGTAGGACAGAGACTGTGTCTGATTCAATTTATCTCGTATCTATCCCTATGCTTAGCACAGGGTTTGGCATTCAGTAAGCACTTAAATACAACAATTATCATTATCATATTATTATATTGCTTCAGAGGATCGCTCAATGTTACAACTTCATCTCTGGAAAAGTTCTGGGCAGACTCTCAGGCTTTCAGATATAGATTAAGGAAACAGGGGTATTTGGCAGGGGGATGTGGATGTAGGGGAGTTGAATTGCTATGGGTACCAGGGAGTGGACAGGGACTTTCACTGTACTATTCACTGGGAAAGGTACTGCCTACCAAGCCTTTCCCTCTCCAGTCCATCTAAAAATTATCCTTGGCATGTCTCCCCACTCCCCAGGTGGGAGTCCCCAGTGTGGACACATGCTTGATCTCATCATCTCTAGTCACTGTACAATCTCTAACCTCACCAATGCTGAAATTCTACTACACAACTTCCTGATCTGCCTTCTCTTTCAATTATGGTACCTGTTAAGCACTTAGTATGTGTCAAGCGCTGTTCTAAGTGTTGGGGTAGACACAAGTTAATCAGGTTGGGCACAGTCTTAATTCTCATTTTACAGATGAGGTAACTGAGGCCCAGAGGAATGAAGTGACTTGACTAAGGTCACACAGCAGACACGTGGCAGAGCCAGGATTACAACCCAGATCCTCTGACTCCCAGGCCCATGCTCTACCATGCTCTACCACTAAGCCATATGTGAGCCCCATGTGGGACAGGGATTGTGTCCAACCCAATTTGCTTCTATCAATCCCAGTGCTTAGTACAGGCCTGACACATAGTAAGTGCTTAACAGATACGACCATTATTAGAGAATGTGTCCACCAACTGTTATATTGTTACCTGGTATTCTTCCAAGTGGTCAGTACAGTGCTCTGCACACAGTAAGGTCTCAATAAATATGATTGCTTGATTGATCTCCCCACCCTATTTTCCCTCCCTTGAGTGTCATCACTCCACTCAATTTTGACCCCCTTAAACACTTTAGTACTCACCCTATGCCTGGTTCCCCAATATGTATATCCCAATCTTTATAATCTGCTGCTTCCCTTATCTGTAATTTATTTTGATGCCGGTTTCTCTCGCTAGACTGTAAGTTCCTTGAGGAAAGGAAACTCAATTGTACTCTTCCAAGTGCTTAGTACAATGCTCTGCACATAGTAAGCCCTCAATAAATAATAATTTATAATAATTATTAAATAATAATGAATTGACTGACTGAGCACGGGAATCCAACTGTGCTGGCACATGAATCCCCTCCACTGTTTCTGCTATCCAGCCTCACTTCTTGTCACCCAAAATGGCTTCAGTAGACTGAGGGAATTAGCATACACAGACTCCTCCATAACTTGGAGGATCCAAGACAGAGAGATAGACAACAAGCTCATGGTCCAGGGCCATAATTTAGTTGGTCTTCATGGCAGGTCTTGAGGCTGGGAAGCAGAGAGTGGTGAAGTCCCAGAGAACAGAATGGCAGTCCTAGGGCTAAAATTTCCCATCACTGATCAAGGACAGTCAGGACTGGAGGACCAAGTTCTTCCTAGGCTTCCCCATATTGGAATATCCCCACTGCAAAAGTCAGTTGAATTTAAATTCTAATCTTCACTTAAAGAAGGTCCCAGATTTTTTGAATTGGCAAGTTCTCACTGTGTGCAAAGCACGGTGATGAATATGAGCTAACTGATAAAAGATGTAGTTCATGATCTCACAAGGGACTCTAAGAGGGGGAAGAATGAATTACAATTAGTAATGAATTACAAACAACAATACCTTTCAAATTCTAGTCGCTTCTCGTCATATCCCTCTTCACCATACAGCTAAAGATAGGGGCCTCCAATCTCATTGTTTCTAAAATGTGATTTTCCTTGAGTTTGGAGTTGTATTCCTCTTATCTGAAAGACTTTTTCTTTTCTTATTGCTTTGGCTGGCTCCTTTCAGTGATAAATTCCAGGAGAGAGCTTTATAAATTAGTTTAGTTAAAAAGGTCAAACTCTGGAGGTGAGAAAATATTAAAGACTGAATACCACAAAACAGTACTGATGAAATCTATCACTTCCCAAGAATTCTCCACTCCAGATTATTGTTAAAGTCCAATGCTAAAAATATTATTTCAGCCTTATGGTTAAAACAATACTTGAAGCAAGGCAAAAAATAAATATGATAGACTGGGCATCATTTTCACTGCAAAAATCAGAAAGTGGGATAAGCAAAGCTGAGCTCCCCTTTACCCATCCATAAACTGCTAATGTACAGCATAAGCCTGGATTTCTTTGTCCATGATGTTAAATTAAGATCATTTTTAATATCTTAATCATTTAACCAATTTTCGTTTAGCCAACCCAGCATGGCTTGTTTATGAATTACAGAGTGCAAGTTACTGGAATTTCCAAATATTTTAATCACATTTGTCTTGTAATTTGTCATTCTGCTATGATCTACAGGTGATTGCGTGTAATACTAAAGTGAAAACTGTGTGATTCTGTGTTGTGTCATTGCACAGGAAGAGCACCTACCAACTCCATTGTATTGTGTTCTCCCAAGCATTTAGTACCATGCTCTGCACACAGTAAGTACTCAATAAAACCATAGTTTGAAAAATCAGTATGAGTTTTGATTACCATGTCTGGCCTGGAAATGTACTGATTGGAGAAATTTACCACTTCACTACTACTATCACACTCTTAGATGAGGTGTTCTTTTAATGTGATTGTTCTCTGGAATTTAATTCCTTAAACTACAATATCCTGATATTTTAGAAAGTTATCCCACGTGATGTGGCACAAAACCTCTAATTTTGTTTATTTATATTGGTGCCTGTTTATTTGTACTGATGTATGTCTCCCCCTTCTAGACTCTGAACTTGATGTGGGCAGGGACTCTCACTCTACATTGCTGTACTGTACTTTCCCAAGTGCTTAGTACAGTGGTCTGAACACAGTAAGTGCTTAATAAATATGATTGAATGAATGAATGAAATCCTCTCAGTACAAAGAAGTAGCAGTAGATACAGAATTTGAGAAACACCAGTGCTGGTGTGAAAAAAAGCCACTGGGCTTTCTTAGATTATCGTATTCAACTATGGACACTTATAAGTGTTTCTTTTAAGTCTACCAATGTTAGCATTATTTACTGAATACCCACTTGGTACAGTGCACTATACAAAGTACTTGTGAAATAGAGAATTAAGGATTGAGAAGCAATGTGGGCTAGTTGATAGAGCATGGGCCTGGGGGTCAGAAGGACCTGGGTTCTAATTCTGGCTCTGCCTCTCATCTGCTGTGTGACCTTGGGCAAGTCCCTTAACTTCTCTGTGCCTCAGTTACCTCATATTTAAAATGGGGAGCTTACAGGCTTAGTAAGGAAAGTGTAGAAAGGAGCTATATTTATGTGCTCACCGTGGGGAACAAAGTGTCATTTGCTCATTTGTCTTTTCAGCCAAAACCATATGCAAGTGTATGATTTCATCACAGCTACATCTTTAACAATGAAGGGTACATAACCAATTAAAGGAAACAAAAATGATTAGGGGGGAAATATAGAATGACCAAATGGATCTCTATTTTTATAGCATGTTTATCAAAACTTGACAACTCACCTCATTGTTCCATATAGAGCTTATAGATGGTTTAAAGATGGAGCTTCTGACAGTGAAGTGTCATCAGAGTGTGTGAGTGTGGCTGATAAAACTGATGTATGATCAGGCAGAAACTCCTCACCCTGGGCTTCAAGGCTCTCCATCACCTTGCCCCTTCCTACCTCACCTCCCTTCTCTCCTTCTACAGCCCACCCCGCACCCTCCGCTCCTCTGCTGCTAATCTCCTCACCGTACCTCGTTCTCGCCTGTCCCACCATCGACCCCTGGCCCACGTCATCCCTCGGACCTGGAATGTCCTCCCTCTGCCCATCCACCAAGCTAGCTCTCTTCCTCCCTTCAAGGCCCTACTGAGAGCTCACCTCCTCCAGGAGGCCTTCCCAGACTGAGCCCCTTCTTTCCTCTCCCCCTCGTCCCCCTCTCCATCCCCCCATCTTACCTCCTTCCCTTCCCCACAGCACCTGTATAAATGTATATATGTTTGTACATATTTATTACTCTACTTATTTATTTTACTTGTACATATCTATTCTATTTGTTGTATTTTGTTAGTATGTTTGGTTTTGTTCTCTGTCTCCCCCTTTTAGACCGTGAGCCCACTGCTGGGTAGGGACTGTCTCTATATGTTACCAACTTGTACTTCCCAAGCGCTTAGTACAGTGCTCTGCACACAGTAAGCACTCAATAAATACGGTTGATGATGATGATTGTCAATTCCTTCTACATGATCTGCATGTAAAGATTGCTCCTTACTTTACTTTTGCATTGTTATTCACAATATCTGGTGCCTGATTTATCCCTTTTCAAATTTTAATCTTTCCAAAGTCTCTGCTCTGATCGCAACTCTATTTTAATTCTATAAACAAGTGGCTTGAAGACAAGACTTTAATAAAACATTCTGGATAATGTACCGATGGCATTAAGAGCCTCTCCCATTAATATAGAAGAGATACTTCAGCTACAAAGAAAGTGCCTGGAGACCCACATGTGAGTACTTTACCAATTTGTCCTGGGCTACAATCACAACCAAAGAAAAAGATTCAGGTTGTGGCAATTTCTCTTCTCATTACAATTTCTGTCAGGAATTCCATTTCTAGTGGAAAGAGCATGGTCCCAAGAGTCAGAGGACCTAGGTTCTAACTGCAGTTAAATTATAATGCCACCTTATGCTGGTTTTTGTGTTCAAGAGTCCTGACCTTTTCAGAATTCTATCATCTGGTCATCCCAGTTCCCCCTGGTTTGTATCTTCAGTAATCTAGAGGGAAAGTAGAGTCATCTGATCAACCTGCAGAATATTGAAAAGGGAAAAACAGTGTCATGGATTATTCATTTAGCGATTACATGAGGTAAGCCGAAGGAAGGTTGCTTCACGGCAGATTCAACATCAAATTAATCTCACAGTTTCCTTTAGAAATACCAACATGGGTAACTTCATCCTTCCTTCTGAAACTCATCATCATCATTATTATGATCATATCACTAATATAATTAGTGAAATAACAGTAGTGACAATACTAATACCTATTGTAGACATGACCCCTGTTAAGAAATTTATGATCAATTGGGGAGACAGATACTAAAATAAATTATGTGTAGGGGAAGCAGCAAAATATAAGGAAGCATCATGGTCTAGTGGCTAGAGCATGACGGCTGGACCCAGCAAGACTTTAGTTCTGTTTCTAGCTTCATCATTTTTCTGCTGTGTGACTTTGTGAGGGTCACTTAACTTCTCTGGGCCTCAGTTGCCTCATCTGTAAAATGAGAATTAAGCCTGTGAGCCTCATGAGGGACAGGGACTGTGTCCAACCTGATTAGCTGGTATCTACCCCAGCACTTAGTACAGCGCATAGCATGTAGTAAGTGCTTAACAAATACCATAGTAAAATGCAATAAAACATGTATGCAACTTCTGTGTGAGAAGGAGAGAGTTTCAAAGTACTTAGGAGGTACAGATTGAAGTGTACAGTCCACACAGAGGGAGGGAGAATAAGATGGGAAAAAATGTTACGAAGCCTTTTTGAAAAAGATATAACAGTATGGTCTAGTGGAAAGAGCATGGGCATAGGACATAGAGTCAGAGGACATAGGTTCTAACTGCAACTCTGTCACTTGTCTGCTGTGTGACCTTGGGCAAGTTGCTTCACCTCTCTGTGTCTCAGTTCCCTGACCTGTAAAATGGGGAACAACCCTTTAAGCCCTATGTGGGACAGGGCCCTTTGTTGGGTAGGGATTGTCTCTATTTGTTGCTGAATTATACTTTCCAAGAGCTTAGTACAATGCTCTGTACACAGTAAGTGCTCAATAAATATGATTGCATAAATGAATGACAGGGACTGTGTTCAGCTTGACAAGCTTGTATCTACTCCAGTGCTTAGTACAGTGCCTAGCGCTTAGTAAGTGCTTAACAAATACCATAAACAATAGTAATGTGCAGAATTTGGGGAGAGTTCTGCTCTGTCAGATATAAAAGGAGAGAGAGTTCTAGGCAGCAGGAAGGATGTGAATCAGGGGTCACAATGAGAGAGACTAAATGAGGTACGGTAAGTAAGTTTGTGTTTGTGTACCTCAATTTTGTCTATCTCATTGCTGACCCCTTGCCCACGTCCTGCCTCTGGTCTGGAACTCCCGCTGCCTTCATGTCCAAAAGAGGACCACTCTCTCTACCTTCAAAGCCTTATAAAAAGCACATCTCCTCCAAAAAGCCTTCCCCTGCTAAGCCCTCTTTTCCTCTTCTCCTATTCCCTCTGTGTCACCTTTGCACTTGAATTTGTACCCTTTATTCATCTCTCCCTCATCTCCAGAGCACATATGTTCATATCTGTAATTTATTTATATTAATGCCTGTATCCCCCTTTAAACTGTTAGCTCATTCTGGGCAGGGGATTCATCTACCAACTCAGTTATATTGTACTCTCCCATTTGCTTAGTACAGTGCTCTGCACAGAGTAAGTGCCTAATATATGTGATTGATTTATTGATTGATTTCCTGAAAATGGAATTCCTGGGGCAATTGATGAAATAATGATATGGGTGGCAGATAATTAGGGATGTTTGGGCCTGTAGGGTATTCATTCTCTCGCAGATACCTGGGCTGTCACAGTTCACATTTGGTTGTGTGAGTTCAAGATCTGTGTCCTTCCTTATCCTCTTTGAATTTCACCTGGTAACTTTGGGAAAAGGAATCTGGGGACTCCTGGTTGAATGTAGGATCTGAAACTACCATCTAACCACCCACACTCACTAGACTTTTTGAAAGTTTTATGTGCTGCCTTTCTGGCCAGTTGGGAAGTGGTGAAACAGGACATTCTTGTGTTGTACTGCTTGACACTCTCCCTTTTCAAAACTGACAATTATTCCCCCCACCTTCAAAGCCTTATTGAAGGCCCATCTGCTCCGAGACCGTCCCTGACTAAACCCTCATTTCCTCTTTTCCCACTCCTTTCTGCCTCACCCTGACTTACTCCCTTTATTCACCACTAAACCACCAAAACCCTACATGACCTATGTACACATACATAATTTACTTATTTATATTGATGTCTGTCTATCCTTCTAAACTGTAAACTCATTGTGGTCAGGTGTTATATTGTTGAGTTGTACCTTCCCAAGCACTTAGTACAGTGCCCTGCACACAGTAAGCACTCAATAAATATGACTGATTGGTTGATTGACGCAAAAATAACTAGAAATACTTTTGAAAAATGATTATACACCCAATGGAAATTCCAGAGTTTAATGAAAGCCATATCAATAAAGTCAATTTGATCACTTCAGTGACTTATTCTACACTATGAACTCAATGTGATTAGGACATTATTTTAAAATATTTCTAGTCTTCTTTTAAAGAGTTTTATTATTTTGAGTTACTTATTAACATTTTGGATATGTCTGGAGAAGCAAACTCAATGCTCTTGGGGAAGAAAAAAATGTGAAAACTATTTATTTCTGAAGTAGGAACTGCCTCATCTTCTACCAAGCAATAGTTGGAATTCAATCAGTCAAGCAGTGGTATTAAGCATTTAACCATGTTCAGCGCACACTTTGGGGAATATAATACAATAAGTAAACAGGATCCATCAATAAATGGTATTTATTGAACACTTACTGTGTGCAGAACACTGTACTAAACACTTGGGACAGTACAACATAAAAGAGTTGGTCATTAAGATCCCTGCCCTCAAGGAGTTTACAATCTAGCAGGGGAGCAGACATTAAAATTAATCACTGTTTGGGGAAGCAGTCCAGTAAAATGATATGTACATAAGTTCTGTGAGGTGGGACTTGCAGCAATCTTTTTTTGTACTAATGAAAATGGATCGGTTGGAAGTCACAAGTTTGATTGACAGCTGCTGCCCAAGCAGTTTTCTTTCTACATTAAGAAGTGTTTTGGGTTTTTTAAAAATGCATTTTTAGGAAGACTATGTATTTCAACATCACCTTGGTGATCATCAGTTAAAGCTCAATATGTTGAAAACTGAACTCCACAATGTTGGACTGCATTCATTCCCCTTTTCTCTCTCTCTCATTGATTCCTCAGGAGTCAAATGTGGAATAGATTTTACTGAAATCTTTTTCCTTCATAAAGCATTAAATATAAATATACATGCATACTTATAATTTACCGAATAATACAGTTGATAAATCATTTCTTACACCCCACAGAAAATGAATGTGTGCATATATTTGGATTTTCGTTTGAATATTCAAGAAGTTATTCTGCCACTTCACCATGATAAACTTAAATCACTTCCCATTATCTTCCTAACACACTATTTGTAATTGAATTCTGCTGCTTGTAATGCAATTTTTATCTGACTATGCCTTTTAGATTGAGAACATGTTTTATTGCCTCCGTTGGACTCTTTCAAGTGCTCAGTACAGTGCTTCATACTTTAGTAGGTGCTCAATAAATACCACTGATTGATGTGGTTAATCTGCATTGTACTGAGTAACTGGATTTGGATTTTTTTCACAATCTCTGAATTTTACCCAGACCACAGTCAGCCAGATGGTAGGCAGAAGGGGAGATGCTAATCTCTGAATCACCTAGAAGTCTCTAATTTAAAATCTTTAAGGTCAAAAATTTTGTCGCCTTTATACTGCCTGATATATTTGCTGAGTGAAACTGGGAATCCTAAAAATATTTTGGGTCCCTGAGCTAAGGCAGCAATGCATTTTTGCTCAATTTAGTATTTTATCCCACTATCATTCCCTGCTCCAGCCCGTCCCACCCACTTACGAACATGGACACACCCTTGACCTCATCATCTATGTACAGAATATAATCTCTACCCTCACCAACTCTGCTCTCCTATGAATTGATGCCTTATCATGACAGGAGAGTTTGCTTAGGCTGATGAAGCTTACAGCTATGCCACATAGGGCTACCCATAATGGAAAGGTCTAAGTCAAAGCATTAGAATCAATTCTCTTGTTCTGGGCAGCAGCGGCATGGGAGTCAAATCGATCAAAATGTTGATCAAAGACAATGGCAGAGATGGAAAACTGAACTCTGTGATGTTAGACTGTATTTATTCCCCTTCTCTTTCTCTCAAAGATTCCTCAGGAGGCAAACATGGTATAGATTTTACTGAAATCTTTTTCCTTCATGAAGAATTTAATATAAATATGCATACATATTTATAACTTACTGAATAATACAGCTGATAAATCATTTCTTACACTCCACGGAAAATGAATGTGGGCTAATGTATTTGGATTTTCATTTGAACATTCAATTACTTATTCTGCTACTTCACAATGATAAACTTAAATCACACTTACTACTTGGAAGAAGGTAATGGGAAACCACTTATGTATCTTTACCAAGAAAATTCCATGGGTACACATACCAGAACAATTTTGAAACAGACGATGGGACATTCTGAAGAGGGTGTGTCCATGGAGTCACTATGGATCAGAAATGACTTCACAGCATTAGAAGAACACCAATTCTGAAATAAGTCTATCTTACTACAACCTCCTCATGTGCCTTCTCTTCCACCCGCACGCTTCCTGTAAATCTCTCCTGTTCTCCCACAGACACATCTAATCTTTAGACACTGTGCAATGTCCTTGCCCTAATGCCTCTTTTAATCTCCATACCCAAACTACCTTCCCTTGATGCAAAAATTGACCCCCTCACTTGCCCCTATCCCATCATCAGTCTTGTACCACTTAACCCACAGTCTTAGATCACTTCCACACTAGAAGCAGTGTGACTTAGTGGAAAGAACACAGGCTTGTGAGTCAGAAGTCATGGGTTCTAATCCCAGCTCTGCCACTTGTCAGTTATGTGACTTTGGGCAAGTCACTTAACTTCTCTGTGCCTCAGTTACCCATCTACCTCCATTTAAAAAGAAACTCCTTTACCATCTGCTTTAAAGCATTAAATTAGCTCTCCCCATCTTACCTTACCTCACTGATCTCCTACTGCAGCCCAACCCACACATTCACTCCTCTAGAACCAACTTTCTCACTGTGCCTCAATCTCATCAGTTTCACCACTGACCCCTTTCCCACATCCTCCCTCTGGCCTGAAACTCCCTCCCCTTCACATCTGACAGACCACCTCTCTCCCTGCCTTCAAAGTCTTATTAAAATCACATCTCCTCCAAAAGGCCTTCCCCAACTAAGCCCTCATTTCCTCTATTCCCTTTCCATTTTGTATCATCCTTGCACTTGGATTTGTACCCTTTAATCACCCCTCCCTCAGCCCCACAGACATTATGTTTATATTAATAAAATTTGTTAATTTATAACAATGCCTACCCTCCACTCTAGACTGTAAACTCATTTTGGACAGGGGACATTTCTATCAACTCCACTGTACTGTACTCAATATGATTAATTTATTGATTGGTTCATCTTTTGCTCAGAACAGCTGCCTTTTGTCATACTTGAGGTAATTCTTTAGACATGAACATATGTGTGATTTCATAGTCTCTCTTCTAGAGTCTTACTGAGATCCAATTTTTTTATAGTATTTGTTAAGTGCTTACTAAATGCCAGGCACTATATTAAGTACTGATATGGAATGCCCTTCCTCCACACATCCGCCAAGTTAGCTCTCTTCCTCTTTTCAAAGCCCTACTGAGAGCTCACTTCCTCCAGGAGGCCTTCCCAGACTGAGCCCCCTTTTTCCTCTCCTCTTCCCCATCCCCCCACCCTACCTCCTTCCCCTCCCCACAACACCTGTATATATATTTGTACAGATTTATTACTCTATTTATTTTACTTATACATATTTACTATTTTGTTAATGATGTACATATAGCTTTAATTATATTTGTTCTGACAATTTTGACACCTGTCTACATGTTTTGTTTTGTCTGTTCTCCCTTCTAGACTGTGAGCCCAGTGTTAGGTAGGGACCGCCTCCATATGCTACCGACTTGTACTTCCCAAGCGCTTATTACAGTGCTCTGCACACAGTAAGTGCTCAATAAATACAATTGAATGAATGACTATGGGCCTGAAGGCCATGCAAAATATAAGAATGAACTCTAGTGTGTGGCCCAATGGGAGAAAGAGAGGAATGAATGAATGTGTTAGCCAACTGACACTTGCTTTAAGCTGGAGCAGTTTTTCTTCTCTCTCCCTTAAAGACAGAGTAGATTTGCATCAGCACCCAGGATGGGTAAGAGGATGGGGGGAGAGAAATGAAAGGGGTTTGGTTTCACACCCCCTTATATTCATCAACAATCCAATACCCTTCTCCCCATTCCACTACTAACACACACACACACACACACACACACACACACAAACACACACAAACACACACTGATTCATTCAATCCTATTCATTAAGCATTTACTGTGTGCAGAGACTGTGCTAAGTGCTTGGGATAGTAGACTACAACAATAAACAGTGACAATCCCTGCCCACAGTGAGCTCACACACAGAAAAATTGGCCCCCTGGGATAAATTCATCTTTTTTCCTTTGTATGGTAAAGCTCCCTGGACAAAATGATGCAAGTCCATTTGGCAAGTGGCCTGATTCTCTCCCCTGCCTAGGGGGAGATCCAGGATTATAGAACACAGTTGGGGAGGGAGAAGTGCTCCATGGATTTGATGCTGAAGGGAAAAATCAGTGCCTCATTTTAAGCCCTTTGCCTGAAAGACCACACAGTATCTTGCCCAGCAAAGACCATAGTGGCACCTGGGTTCCACTGCTAGAGAGCACAGTTGTGGGAATCCAGAACCTTATGACACTTAAAATAGCCCAGTGAATCCAAAGGATTATCAATGGAATGCATATTCTCTTCACCACATCTCCTGGGGTTGGTGCTAGGTTCCCTTGAGCCATCAATGAGAGAATCTGGCAAAAGTTTCCAAGTTTTCCACCTCTATTCTGATTCAACTGAGAAGCACACTTACAAAAATACAATATGACTGTGTCAAGCTTTAATGGTGCAAAGAAAATCCCCTCTTCATTAAAGCAAAAGAGTTAGATTAGGGTCTGGGCACATACTTGGGAGTCTTTCCCCCCAAACTGTTTGTCCCATGTGAGACAAGGATTGTGGCCAAACTGATTATTTATCTTTTATCTACTCCAGTGCTCAGTAAGTGCATGGAACACAGTAAGCATTTAACAAATACCATAATCATTATTCTTCTTTTTAAATGGAGAACAAAGCACAGAATAGAGCTCAATTTTTTGTTCCGTGTGAAGCACTGTTCTCCACACTGATGACCTACAGAGTAGATATCAGTTAATCCACACAGAATAATGAGGAGAATCAGGACCCATAGGTTTATTCCAATGTCCCCATTCAGAGGATCCTCCTGAGTGATAAAAATAGACAGTGCTATTGAATCAGTTCCTCCAATAATTAGAGCAGTTCCTGTTCCTCACCTTTGGCAATATATTCTATGTTTCTCTCCAATGCCAATGTACTGTCCCTCCAGAATTTGACAACGTTCATTCAATCATATCAAGAAAGAAATAACCAAAACACATCTGAAACTTTTAAATAGCAATCAGTGGTTCCATGTTGTGTGAAGTGAGTGGTTTTCTAAAAAAATTATGTTCAGATTTGTCATATCATATTCAAATGTGATAAGTGCATAGAAAAATAAGTTAAATTCATGATGCAGCTGGGGGAAGACAATATTATCTGACCTGTTGTTGTTTTTATTAGTGTAAATATTGGGATTTTTTTTAACGCAGGCAATTTTTCAGTCATGTTTTCATTGGTCCCCATGCTTCTCACTTCTGGGCCATGTTACTAAGGCCTTGAAAAAAAAGCAATTATTTAATAAACTAAATTGAAATGAATCCAAATTCTGTCATTGTGCTCTTATAAAATCTCTCATTGGAGCAGCATTTGTATGGAACACTAGTTTTGATTTGTGTTATGCTGGAGGATGCTGAGGGGGATCTAATCTGCACGTTATTCATTCATTCAATCATATTTATTGAGTGCTTACTGTGAGCAGAGCACTGTACTAAGTGCTTGGGAAGTACAAATTGGCAGCATATAGGGAGGGTCCCTACCCAACAACGGGTTCACAGTCTAGAAGGGGGAGACATGACTTGGGACACTAGATCATCGTTTTCCACTATTATTTACAAAAACTCACATAGTTTGTGCTTCAAGGTAGCACTGATGAGAATGGTCTCTGATGAGAACAGAGATTTCTCTCAGCTCTTTGGTGACGTGATTTTACTTCATTGAAAAAATAAATTTGAGTCCTCTCCCTCTTAAGCAAATGTCATTTGTAAAACTCATTGCTCAGGAGATTGGAAGACTTAGCAAAAGAATAATTTGACAGGGTTTTTCAGGGAGGATCAAATGAATAAAAATTGCTTTTGAATTTTAACTCATTCATCTTAGAGTACTATCCATTCAGGACAAATCCAGCTGACTTGTTAAAAAAAATAATCCATGTTTCCCCTTTCATGATATTCAAAAAGCCCAGTGATTAATTGGGATGAACCCAAAGATCTAAACATCATGTAAAAAATATTCAAAAATGACCTTTAATGAAATTCCCAATGTATGGGGTCCTGAAGGTAGTTTGGATTTAATATTACAAATATTATTGATAGCATACACATCTCTCAGGACCTTGAAATAAAATAAGGTCTTGTGGTGTTTTTGGTCTGTTAAAGAGAAGTCTTTGGAAAGATTTAGGATCCTAGAATAAAATATATTGGAGTAGTCAGCTAATTTTCATTCACTTGGTTTTCTGGTTTTGCAAGAGATGCTCAAATTGAGAACTCTGATAGCATGACCTTTATTATGCAAAGAGATGGGAACAGGTTTGATCAACTCTTCCCCCCCACCCCCACACACATATCCAGATTTATTGTTGTTTTTAAAATCAGCAAAATTCCCCTGTTCCTGATTATTGAGTACATTATAAATATGAAAAAAGCAGAGTGTATTAAAGACACTTTTTCAAATTCATTTTGAAATTAAAATTAAAAATTCAGATTTTTGGGGCTTTTTCATTTGTTTATAGCATTGAAGTGCTTATTACATGACCGGCACTATTCTAACAGCTGGGGTAGATACAAGATAATCAGGTTGGACACAGTCCATGTCCCACATGGAGCTCATAGTCTTAATCCCCATTTTACAGATGAGGTAACTGAAGCACAGAGAAGGGAAGTGACTTGTCCAAAGTCACACAGCTGGCAAGTGGCAAGCTGGGATTAAAACCAATCAATCAATCAGTGGCTCTTATTGAGCACATATTATGTGCAGAACACTGTGCTAAGCACTTGGGAGGGTACAATACTACAGAGCAAATAAGGGATTTGTTGTAAACTGAAAAACATTTTTTTCATTACTTTAACCATAAATTATGGGAGCATTTTTTGTGGGTTGTCATTCTCTTGTTTGTTCCTTCTCTGGTCTTGACAAGAAAGGGAAGGAAAAATAACCTTCAAAAGATGATTGTATATTTCTGGTAAAGAAGAGAAAATGAATTGTTAATCTCTAGAGAAGAGGCTTAGCCTTGATTCTGTAGATTGAAGTGAGTCAGGCAGGACTCAAGACTCATATACAGCATGTCATGTAAACTGAATCATACTTTGAACCTGGAGAATGTACAAATATCAGTTCAAAGAGGAAACAACTAACCTGCTATGTATGTCCATTTTACAGAGGAGTCAACAGACTCTAAGGTTACACAAGTAATCATTCCTTCCTCCTCTAGACTGTAAATTCATTATGGGAAGGGAATAGGTCTGCTTATTCTGTTGTATTATACTCTCCCAAGTGCTTATGACAGTGCTCTGCACATAATAAGCACTCAGCAAGTGCCACTGTTTGACTTATTAAAGTGTCACAGTGGGTAATAGAACAGAAGGTGGGCTGTTCAGCAAACAATAATGCTATTCAGTTGCAACAGAATCTTCAAACGTTTAAATGCAAGTGAGTAATCAAATGCCAAGGGAATTTCCAATGTTGCTTTAAAAGATATGTTTGATTTTGGGGAGGGGCTTTCATCAAAAAGTTGTTGATTAAAATGCCCCCAAAGCTCAAGTCGGGGCAAAACTTCCATTCCCTCAAATGAGTGGTGTTACCTCTGAACTAATAAGATGCATGGATTTATCTGGGTTCTTTTCACAAGTAGAGGACCAGAAGAGTGAGATTAATTCTAAACTAAATGAATTCTGAGCGTAGTTGATACCTAGGGAGTCTCCACAAGATTTATAACTCAGAACCTTATTCTAGTTCTTTAAAAAGTTTATAATTATATGGCATTTCAAGAAGCACAGACTGCACATTTTAATTGCTTATAGCATCCTTTGTTTTCTCTGTATATTTTCACATACATATGAAAATATATATATATATATAATGTATATATGTAATGCACATATATATCTAGCAAAATAAAGCAAAATAAAAAATGACAATATTTCAGATTGCTTAGCAATTAGGTCCCATAGACCAGACAAGGGTTTCGGGAAATTCATTTGGCTTTCCCTTTAGCACCTGAAGCAATCCCTCCTAAATTAAATGCCAGGTGTGAAACAGGTTTTCTTTTTCATGCTCCTCTAGTGTGAATAAACCAAAATTCCTGTGCAGGAGCAGATAATCCATGAATAATTCATACCGTGGCTTTATTTTCCAGATGTACGGGCCCTCGCTGATTCCCATGTCTCGTGCAGGGCTTTCACTCTGAGGCACAGTATTCCGTCAAGGCAAATCCTTCTTTGGCCTCCACTAGCAGTTTTAGTTACACTCCCCTGTCCAAGACCTCACAAGAGTTCTTCCATCTGTGCTTTTTAATCCTTTGATTCAGATTGACTGCTCACCCTTAAAAGATGGAACCATATGTGCATGGGGAAAGCAAATATTTGAAAAGTAATTCCTTTCTTCTACTGAATTTTAAGAAATTTAGATCTCAGGTCCCCTTAACTTGCCCTTTCCCTCCCCCTACCCACTGTGGCTGAATTCATGGGAAAGGGGATGGGCGTAGGGATAGGGGCTGCTTGGAGAGAAGGGAGTTGTCAGTTCTTTCTATGCTGACTCAAGTTTGGTTCCAGATTGATTTTAACCACAAACACTTAGTACGGTGCCTGGCACCTAGTAAGCACTTAACAAATACCCTTATTATTATTATAAAGTAAAATATGGAATCTAGAAAGACAAAGGGAAATTAAAGAAGATCAACTGATTTCCAACTCTCCTTTTCACATTCAGAATTTGTAGGGGAGTACAGGTGTAAACTCACTGTGGGCAGGAAATGTGTCTATTGAATTGTACTCCCCTAAGCGCTTGGTGCAGTGCTCTGCACATAGTAAGAGCTGAATAAATGTGATTGAATGAATATAGGTGGAGGATGGGAGAGTGGCAAAGGGAGTCTTACTTTCCATCATTTAAACAGGATTTGTACACATTAAAGAAAAACAGAAACAAAAACAAAAACTTTCCCCCCTCAACTGCTGAGCAGTCATGAGAAAACTACAGTGCTGGGTCATGATATGAACACAAATATAACAGGAACAATGTCAGGTCAAAAGACACTGTAATAAACGTTGCTCCAGTGTGGTTTTAATCAAGGTCAATTGGATTTGATCTTCTACCAAGTCATTCAATCTATTTGAGTGCTTACAGTACAACAGAATTGGTAGACACTTTCCCCACCTGCAGGGTCTCATTTGTATTCGTTCCCTCCATTTTTTCCTTGTTAATATCTACACTGACCTTTCCCAACCAGTTTTTAAGCCCCAAATGTTTTGAATGTACCCCTTGATGTTCTAATAAGAGCATTTCTTCTTTGGGCCCCACTGCCCCCAGAATGAAGACTTAGACTTCAACAACAAAGAAAGAGGACAGAGGACAATATCAAAACACAGGGAGTTAAACAAAGGCAAGGAGGTTTTAAAGAGCTGTTTCGCCACAGCCTGGTAGCAGTTAACTCTGTTTCCAACTTGGGTAACTTTCCTCCCAATCTACAGCCTAATAAATAAATTGACACCAAGAGAACATCAACTATGGACACTTCATTTCTGAAAATAAGTTCTAATTCTAACCATTTACTGAAAATATATTGTCTGATACAAAATATTTTGTCTGGACAAAACCTAGCAGTTCAAAATTGTCCATTCTCTTAAAGGCTTTCTCTTGCAGTGGTAGTATTCGTAGTACTAGTTTTAATGGTAGAACGAGCACGGGCTTGAGATTCAGAGGTCATTAGTCCTAATCCTGACTCTGCCACATGTCTGCTGTGTGACTTTGGACAAGTCACTTAACTTCTCTGTACCTCAGTTACCTCATCTGTAAAATGTGGATTAAGACTGTGAGCCCGCGTGGAACAGCCTGATAACCTTGTATCTACCCCAGAGCTTAGACCAGTACTTGGCACATAGTGAGCACTTAACAAATACCATCATTATTATTAATAGTAGTAGTAGTAGTAATAATAATAGTAATGCAATTTATCAGGCACCCAAAGAGTGGAAGGCACTGTTTGCAAGCATGGCCTAGTGGAAAGAGCACAGACCTGGAAGTCAGAGGATGTGGGTTCTAATTTCAGCTCCATAACTCTCAATAAACATGATTGAATAATTGCCTGATCTGTGAACTTTGGGTGAGTCACTTAATTTTCCTGGGCCTCAGCTTTGTGATCTGTAAAATGAAGCTCCAGTACTTCTTCCTTCTCCTACTTAGACTGTGAGCCCCATGTAAGGCAAAGAACTGTGTCCAACCTGATTATCTTGTCTCTACCCCAGCTGTAAGTACAAAGTAAGCACTTAAATACCATAATTATCAGTATTTGGGGAAAAGTACAACTCAAACTACTCAAAGAACCACAAGGACACCCTAATAAGTATCTGCTAATGATGAAAACATAATATTATGATGACTACTCTTTATAAACTGCTTGAGATTGAGGTATTGTTCAAAACAGGATATTACAGGAATAATGCCTCGAGTTTAAGGAGTTTACAATCTGAGGTTATTTGATATAGTATTGGATTCCAATGGATTTTATCAGCTGACCAATATCACCATCAGCACCACATTCAATAGAATGTGAAGAACCAGCGGCCCTATGGAAAGAACATGGGCCTGGGAGTCAGAGGACCTGGGTTTTAATCCCTGCTCTGCTGTTTGTTTGCTGTGTGACCTTCAGTAAGTCACCTAACTTCTCTGTGTCTCAGTTACCTCAACTGTGGATTCAATACCAGTTCTTCCTCCTACTTAGAATGAGAGCCCCTTGTAGTATAGAAACTGTGTCCAACCAGATTAACCTATATTTACCGGAATGCTTAGAACGGTGCTTGGCAAATAGTAAGTGCTTAACGTATTTGTAATAAATTAAAAAAAAGAAAAAAGAGTGCCTTGTGTCTATGCTTCCCCTGCGTCATTTATGCACTTGGATCTGCCCCTTTTGAGCCATGGATACTCATCTAACCCTTAGCCCCACAACACTTAGGCACTGATCTACGTACTATTGTCTGTCAATGTCTGTCAATTTCTGACAGACATAAATTAATATTAATGTCTGTCTCTCCCTCTAGACTGAAAGTTCATTGGGGCTAGGAACCATGCTACCAACTCTGTTATACTGCACACTCCCAAGTGCTTAGTGCAGTGCTCTGCACACAGTAATAATAAATGCCATTATTATTACAACTCTGTTATACTGCTCACTCCCAAGTGCTTAGTGAAGTGCTCTGCACACAGTAATAAATAAATGGCATTGATTGATTATGGAGGGAAAAAAAGCAAGCTATTAAAGAACTCAAGAGGGATAGATTAATTGGCATGGCTCAAATTTATTTGGTATTTTTCCTCTGAAAATCTCAAGGCTCTTTACAAAACCAAAATCCCCTTTGATTAGATTTTAGGGGTGTTTTTAGAATCCACAGATGGAATTTAAACCATGACCATATTTCATGTCTTTTCAGTTGAAAACCTGGTTTATTAAAATGATATTTATATTATTCATTGGGCCAATATTCTAGCAAATTTTTAAGACCCAAATTTGCAGGGAGAAGAGCAGGACTGAGAAATTTCTTGCCAGTGATAGAGGGCAGCACAGCCCTTGGAAGCGGTAATTTTGAAGACCACAAAATTAATTCCAGATGCCATCCATCCCACGTAGAAGAGATATGCATGCTATCCAGGAAGTTCTGACTGCAGATCTTAACTGTGAAAACTGTCCTGATCACTCCGTTAACTGAGAAATTCCTTTCCAGAACCTTATTCCTCTCTCCCCACAAGTTGTAGGGGTTTGAGCAACCATTAAGATTACCTTGTAACTTCTACTGAGGACTTCAAAGTATTTCACAGGAGGGATCTAACATGTATATGGATTGGCTTTGCCAATCGATTTCAAAAATCAGAAATCCAGAATTCTAGTTGGCTTGTAAAGTTTGCAATAGTGTTACCCATATAAAACCAAGTCACCTTTCCAACTTCAGTCATATCAACCTCCTTTAACAGCTCTTTGTGTCATTCATCAGGTTAGAGAATCACTCAGGGGCCTGGAGCAAGTTCAATGAGCAATCCTCACGATTGCAGCATTCCCCAGAGACCCAGGTCCTCATAAAACAAAATTGATTTTTGTAAGTCTGTTGTTTTAGAAAATTACACCAATTGTCTAGAACTGGGACAGTTCTGGCTACATATGGACAATGTACCTTGTTCACATCTCCAGCTGTTTTTGTTTCACTTGAAAGGCTTGAACTTCCATGTCCAGACTGGATGGAGCATGATGATTCCACACTCAGTGCTGTGCCCAAAGCATTCTGGGATTTGTAGTATGCCTGTCCTCCTCAGATTGTAAACTCCTGGTGGGCAGAGAATGTGTCTATCAACTCTGTTGTACTGTATGCTCCCAAGCACTCAGTACAGTGCTCTGCACACAGTCAGTCCTCAATAAAAACCATGGACTTTTTAAAAGGGATTTCTTTAAGTGTCTCTATCTGTTGCCGATTGTACTTTCCAAGCACTTAGTACAGTGCTCTGCATACAGTAAGTGCTCAATAAATACGATTGAATGGAAAAAATACAATTGAATGAATTAAGTGCTTACTATGCATCAAACACCATTCTAATCTCTAGGGGTAGAAACAAGATAATCAGATGGGACACAGCCCCTGTCACACATAAGGCTCAAGGTCTAAATCAGTGTTGGGTAGGGACCATCCCTATATGTTGCCAACTTGTACTTCCCAAGCGCTTAGTACAGTGCTCTGCACACAGTAAGCACTCAATAAATACGATTAATGAATGAATGAATGAAGGACGAGGATTTAATCCCCATTCTACAGATGAGTTAAAGGCACAGAGGAGTGAAGTGACTTGCCCAAGCAGACAAGTGGCAGAGCTGGAATTAAATAATAATTATGGTACTTGTTAAGTGTTTACTATGTGCCAAACACTGTTCTAAACCCTGGAGTAAATACAAGTCAATCAGATTGGACACAGTCCCTGTTCCACATGATGCTCACAGTCTCAATCCCCATTTTTACAGATGAGGTACCTGAGGCCCAGAGAAGTGAAGTGACTTACCACAGTCGCAGAGGAGACAAGTGGCAGAGCCAGGACTAGAACACAGGTTCTTCTGACTCCCAGGCCAGTGCTCTATCCAATCAATCATTGGATTTATCGACTGGATGTCCCATACAGTTAGGAGAATTTGAACCCATAATTATCCCAGTACTCTACAACTCCCACTCAGTTTTCCAAGAAGTAAGAGGAAACTTGAAATGGTATCCTGATGTCTGTGTCTGGCCAAATTACTATTGGTGATATCGCAGACAAACATGCAATGTATACACATAGACACCTCTAATATATAACCACATAGCTCCAGTAAGATAACAAGTGTATCAATAGCAAGGAAACTGTGGAGAGACTACTCTGAAGAAGAAGCAATTACTTAATCACCCATCTGATAATGAAGGGATTTCAAAGAAGCAGCAGCATGGCTCAATGGAAAGAGAACGGGTTTGGGAGTCAGAGGTCATAGGTTCTAATCCTGGCTCTGCCCCTTGTCAGCTGTGTGACTTTGGGCAAGTCACAACTTCTCTGTGCCTCAGCTACCTCATCTGGAAAATGGGGATTAAGACTGTGAGCCCCACGTGGGACAACTTGATCACCTTGTATCCTCTCCAGTGCTTAAAACAGTGCTTTGGACATAGTAAGCGCTTAACAAATGCAATTATTATTATTATTTCCTCTGATTCAATCACATAATGTGGACCTTTCAAGCCTGCTTGAGCAAATCTCTGGATGGGGAGGATGTATTCATTCATTCATTCAATTATTTATTGAGCGCTTACTGTGTGCAGAGCACTGTACTAAGCACTTATGTATCTGACAACTGTGCAGCTAGTTCATCACTTTAATATTAACACTAAATGTGATACACTGTCACAACTGAGGAGAAACATGAGAATCCAAGGGAATGATGCTACTAACTCAATACAGGCAGAGTTTCTCTATGAAAACATTTGCTGACTGAGAAATTTTAGATATTGGATATTAGATATAGATTTGGTCTGTCACCACACCAAAGATAGATCATTTCACAATTAATTTGGAAAGCCTCAAAAACAATAACTATTGATTCCAGTGAGCTTTAGAGGTCTAAATTAACTGTTTACTCCATTTAAGATTCCCAGGCTAGTGGCTGGAGGGAAGAAACAGTAATTTCATGAGCTCAGCAATATGACACCCCAGCAGCAGTCAGAATGTTGTTCCAACTTTCTTAGGCAATGTAGGCAACACATCCTAGCTTCTTTCATGCATCTACAAGCATTTCTTCATTAAAGTTCAAAAAAGTCATATTTTCAAAGCCACCCGTTCACTTGGCAGGGCAACCACAGACCAAGTTTTTAAAGCCATGGGATAATTACTGCATTTTGCTATCATTTTGCTATTTATACAAAATAGGTACACCCCTTTGGTGATTAATTACAGGCAGATGCTTATGAAGCAGCAACTCTTTTACTCTCAGTGAATAAAAAGAAGGTTGCAGTTGAGAGAATTGTGTTGCTGGCCCTTGGGCTGATTTCCTTGTTCAGTGAATAGCACAGGTGAAACCACAGCTGGGGCAGAGCACCCTAACACCTCAACTACCCTCCTCAAATCCAGAACGTCTCAACCTTCACCTTTGTGGAGAAGCATCCTGGCCAATTGGAAAGAGCATGGGCCTAGGAGTCAGAAGACCTGGGTTCTAAAACTAGCTCCACCATTTGCCCGCTGTCAGTCCCTGGACAAGGGACTTAGCTTCTCTGTGCCTCAGTTTCCTCATTGTAAAATGGGGAGTCAATGCCTGTTCTCCTTCCTACTTACAGAGTGAGCCCCATGAGGGAAAGGAATTATGTCTGACTTGATTATCTTGTTATCTACCCTAGTGCTTGGAGCAAAATGAATGATTAACAATATACCATTATTATTATCATCATGATCATCCTCAGGGAGTCATTAAAGAAATTCCAAACACTTCCCCAATTTGCCATTTCCTGGCACATGTCACCCAACCCAAACTGCATGAGCAAAAGGTACAAAATCGCTAGACGAAGATACCATGAGTGACTCTTTATAGATAAGTGGAAAATTCAGGATTCAGGAGGATTTGTACTGAGCAGAATCTTCCATGATCTCTCAGATCTAGTGTGTATTCAGGTGGACATGGTGAAAGGGAGTGGGCCATGTCTCATCTTCGACATTAGGTGGGCAAGATCTGTGAAAAAGTTTATCTGTAGCATAAAGAGACCTACAGTTCATTTTAGAGATGCCATCCCTTTGCAACTTCTCTGGACAATATCAATCTTGACCAAAATCTATCTACTAAGTTCTGAAAGGGTCTGAACAGTAGTCATTATTATTATTATTATTATTATTATTATTGTATTTGTTAAATGCTTACTATGTGCCAAGCACTGTTCCAAGAGCTTTGGTAGATACAGGGTAATCAGGCTGCCCCACATGGGGCTCACACTTTTAATTCCCATTTTACAGATTAGGTAACTGAGGCACAGAGAAATTAAGTGACTTTGGCCAAGGTCACACAGCTGACTAGTGGTGGAGCTGGGATTAGAACCCACGTCCTCTGATCATCCTCTCATCATCCAAACTGCTACCTCTTTGTAACCTTTTAAAAATTTTTTTTCTTCTCCAATGTTTAAAAACCAAATGGATTAAACTGATTAAGGCATTAAAATTCAAAAAATAAAGCCACCAAGAAGAACACTCTTGAGCCGTTCTATCCACATGTTAGTCATTCAAATTACCCACATACTGTGGCATCTGATATTGTTAGTTAGTTTGCATCTAACCCAGAACTTAGTAGCCATAACTAATAATTGTGGTATTTGTTAAGCACTAACTTTGTGCCAAGTATTGTTCTAAGCACTGGGGTAGACACAAGACAATTGGGTTGGACAGTCCCTCTCCCACACACGTCTCACAGTCTTAATCCCCATTTTCCAGATGAGGGAACTGAGGCCCAGAGAAGTAAAATGCTTTGCCCAAGGTTGCACAGCAGACAAATGGTGGAGCCAAAATTAGAACCCAGGTTCTGCTGACTCTCAGGCCCGTGCTGTAGCCTCTAGGATGCCACGCTGCTTTGCATCACTTCTTTGATGACTCAGCGCTTAGAATTAAGGAAGTAAGCACTGTGAAAATATTCCAGGACTACAGATGGTATTGCTCGTTAGCTCTGAACATATACATGTGGAAGTATTGTTTTATCTTAACAAATACAACCACCAAAAAAAAATCTATTTTTAGAGGTGAATTCAGAATTTGTTTAGATTTCAATAATTAATAGAAGTTCTTAAAAGAGAGAATAAGGTAAACTATCTCTGAATTTGGTATGTTTAGTAGTTTAATAAAAGAAAGTCTCCTTTTCTTTGTCTTAAAACAGTGAGAAGCAATAGATTTATTTATGATTAGTATTGACACCTGTCTACTTGTTTTGTTATCTGTCTTTCCCTTCTAGACTGTAAGCCAGTTGTTGGGTAGGGACCGTCTCTATATGTTGCCGATTTGTACTTCCTAAGCACTTAGAACAGTGCTCTGCACACAGTAAACACTCAATAAATATGATTGAATGAATAAAAGAGGAAACATCACCATTAATTACTATCTAGTAGGTTTCAGGGGAACTGCCCAAGCTCCCCTGGGGGCCAGGTTAGGTTAGTGGAAGCCACGGAATGATTTGGAGCTGACTTTCAGGCCGGGCCAAGCCCTCTAGACAAGCTGCCTGAGGACAAACGGGGCAGGATTACACACCCACTGGCGACTTTCCCGGACACCGGCCCTGCTTGCTGTTGCTCCTCTGGCTCCCAACTCATATCTTACAGACCATCACTCTCCCCTGCCTTCAAAGCCTTTATTCATTCATTCATTCAATCATATTTATTGAGCACTTACTGTGTGCAGAGCACTGTACTAAGCACTTGGGAAATACAATTTGGCAACATATAGAGATGGTCCCTACCCAACAGCAGGCTCACAGTCTAGAAGGGGGAGACAGACAACAAAACAAAACATTAACAGAATAAAATAAATAGAATAGTAAATATGTACAAGTAAAATAAATAGAGTAATAAATCTGTAAAAAATATATGCAGGTGCTGTGGAGAGGGGAAGGAGGTAAGGCGGGGGGGATGGGGGGGAAGAAAGGGAGAGGAAGGAGGGGGCTCAGTCTGGAAAGGCCTCCTGGAGGTGGTCAGCTCTCAGTAGGGCTTTGATGGAAGGAAGAGAGCTAGCTTGGCACATGTGCGGATGGAGGCCATTCCAGGCCAGGGGGAGGACATGGGCTGGGGGTCGACGGCGAGACAGGTGAGAACAAGGCACAGTGAGGAGGTTAGCGGCAGAGGAGTGGAGAGTGTGGATTGGGATGTAGAAGGAAAGAAGGGAGGTTAGGTAGGAGGGGGCGAGGTGATGGAGAGCCTTGAAGCCGAGAGTGAGGAGTTTTTGCCTGATGCGTAGGTTGATTCGTAGCCACTGGAGATTTTTGAGGAGGGGAGTAACATGCCCAGAGCGTTTCTGCACAGAGATGATCCAGGCAGCAGTGTGAAGTATAGATTGAAGTGGGGAGAGACAGGAGGATGGGAGATCAGAGAGAAGGCTGATGCAGTAGTCCAGACGGGATAGGATGAGAGATTGAACCAGCTGGATAGCGGTTTGGATGGAGAGGAAAGGGCAGATCTTGGCGATGTTGCGGAGGTGAGACCGGCAGGTTTTGGTAATGGATTGGATTTGAGGGGTGAACAAGAGAGCAGAGTCGAGGATGACACCAAGGTTGTGGGCTTGTGAGACGGGAAGGAGGGTAGTGCCATCAACAGTGATGGGAAAGTCAGGGAGAGGGCAGGGTTTGGGAGGGAAGACGAGGAGTTCAGTCAGTGTGGGGCACATTAGTAAGTGCTTACCAAATATCAGAAGAGTCATTATAATTATGAGGAACAATCTTTTACCTCATTGTTCACTTTTCACATATTCTATAATCACTGACTTTATCAGTACAATTTATTTTTCTGATTATTAAAGAGGGTTTTTCAGTTGGTGTCAAAAATGATCTAACCAAGCTCTTCCTGGGTGACAGATTCCCTTCTAGTGATATGTGATGGAATTAGCTGAATGATTTGCTCATCTAAGTTCAGAGTGTTCAACAAATCTTCCTAATGCCTTCATTTGTAATGATCTTAATCAATGTCACTTTCTATTGTGTTCCTACTGTAGGCAGGACATTGAACACTGTTCTAAGGTCTTGGGAGGGTACAGTGGAGTTAGAAGACAAAATGGTCACCTCAAGGGACATATCTAGCCAGGGAGATAGATATAAAATGCACTAAAGATAGGAAGAAGACTGTAAGCTTGTTGTAGACAAGGCATGTGACACCAAATGCTTAGCATAGTGCCTGTCACAGAGTAAGTGCTCAATACATACTTTATAGTGATTGAGAAAGGAAAGATGTGTATTTTGATAAATGCTTATATTGTACATGCACGGAAGGGCTATGGGCACTTGTGAGATCAAAAGTGGAAAGAAAATGCTGAATTTGCAAAACTAAAGGATGAT